>NC_056739.1:1929062664-1929300164 GCF_019279795.1 Protopterus annectens | reverse complement strand
ATATACAACATAGTCCAGGCTGATTTCTAGTAAGAACAATTATTTCCCACTTTCTGCTTTCAAGCCATTTTGTGATATCCTGAATGTTTACATCAGGAAGGTGTCATCAGGCTAGACTAGCAGATATGATTAACCATGGTCTCTGTTGAGATTTGCCCATTGACATAAAATGAATGGGAAATCTAACATTCATAGGTTCATAGGTTCATACTAGGCTATCTGCCCTAGGGCATTTATAAGCCTAGCCAGAGTGTGTTTGGCTTTCGCCACCCATTTTAAATTAATTTTGATATGCCCTTTTTCGAGGTTAGTATACTGTGCCTCTCTCTAACAGTGACACAGAAGTGATACCCGGGGTAAACCTACGATCTCCCATCCACTCATCAAGATTCCTCTTGAAGAGAGTCAATGAGGGACTCTGCCTAACCTGGACTGGGATTTTATTCCAGAGTGAAGGGAACCTCTGGGTTATGTATCTGTCCCTCCAGCATGTCCTATTTATTTCAGTGCTGAGGTTCAAGTCTCTCGAGCGCGTAGCTCGATGGGATTTGGATTTTCTGAGGTGCAGCATGTCCATTAATTCCGGGTTGGACATGGCTTTATACGTCAGACACAGATCGCCTCTGAGCAGGCGGTATGCCACTGAGTAGAGCTGGAGTTTCTTTAACTGGGCAGCATATGGCATCTGTTTGAGCCCTTTGATCCTCTTGGTGAGGTACTTTTGGGGTCTTTCCAGTTGCTGCAGGTGTCTGGTAAGGTACATCCCAAAAGGGGCATTTTACTTAATTATGGGCCTGATGAGGGATGAGTAAAGAGGCACGATGACCTCCCCTGATCTAGATGTGAATCCCATCATGATTAGGTGTGCTATATAAAATGTTTTTCTAACCACTTTGGCCACGTGGTTGTCAAATGAGAGATTGCTATCAACTTGGGTCCCCAGGTCCCTAATTACTTTTTCTGTACTTAATGGATTACCAGCTATGTGGTAATTTGTGGGCACTTTGTTTTTGCCAAAGGGGATGACTATACACTCTTTTGCGTTTAGCTTGAGGCCATGGCTCTGGCACCAGTTGTCTGTTTCGATGAGGCCCTTTTGGAGGATGCTTGTGTCGGCTGGAGAGTCGATTATGGCACCCAGTTTGCAGTCATCTGCGAACTTGGTCAGCCACAGTCCTTCCGTGTTGGCATGTACCTCAGAGAAATATATACCGAACAAGAGAGGTCCCAGGACTGAGCCTTGGGGGACGCCACTTGTAACTAGTTTGGAGTCTGACATGGCTCCAGCAATTCTAACCATGTGGGTTCTGCCCTTGAGCCAGTTTGCAACCCATCTAGTGACATAGGGGTTTGTATTTAAGCTGGTGAGCTTATCTATAATGCCCGAGTGGGGTATTGTATCAAAGGCTTTTGCGAGGTCCAGGTAGGCTGTGTGGACCACCTTCCCCTCGTCAATGGCCTTGGTGATTGTTTCAAAGAAATCGACCAGGTTTAAGAGGCAGGATCTGCCCTTAACAAAGCTGAACTGGGTAATATCCAGTGTCTGTACGTCTCCAATATCTTTATTTATGAGGGCCATGATGATCCTTTCCATAGCTTTGCAGACCAAGCTAGTCAGGCTTATGGGGCGATAGTTTCCAGGATCCGTTGAGGCACCACCTTTGTGGTGAGGGACCACTGTTGCTGTATGCCACTCTTTGGGTACATATCCTGTAGTAAGGCTGAGATTGAACAGTAGTTTTATGTTTGGGTTTAGCTCTTCTTGGAGTTCATGTAGGACACAGCCCAGGACACCGTCTGGTCCCATTGATGCTGTGTTTTTTGCTTTGGAGAGGGTGGCTCTTACCTGAGTATCTGAGATGTCAGGGGGGCAGCACTCTGCTGGGATAGATATTTGCCCTTTTGGTGGGGAGGGGGGGGGAGAAGTTTGTGCTGAAACTGTCAGCTAGGATGTTGGCAATGTCTGTGAGTTTGGTGTATTTTTTGTCATTTTGGACTAATTCTGAGCATATCTGGGAATTCCCACCCAGGTTCCTAACATAACTACAGAAATCCTTGTGATTATCCTTAGCGTCCTGTGCAATTTTTCTGTCAAAGCTGGCCTTAGACGATTTTATGAGTGCCCGTAGGTTTTTGCTAATGCTGATCAGAGATGCCTTGCCTTTTTGGGATTTTGCTCTATCATGTAGTAGCTTCCTCCTTCTATTGTATAGTTTGTTTATGGCTGGGGTCCACCAGACAGGACGTCTGCCTTTGGAGGATTGGGTCTTGGTTTTATTTGGGATTGCATGATCCATGCATTCCTGAAGGTGTTCATAGAATGCGTTTATAAAGGATTCTGCGGTCTGGGCCGTATTTTCCACAGGCCCGGGGGCTTTGAAGGATTCCACCTCAGTTTTGAGGAGTGTGAAATTTGCTTTAGAGAAGTTTTTCACTGTGGTTTTCTGGGCAGGGGTGGGGTCGGGATGTGAATATCCAGTGAGATTAGTTTATGGTCTGATCTTACCAGTGAGGGATACACTTCTGGTCTGGAGCATAGAGTCCCCATGTTGGTGATGATCAGGTCCAGTATGTTTTCCCCTCTTGTGGGAGTGGTAACAAGTTGTTCCTTAGCATTTGAGTTTATAAATTCTAGGAACCTTTGGGCTAGGGTGTTGGAGCTAGAGTAATGCTCCCAGTCTATGTTTGGGTAATTGAAGTCGCCCAATATAATGATGTTTGGAAAGACCTTCATATTTTCCGGTGTTCTCAGGAAGGCCGAGTGGGGTTCCTGGGTTTGGGAGGGTGGTCTGTAGCAGGCTATAAACTGGAAGGCAGTTTTACCCACTGTTAGTTGCACATGGATAGTCTCTGATGCTTCATGCTGTGCCACCAACCTGGAGGTGTGGGTATCTTTGACGAATATTGATACTCCCCCTCCTTTTGTGGTTCGGTCCAAGTTTTGGGGCCGAAAAGCATGATATGAGGTATAATCTGGTAGTGCTGGGGTGCTCTCGGGAGCCTTGAACCAGGTTTCTGTTACTGCACAGATATAGATGTTCTCCATGCTAAGGAGAGTTTCGAGTGCATGCATCTTGAGGTTTAGACTTCTGGCGTTGAGTAGCATTACTCTTAGTTTCTTATCCCTTGTGATACCTATGGAGGTGGGTTTGTCTTTTGAGCCTTGCCTAAAAAAGGCACTGTGGGGGTAGCAAGGGCCTTTGCCAATATCCGAAAGCCCAGGGGTGACAGGTGCAAGCCGTCCCTAGCAAAGCATCGTGGCTTGTCGAGCATGTCATCCCAGGCTGACAGACATTGGATCCCCTTTGAATGACACCAATACTTAAGCCAATTGTTGAAATTAATCATCTTGTCTTCATATTGTGGCATCATTCTTGGTGAGGGTAAGATGCTACTCAATGTCAGGGTCATACCGGCCTGGGCTACATGCTCAGAGAGCTCCTTTATGTCTCTTTTCATGTAGTCCAGGGAGGTATGTCTCAGGTCATTCACACCAGCATGGACAATGACTGAGAAATATTTGTACTTGCCTTGGAGTGACCTGAGTGTTTGTGTTATGTGGCAGATCCTAGCACCCGACAGGCAGCTCACCGTGACCTTCTCCTTGTTCAGCCTGGTGAGCGGAACGCCAGTGTGCCTGATGATAGAGTCACCTATTACAAGTGTATCAGGTGTGTTGTTTAGCCTTAAGGGCTGTGACTGTTCGGCACACTGGCTTTGTGAGCTATGTGTTGCACGTGTTTTGTTTTGGGGTAGCGGTTGCTTGGGTGTCTGCTTTGGAGGTCTCTGCTGCTTAGGCAGATTTTTATTTAGAGCCTCCGAGTATGTTTTTGTGTGTTTATGTGTTTGGTTTGCTGTCGTGGTAGGTCTATGTGAGACTGGAATTGTAGTGAGTGTGGTTTCCTTCTTCTCCTGACTGGTTGCACCAGTACTGAGTTGAGAGAGCTTAGCCTTCAGTTTGGCTATATGGTTGCATCTCTCACATGTGTTGGAATTTGTTGGGAGGAGGAGAGGGTTGTCTGTGTACATGAGGCAGTTGTAACATTGCCTCAAGATTCCCAGATTCCCCAGCTGGACCGGAGAGGAGATTGACAACTGACCTTTGGACATGCTAGAATAGTATTGGGAATTCCTTTATAATTGAAAAAAAGGGCCAATGGGGAACAAGGTACTCAAGGGGAGTTTGTGAGGGTGTAGTGCTTTCAATTTTTTAGTACTGACTTATATAATTGCTTTAGTGAGCAAGTGCCAGGTAACATAAATGCAAAAATGACAAACAGTAACTTTCTTTCAAGTGAAACAAGGAAATAAGTACAGTAAGCAATGCAGATATCACTAGGGATCCACAGAAGCGCTGAAAAGTCGCATTTTAGGTGGAATTAGCATTTCTTGGAAATAACAAGCAAACAAACAACAAGCATGCAAACAAAGCTAGATTCAGCAGGCCTGGATCTAGTCTATGCTACAGCAAACAAGGTGTACCAATTTCAGTAAGAAACAGTTCAGATATGCAGGCACTATAAGCCTTTAACAAGAAATTCCCAGCTCAGAAGGGCAGAGTCCAGCTTCTCCTCCCACAAGAGTGCAGACCACGAACCTTCTTAATGTAAAATAACTGGCCTGAAGCCCAAGTGCTTAAACCAGAACTAATACACTTTTAGAATAACAGACACTGAGCCCTCAATCATCAGTTCCCAACTTAGAAGGATGTAAGCTATCTGTCCTGCCACCACAGTGCAGGCCACAAACCTTCCTAATGTAAAACAACTGGTCTGAAGCCCAAGTGCTTAATCCAAATGACTTAGAATGATAGCTACACTTTAATCAAGTTACTACCAAGCAGTAATAAATACAATTGAATACTTTAAAGAATGCCTGGATTAGTGCTCAAGTTATACAAACAAAGCTAGATTCACCAAGCCTGGATCTAGTCTATGCTACAGCAAAGAAGGTGTACCAATTTCAGTAAGAAGCAGTTCAGATATGCAGGCACTATAAGCCTTTAACCAGAAATTCCCAGCTCAGAAGGGCAGAGTCCAGCCTCTCCTCCCACAAGAGTGCAGACCATGAACCCTTTTAATGTAAAATAACTGGCCTGAAGCCCAAGTGCTTAAACTAGAATTAATACACTTTTAGAATAACAGACACTGAGCCCTCAATCAGCAGTTCCCAACTTAGAAGGATGTAAGCTACCTGTTCTGCCACTACAGTGCAGACCACAAACCTTCTTAATGTAAAACAACTGGTCTGAAGCCCAAGTGCTTAAACTAAAAGGCTTAGAATGAGTTACACCAAGCAGTAATAAATACAATTGAGTACTTTTAAGATGACGCAAAAGCAAAATAAAGTAGGTAGAAACACAAATACAGTAAAAGCAGATACATTTTTTTTCACAACTGAACTTTAGGTAACAGAAGGTTGAAACCTGAGACATATGTTTGGGTAGTTGAAGTGCCCATTTGGGGTTTTTGGGAGGGTGGTCTGTAGCAGGCTATAAACTGGAAGGCAGTTTTACCCACTGTTAGTTGCACATGGATAGTCACTGATGCTTCATGCTGTGCCACCAACCTGGAGGTGTGGGTATCTTTGACGAATATTGATACTCCCCCTCCTTTTGTGGTTCGGTCCAAGTTTTGGGGCCGAAAAGCATGATATGAGGTATAACCTGGTAGTGCTGGGGTGCTCTCGGGAGCCTTGAACCAGGTTTCTGTTACTGCACAGATATAGATGTTCTCCATGCTAAGGAGAGTTTCAAGTGCATGCATCTTGAGGTTTAGACTTCTGGCGTTGAGTAGCATTACTCTTAGTTTCTTATCCCTTGTGATACCTATGGAGGTGGGTTTGTCTTTTGAGCCTTGCCTAAAAAAGGCACTGTGGGGGTAGCAAGGGCCTTTGCCAATATCCGAAAGGCCAGGGGTGACAGGTGCAAGCCGTCCCTAGCAAAGCATTGTGGCTTGTCGAGCATGTCATCCCAGGCTGACAGACATTGGATCCCCTTTGAATGACACCAATACTTAAGCCAATTGTTGAAATTAATCATCTTGTCTTCATATTGTGGCATCATTCTTGGTGAGGGTAAGATGCTACTCAATGTCAGGGTCATACCGGCCTGGGCTACATGCTCAGAGAGCTCCTCTATGTCTCTTTTCATGTAGTCCAGGGAGGTATGTCTCAGGTCATTCACACCAGCATGGACAATGACTGAGAAATATTTGTACTTGCCTTGGAGTGACCTGAGTGTTTGTGTTATGTGGCAGATCCTAGCACCCGACAGGCAGCTCACCGTGACCTTCTCCTTGTTCAGCCTGGTGAGCGGAACGTCAGTGTGCCTGATGATAGAGTCACCTATTACAAGTGTATCAGGTGTGTTGTTTAGCCTTAAGGGCTGTGACTGTTCGGCACACTGGCTTTGTGAGCTATGTGTTGCACGTGTTTTGTTTTGGGGTAGCGGTTGCTTGGGTGTCTGCTTTGGAGGTCTGTGCTGCTTAGGCAGATTTTTATTTAGAGCCTCTGAGTATGTTTTTGTGTGTTTATGTGTTTGGTTTGCTGTCGTGGTAGGTCTATGTGAGACTGGAATTGTAGTGAGTGTGGTTTCCTTCTCCTCCTGACTGGTTACACCAGTACTGAGTTGAGAGAGCTTAGCCTTCAGTTTGGCTATATGGTTGCATCTCTCACATGTGTTGGAATTTGTTGGGAGGAGGAGAGGGTTGTCTGTGTACATGAGGCAGTTGTAACATTGCCTCAAGATTCCCAGATTCCCCAGCTGGACCGGAGAGGAGATTGACAACTGACCTTTGGACATGCTAGAATAGTATTGGGAATTCCTTTATAATTGAAAAAAGGGCCAATGGGGAACAAGGTACTCAAGGGGAGTTTGTGAGGGTGTAGTGCTTTTAATTTTTTAGTGCTGACTTATATAATTGCTTTAGTGAGCAAGTGCCAGGTAACATAAATGCAAAAATGACAAACAGTAACTTTCTTTCAAGTGAAACAAGGAAATAAGTACAGTAAGCAATGCAGATATCACTAGGGATCCACAGAAGCGCTGAAAAGCCGCATTTTAGGTGGAATTAGCGTTTCAGGGAAATAACAAGCAAACAAACAGCAAGCATGCAAACAAAGCTAGATTCAGCAGGCCTGGATCTAGTCTATGCTACAGCAAACAAGGTGTACCAATTTCAGTAAGAAACAGTTCAGATATGCAGGCACTATAAGCCTTTAACCAGAAATTCCCAGCTCAGAAGGGCAGAGTCCAGCCTCTCCTCCCACAAGAGTGCAGACCACGAACCTTCTTAATGTAAAATAACTGGCCTGAAGCCCAAGTGCTTAAACCAGAACTAATACACTTTTAGAATAACAGACACTGAGCCCTCAATCATCAGTTCCCAACTTAGAAGTATGTAAGCTACCTGTCCTGCCACCACAGTGCAGGCCACAAACCTTCCTAATGTAAAACAACTGGTCTGAAGCCCAAGTGCTTAATCCAAATGACTTAGAATGATAGCTACACTTTAATCAAGTTACTACCAAGCAGTAATAAATACAATTGAATACTTTAAAGAATGCCTGGATTAGTGCTCAAGTTATACAAACAAAGCTAGATTCACCAAGCCTGGATCTAGTCTATGCTACAGCAAACAAGGTGTACCAATTTCAGTAAGAAGCAGTTCAGATATGCAGGCACTATAAGCCTGTAACCAGAAATTCCCAGCTCAGAAGGGCAGAGTCCAGCCTCTCCTCCCACAAGAGTGCAGACCATGAACCCTCTTAATGTAAAATAACTGGCCTGAAGCCCAAGTGCTTAAACTAGAATTAATACACTTTTAGAATAACAGACACTGAGCCCTCAATCAGCAGTTCCCAACTTAGAAGGATGTAAGCTACCTGTTCTGCCACTACAGTGCAGACCACAAACCTTCTTAATGTAAAACAACTGGTCTGAAGCCCAAGTGCTTAAACTAAAAGGCTTAGAATGAGTTACACCAAGCAGTAATAAATACAATTGAGTACTTTTAAGATGACGCAAAAGCAAAATAAAGTAGGTAGAAACACAAATACAGTAAAAGCAGATACATTTTTTTTTCACAACTGAACTTCTTAGGTAACAGAAGGTTGAAACCTGAGACAGCTTTTAAGAAAGAAATCTCAAAAGAACCAATGAGGTGCTTAGTCTAAGCTGTAGTCCAGGTGACCTCAGTCAGCCAATGACCTCAAACAATTCTCTCTCACTGAAATGCCTGATGGCTTTAGCTAAACCAAGATGTCCCTGAATATGTGCTCAGACACACAGCCTCCACAAACACTAGGCCCAAATACAAGCCTGTATATGGAAATGCTACAAATATCCCCACTACTTAGAACAAACTGCAGTAATGTTTCTCACAGTTGAAAAGCAGCAGTGAGCCTTTAAATGAAAGTTTTAAACAGCTAAAGGAGTCTCTAGAAAAAAAAAGTTTAACTGCAACAAGTTATCAGAAACAAACAACCCAACAGATGCTTAATAAAAGTGGACAATTTCCAGTTAATACCTCACACACAGTGAAACTAGCTAGAAAAATACACAGTACACAAAGTGCTATAAATAAAGAAATAAAGAACAAAATAAACAAACACAGGATACTTAATGTTATATATTATAGCTCCGAGTTTCCTCAGTGTCCTTCCTTCGATTAGCTCAGTGTGAAAAACTTAGAAACAAACTGCAGAAATGTTTCTCACAGCTGAAAAGCAGCAGTGAGCCTTTAAATAAAAGTTTTAAACAGCTAAAGGAGCCTCTAGAAAAAAGAGTTTAACTGCAACAAGTTATCAGAAACAAACAACCCAACAGATGCTTAATAAAAGTGGACAATTTCCAGTTAATACTTCACACACAGTGAAACTAGCTAGAAAAATACACAGTACACAAAGTGCTATAAATAACAAAGAAATAAAGAACAAAATAAACAAAAAACAGGATACTTAATGTTATATATTATAGCTCCGAGTTTGCTGAGTGTCCTTCCTTTGATTAGTTCAGTGTAAAAGTGAATTAATTAATTCATCTTTATTATGTAATATTGATATTTCTAATTTATTGAAGTGATTTTTTTTTTTATGTGGGCATAACCATATACAAACAAAAGGAAAGGAATGAAGACATGAGGCAATCACTTATAAAAAATGTTTATTGATATGCTATGATCCTGTACTTCCTGGCTGTCACAAGCATAATGCTTAGTGAAGTGTAGTGTGGGAATAAAACAACTAAACATAGCACTTACAGGTCAGGATTAATATGTGAAACAGACAAATATAAGTAATGTTAATGTTGAATTTAGAACTCTGAACTCATGAGGATTAAATAATGAAAGGATCTTAAAGGCATTAATTCAGAATTAATGTGGAACCCCTCATGTAACATCAGTGCATGTCAGGATTCAGTTGTGTGTTGTATTTATTTCTGCAAAAGGATGTGTGATCTCTGTAGTTCATTTTTCAGTGATGCCCACAAATCATATTTTCTTTTTTTTTATGTTTCTTTGTGTAGCTGCCACAGCTATACAGATTGTAATTCATTGGATTCTGCTTATGAAATACAAGTCATGTAACACTAGCACTGTTCTTGGAGGAGATGACCTTGCCTTGTATTTGGTCTGGTTTTATAATGATCTTGCATGTCTCTCGAGTCCAGTTGCTAAAGCAGATTCCCTAAAATGTATTACAGATTTGTTTTCTTCCTGGCGCAGCTTGTCTTGATGTCCTGATGGCAACCGCATTTTGTAAAACAATGTCTAATAATAAAAATGCATTGAATATTTTATGTTTTTTAACCAGGCTGTTCACCCAGAATGGAAGAGCTTGAAACATCTGACCTGCTTGCATGCATTCGGAGATCCTACTGATTCTATTTTTGTGTATATTTGCTGTAAGACAATTTGCTGCTCATTATTATTTATTTTCTACACAAGGTGCTGATGTCACTTTGTTAAAATAAATTTCCATGGATCTTGCACTATTCTGCACGTGTGCTCTGCTGTTCTCTTTCTAGTATGTTTCTTCAATCCTGTGACTTGTCTGTTACAAAAAAAAAGTTTGATTATGATTTTATGAAAGCTTCTGTGAGGATAAGGATGATACAGTCTTGATTGCTGAGTGTGTGAGGGCGAATTATTGTTTTCTATCAGCAGTTTTATAGAGAAGGTGTATTACTGCTGCTCGTAGAGCTTCTTTCTTGAATATTTCATTCCAGTATTGCAGCACAGGAAAACAGAAACAAGGTTTTGACTGATAGTACCCTTTATATGAATAAACTGCAGAAAGAAGGAGCTTTGCCTCCTGCAGAGCAGTGCCTTTAGTTTTGTTTAGGTCTATATGTAGGTACCAGGAATGCAGTCCAGGAGGACCATTAAGGAGCCTAGAACAAATTCCATTTTTTTCCAAAGCACTGTCTGTTTAAGTGACTTGCCCAAGGTTAAACAGCAGGCAAATGAAGGCTGTACTAAGAAAAGCAGTTCATTAACATCTTACAGCCATGATGCTTTGCACAAACTGCCAGGCAAAACTGCAGCTCATAACATATTTTTCCCTGATAATAATATAGCTACTATACTTAAAACTAAAACAACAAACATACACCAAATGTCCAGTGATGGCACAATATACAACCACAGAGGAGAACTGAACCCACAGGTGTTAACACTTGTAATCTGAAAAGCCACTACCTTGACACGGTGAGTTGCTTGTACAGTATCTACAGGGCAGTTCCTTCAACCTCACAAAAGAATGCAAATCTATGTCCACTGGTTGTAGATTAATTGTCAGTGAATCAGAGGCTCTGGTTTGATAACTGCCTCAGAATAGAAGGTTCAGGTGTGTTGGAGAAGTATGAACCTAATGCCACAGCTCCAACCCTAATTAGGCCTTTTGAATGCAAATGGACCCACTGTGTATAAAAATCAGAGTAAGAAGCTGAATAAAAATATGAATAAAGGCACACCAGAGGCACTTACTGAATAAGACATAACCTCAGTAAGATGAAACGAGGATAGTACTGAGGTGTAGTATGAGGCACTATACATAAATCACAACAATAAAGAATAAGCACAGATACTCTACCTGGCAAATGAGTAACTTGATTAATGCATATTATTGCTACCTCATTGCTGTGTAGGGAAAGCAAGCTAATGACCAATGAAATATTGTAATCTGCAGTTAGATATCCAGAATTCAGCACCTGGACAGATTTGAATGATTAGTTTATATATAGTCCAGTGAATGACTGCTTACTAGATAAATATTAATTCTGTGAAGCCATGGGCTTAACAGTGGCTTAACAAATTAAATGGAATGTTACTTCAGGTACTTGCGTTCTGAGTATGTCTGCCTGATGTCTCTATTTAAAGAAGAAAGCCAAAGCAGTCTCCCTGTAGCACGTGCAGGAGATTCATAATCTTCCTTTCTGAAGATCTCTGTTGGCTAGTTACTCCTGAAACCTCTAGAGGACACCAAAGATCGATAATGACACATTAGTAAGACTAAAGTGGACTAAAATTAATCTCTGCTTTGAATATATATACAATTGATTGATTTGTTTTGAGTTTCCAGATGTTAGGATAGCATTTGATAGAAAATCATTATACTTGTAAAATGTTTGTATTATAAAGGGCAATTCTATTTTAAGATATTTAAAAGATAGTCAGGGCATACCGCTGGGACTTAGGTTTACTTTTTCCCAGTCCTGCAGATTTTCATACCACATAATAATGTATCCAGATAGTGTATAGGCAGGGTCTACTATGAAACATCAACTTCCTCAAAGTCGATGTTCCAAAAGAACAAATATATATATATATATATATATATATGTTTACTTTAAAATGTCAACTTACCAGAACGTCGACTTGCAAATTACCAAGTCAAGAATGTTGAACATTCAGAATGCTGAACTCCCGGAATGTCAAAATTTAACTCTGGGAAAGAAGTAACCACTGGGCCATCAATCATTGTAACATGAACGGAAGCAAACCAAACCTACCAATGTGGTGGAGCTTCACCCCCTAACTAAATATACCAACTTTGAGATCACACTACAGTGGTGAACAGGGCAAAGGTCACCATAGTGGACCAATGGTTATTTTCCTGGAGTTAAATTGATACGTTCCTGGACTTCGGTATTGTGAATTTTCAATGTTCTCGTCTCGTGATTTGCAAGTCGGCATTCAGGTAAGTCGACATTTTAAAGGGGACCCATATACATATATATATATATATATATATATATATATATATATATATATATATATATATGTGTGTGTGTGTGTGTGTGTGTAGATGAAAAATAAAAGGGTAAAAAAATCCTTTTTTTTTAAATAGGGGTAAGCCCCCACACCATCCAAATGTGTATATATATATATATATATATATATATATATATATATATATATATATATACATAGCCGGCATTAGGCACCCACCAAACCCGCGGCCGTGGGGAGCCCCCGATTATCTCCCCACCTAAGGATAGTCGCAAACAATGTACAAGTACAGATGCTGAACTTCCCGAAACAGTAATTCGTATCAGGTGCAGATCAGATATCAAATTCTTACGATATTACACAATGACCTCGTGGGTTACTGAACTTGGAGGAAAGCAGGAGGAAAAAATAACAACAAATTGATCAAGGGAGAAAGGGTGAAGGATAGAAGTAGAAGCATTAATGGGAGGAGGGACTGTATATTGGCTGTGCAGAGTGACAATGAAATCTCAGCCTTGTGGGCCTAAAGAATTCCTCCAACCAATCCTGGATTATTTTGTGTAATTTGTGATGGATCGGTATAGGGCAAGTAATCTTATTTAGGATGTAAGGAAATGGTCTTTAGGTTTGGACAACCCGGCTGCCATTCGGATAAACTATTTAGGTGAGTTGTATGTTATGCGAGCATCAGGAAAGGATATGGGTGGTTTGTGCGTGTGAAATCCGGGTGTTAAAGACAGCTGAAGTTTCAGCCTTTGTCATGCTGATGAACTAAGCTAGCATGATATGGACATGAAGTTTATGGGTGCTTTTCGCATTTCTTAGGTATAGAAAAACATCCGTGTGATGTTTCCCTGAATCATGTTATTTTTGACAGCTGGAGCCGAAACCGGTTCAGCAGTTGTCAGCTGCAAGCAGTATAAAAACTTACAATGTTATTGACATAAAGTTTGCAGTTGTCTGGGTATCTTTGATGTAAACTGCTGTAATAAGTTTAATTGAGTTTTCTTTTAATGAAAGACCGTAAACTATAGTATGCAGATAAATATTACATTGACGGTGATGAGAGTGTGTCTCTAAACTGCATGAGACTTTATAACAGTTATATCCATAAAAATAATATTGTTAGTGTTTAAAATTGTAATATGACACAGCTACCGAGTCTGCTGCATCAGGGCTAGCGAATCTAACCAAACATCCCGACATTGTCAGCCGTGGTGGTTACTGCTGGCTAAAGAGGCTGAAATGGCAAAGTAAAAGAATACTGGTTTTGAAATTGTGTCCTTGTAGGAAAGAAAAAGCTGTTTGACTAACGTAAAGAAAGCCATAATGTTGTCATTATTTAATAAAAATACATGTTTTGTGTGAATTTCAGTATAATTCTTAATTTAAGGGAATATAAATTGCACTGCAGAGATGCATACAGCTGTAACAATAATATGATGGACAGATATGTATGCTTTTATTTTTCCAGTTTGGTAGCCTTTTTGTACTCTCTTGAACTGCTTCACCATTTCTGTGAAGTAATGTGCATGATGCATTCTTCCTATTCACCCCACTTTCGTCTGTAATACTTCTAGTAACTGCAGCACCTTTCTAAACTTCCTGATATTTGGGAGGATGAGTTGTTTGGAAGTGTGCCAAGGGTGTATTGAATTTCATTTTCTGCAGCTGAAGTGTGTTACAGCATTTCGTCCCCCCCCTTCTTGGGTGACACTTTTTTATTGTACTTGTATTTGCTAACCAAGAAAGGGAACTGACTCCATGGACCTTTACTGACTTGGCTTGGGAGCACCGTCTGTAACTTTCTAAGGGTCACACAGTTAGGCAAATGGCCCTGCTCCACAGGAAGCAGTTTGTTAATAGCTGTAATCCTGTGTGCCAACTGCCAGATAGCTTCTGGTTGTACTGTTACCTGACACTGCCAGTGCTGAGATTGCAGTCTAAGTACATTTCTGAGTAGCCATATATTATATACATATTTTAATTTTTCATGAACTCATGTTACCAGTGCCAAGATTTTTGCTTCTTGCTGCTTCAGCGAGATGGCTTGTGCTGTTTCCTATCACATTTGTTTTGTTCGAAGACCAAAGTGAGTGGCGTATACTATTTATGTATAATTTCCTATGAAAGAGAATCCATTTTTTCATTTAAACAAACATTAGCTTTTATGCATTCAGTAAAGAATTTTGTTTCTTAAACATTTGCACAAACATGCCACCCTGGTGTTATTGCTTTTTTTGTAAATCAGACCACATACATGACAGCATAAAGTTTTGTTTGTGTGCTGATTGTAAAAAGCTGCATGTTTAGGATATGCTCTGTACTTTTGAAGTGTGGAAAAATAGGGTTATCACCTTTTCAAATGCCAAAAGTGGGTCATTTTTTATGGTGACCTATTTTGCAGGAGAAACCTTATCCACAGTCTGTGCAAAGAGCTGGAATTCACGTTTTGCCAAGTTAAAAACTCACCATTGTAGAATTTGAGTTATTTTTGTTGCTTCACATAATATCAGGGCACTTTGGGTACAAAATAACTTTTACATAACTGTTGGAGGAAGTTTAAGAAATACTTTTTGTCCTAAAATCTCAGAATATCTGCTATGTTTCATATTTTTACGCGGGATATGATGGCTGAAATATGGACTGTCCCACTTAAAGAGGGACAGGTGGCAACTCTATGTAGAACAATTGTATGCCCAGGGTCACCTCTAAGGAGAAAAGTGAAGCAAGTTGACATAGCAGAATGATGAGTTAGGGTGACATTTTCTCATTCTGTTAAACAGCTTTATTTATACACCTTTATTAAGTTAATACTTAATACATAAGCAAACATGCATACATTTAAAAGAAAACAAACCATGTTAACATTTTTTTCATGTACGTAGATTGTACATCACATACACTTTCTTTGTAACTATTCTCAGTCCAACATCACATAAATTGATTAATACCTTCTTCTTCTTTCAGCTGCTCCCGTTAGGGGTCACCACAGCGGATCATCTGTTTCCATTTCTTCCTGTCCTCTGCATCTTGCTCTATCACACCAATCACCTGCATGTCCTCTTTCACCACATCCATAAACCTTATCTTAGGCCTTCCTCTTTTCCTGTTACCTGGAAGCTTCATCCTTAGCATCTTTTTCCCAATATACTCTGTATCCCTCCTCAGCACTTCCAAACCAACGTCATCTTGCCTGTCTGGCTTTGTCTCCAAACCTTCCAACCTGGGCTGACCCTCTAATATACTTATTCCTAATCCTGTCCATCCTCATCACATCCAGTACAAATCTTAACATCTTTAAATCTGCCACATCCAGCTCTGACTCCTGCCTTTTTGTCAATGCCACTGTCTCTAACCCATATAACATAGCTGGTCTCACTACCCTTTTGTAGACCTTCCCTTTCACTCTTACCGGTACTCGTCTGTCACAAATCACTCCTGACACTCTTCTCTACCCACTCCATCCAAATTGATGAATACCTGCCTTCCCCTAAATCTCACTCCTCCTCTTCCTGAACATTGTTCTGCACATATTGTTCTCACAGTTTCCATTTATTTGTAAGTAATTTGCTCCTACCCTTTTTTAAAGACCCCTCTTCCACTTCTTTTGTATCTTTTATAATATTCGCTTTTTCAGATACAGTTGGTTTAGGTTTTGATTTCCATTTTCTAATGATTGCTTTGCTTGGCAGCCAACAGAATTAAACTTAGTAAGGCCTTACTACATCAAAGCAATTGTAATACCGTGTCATTTTCTGGACTTTATTGCATATTTGGGAGCCATATGTATGTCTTCCTATTTTTTTTTTGTAAATTGGCTTTCCAGTGTCTCTTCCCAATCTTTCTGACCTCCTCTGATTCTTATGGTTGTACAGTAAGTCTTTTTAATAGTCTGAATGTAGTAACACTACACAGCGATTGTTAAATGGTGCTGCATGAGCTTGATAGGGAGGGAGGCATGATGGCAATATGGTCATGCTTTTAATATTCTCCTGGGTAGGGCCCCCAACCTGAAACTTGCTGGGGGCCCCAAAATGCTAGCACTGGCCCTGTATATATATATATATATATATATATATATATATATATATATATAGATATATATATATATATAAAATATATATGTATATATATAATATATATATATATATATATATATATATATATATATATATATACCAACTCATAGAATGGAGAAATCTCCCTACAGAAGTGAATCATTCCCAGCCCATAATTAGAAATTGCACTGGCAATGATTTCCTATGGAAAGAAGCATTTCGCTTTATGCTGTTTCTCCTTTTTTTCTGCAGGTTACTGATGCTCAAGTAAATTCACCTAGAGCATATGTAGGGAATCTCATGTGCAAGTGCTACACATTTGTTTAGGTCAAAGAGTGAAAAAGAAAAGCAAATAATTAAAACATAATGGTGTGTTCATCTGAGTCTGAGTATTATTGACTTACATATCCTCTACCATGTCCTGAAAATGCAGAATCCATACCTACAGATTTTTTCAGAAGGCCTAGCTGCATTAAACTAGGGATTTTTGGAAAAGTTAGGTCTCATATTTAAAGGTGTCTCATATCATTCTTCTGGCAGATCTAAATGATTAAGTTGTTTGTCAAAAAAAAAGACTCACTAGTGACCTAACAATTACCTGGCATTGTATAGCCAAGGCTAAATGCTAGACTTAAGAACACTAGTAACAATATGTAATCAGTTCTACTATGAAGCCCCAAATGTCAGAAAACAGAGAAATCAAAATTCCAAAAGAATAATGCCTTAGACTCAAAGAGATGAAAAATTAAACTGTATGCATTTTTGAAATGGGGTGCTCCCCTGTACCCCCAATGTGGGGGGAGGGGCAAGCCCTCACACCCCCTGGAACTTATATCAAATCCATAATCACTGAAATTTCCAAAAACAATTTAATCACTGCCAGCAGATGTGTAGAAATTACACTGGCAGTGACTTCCTATGGAAGGCAGTGATTGTCTTGTGTTACAAGCAGTTGACACTTGAGGTTTTTGCCTCTCCATCTCCCTCAGAATCCAGTCTTAAAATTATGTCATTAACAACAAGTAAAGTAGTGAACATTACAGAAGGAAAATTACTTCTCATGGGAGATTTTAATTGCGTCATTAAATCTGCCAATTCCTGTTGTGAGACCACACAGACTCTCAGCAGTTACACTTAAATAAGCTTCTGATAGACTGAATATTAATTTATCAAAATAAATTTGCCATTTCAGTAGGTGCATGCTACAGCTGCCATTAAGACTCATGCATGGAAAGAACGAATGTGCTGTTTATCTGCTTTACCAGCTGTACTGAATTAAATGATTATGATCCCCGTTCTTCTCTAATCATGCATAACTGATAATGAAAATGACAACAGAATCAAAAGAATACTCTAGAATATGGAGAATACCTCAGACATTAGTAAGACTAAAATGATTGTGGAGACTGCTAAAATAGAAAAAATAAAGGTGCCAAGCCTGAAGAGGGTCTAGCTCTTTCCATCAAGCAAGATAAACTGAAATGTTGGCTAATACATACAATTAAGACTTTCTTAATCCATAAATGTTGGCTAATACATAAAATTAAGTCTTTTTTAATCCATAAAAAAAAACTGTGAAGAAAAGTTTAGGTTTCTGCAAAGTTGTTTTACAGAAGCAGTAGACCATCATCTAATAAGCAATCTAGCATTTAAGGATTTTACAGATAACGTTTAAAGTAAGTTTAAGTTGTTCTGCTACTTATTTTGATTATGAAAGAACATCATGCTAAATTTAAAATGGCCAAACATTTCATCCCAAAAATATGGCATATAGATAAACTTAAATGTTAAATTCCTGAGAGTTACAGGTATGAGTCTTTTTCAAAAAGTAGCAAAAAAGTGCAATCTTATGTACTGTATTCAGCTGCTGTTACTGTAACTGTCTTCTGCCTTCTTTATTACCTTAGTTTGCTGTTCCGTGTGATCTTAACTGTTCAATTGCTCTTATTCTGCACCTATTACTGCTTGTTAGTAGCCTGATTAAATTTGTCTGCTATTCTAAGCATCTTAGTTTTGGTTTTAGCACTTGTGCTTCAGGCCAGTTATTTTATATTTAGGATTTTTGTGGACAAATCCTTATCAAACTTTGCTCTCCATAAGTCCGCCAGTTATTCAGAACAGCATGTCTGGACAAGTCCCATCAGTTTTCCCTGCCAGCCTGGTTGACATGGGCATACTGAGACAATGTAGCAACTACCTCATGTTCACGGACAGTCTTCTTCACCTAGCATATAATTCTTCTACTTGCGAGAAATGCATCTACATCAGTAAGCTGGAATCCATGCTCTCTCACACCACAGTCAGTACTCCTGACAAAGAAAAAATTGCCAGCACAAATACCACATCACCCACTTCACAGAGTCACACACCCACCTATGAAGGGGTCCTCAACAAAAACATACCTAAACAACAGAGACTCCCAAAACACATGCACAAACATTCCACACACAACACCAATCACATCACACACAGTAGGCAACACAAAAGTGTCTCACAAACATGGGCTAAACCAATGCAGCCCATAAGGCATAACAATAAAGCAAACATACTAGTCATTGGTGACTCAACAGTGAGGCATACTGATGTCCCCGTCACCATGCTCAACAAGGAGAAGGTCACAGTCAACTGTTTGTCAGGTGCCAGAATCCGCCACATCACGCACACATTTAAGTCTCTCCTCAACAGGTACAAGTATGACTCTGTCATTGTCCATGTTGGTGTGAATGACTTGAGACATACATCCCTGGACTATATGAAGAGAGGCATAATTGATCTCTCAGAGTATGTGCTCCAGGCATGTATGACCCTAGCCCTAAGCAGCATCCTACCCTCACCAATAATGATGCCAGAATACTAACAAAAAAATGACTGACTTCAACAACTGGCTTAGTTTCTGGTGTCTTTCCAAGGGGATCCAGTATCTGTTTGCCAGGGATGACATGGTTGACAGACCTGGATGCTTTGCCAGTAATGGCCTTCACCTGTCACCTCTGGGGTTCTGGGTCTTGGCCAAGGCTCTTGCCTCCCCCATTGCACCTTTCTTAGGCTATGTCCCAAAGACAAATCCTCCAACATGAAAGATGTGTCAATAAGCAAATTGAAGGTCATGCTGCTCAATGCTAGGAGCCTTAACCTGAAAATGCACTCACTGCAGGCTCTCCTCACACTGGAAGATGCCGATGTCTTTGCAGTCATGGAAACTTGGTTCAGGGCTGCAGAGAGCACTCCTGTTTTGGCTGTACCTCATTCCACAATTTCAGACCCCAAGATGAAGTCAGAAAGACTAAGGGTGGTGGAGTCTCAATCTTCATTAAGGACAGGCACACCTTCAGACTGATTTACCAGCATGATGCACTGGTATTACTCCAGGTGCAACTGACAGTTGGAAAGGCAGCCATTCAAGTTATAGCCAGCTATAGTCCCCCACTGTGTGACTCAGGACACCCATTCCTCCTACCAGGACCTACTTGACTCCATCAAGGTACCCCCTAACACTGTGATCATTGGTGACTTCAACTACCCCACCAAAGACTGGGTGAACTATTCCTGGACTATTGCAATCACCCGATTCCTTGACTTCATCAGTTCTAATGCACTAGACCAGCTGGTCTCATCCCCCACAAGGGGAGATAACATACTGGACTTGGTTCTCACCGACATGGGCGACCACTGCACCACTCCCATAGTATGTTCTTCCCTGGTGAGATCAGATCATCGGTCTGTCTCATTCAAAGTTTCTATCCCACCCAACCCCTCCCCAGCTGTAACCAGGCTAAAAAGCCTCTCAAAAGCTGACTACAGCCTCCTAAGGGAGGGTATCAGCAGCTTCACACCACTGCCTTCCTCAGAGGATGCAGACAACTATGTTGAACAGTACGCCAGTGCAGTATACAAGTACCTGTACAACTGCATGGACTCAGCCATACCCAACAGAACTATAATTTGCTCCTCAAGGAAACACAAATCTGTCTGGTGGACATACTGTATCAACAGGCTTTACATCAAAAGGACGAAACTGTTGTCCAAGGGTAAAAGGGAACAAATTCCAAATCAGAAAACACTCCCTCCTCCACCTCAACAAGCAAATTAGATCACTAGTGAAAACTTCCAAAGCCAGTTATGAGTTGAAACTAACCTCCGAAACAAAGGGAAACTACAAGTCCTTCTTGAGTTAGGTTAGGAACCTCCATGGCAAAGCCCAAGTTTGTTCCGAATTAGTACTTAATGGTACCACTTACACTGATCCTGCTGACTTAGCCAACCTGCTAGCTGATAGGTTCAGTGCAAACTTCTCCCCCTTCACCCCCAAAGGCCCAATTGACATCCCCAATACTTGTCCCACACCTCACATCTCTGTAAATCAAGTGTTAAAGGCCATATCCAAAGCAAGGAACACAGCTTCCATGTGACTTGATAGTATCCCAGGCTGTATTCTGCACCATCTCCACTAAGAACTAGCTTCACCATTGAGCACCCTATTCAACCACAGCCTAATTACAGGCTTCATTCCAGCAGAGTGGAGAACTGCCATTGTCATCCCCTTGCACAAAGATGGTGCCACTACTGACCTGGGAAACTATTGCCCCATTAGCTTGACAAGTCTGATCTATAAAGCCATGGAGCATATACAAGGACATAGGCAATCTGCAAGCACTTGACCCCACCCAGTTCAGATTTGTCAGGGGCAGATCTTGCCTACTTAACCTAGTTGACTTCTTTGAGACTGTCACCAACGCCCTGGATGAAGGAAAGTCAGTACATGCTGCTTACCTTGATCTGGCCAAGGCCTTTGACACAATCCCGCACTCGAGCATCATCGAAAAGCTTATACAACTTGGTGTTAATCCCTATCTCATCAGATGGGTGGCTATCTGGCTCACAGATAGGACCCACAAGAACGAAATAGGTGCCACCACCACCGACAGCAGACCTGTCACGAGTGGTGTTCCCCAGGGATCTGTCATGGGACCACTACTGTTTGACATCTACTTCTTAGGGGTCCAGGCAAAGACAAAGGGCCTGTGGCTGACTAAGTTTGTGGATGACTGTAAGTTGGGTAGTGTCACTGACTCCCTAAATGATAAACTCAAAAGACAGGCACAGCAGATCAGCAAGAGATGTTTATTTTCACTCCACGAACAAACCTCACAGAACAGAATAAAAACAATAACGCTGCTACAGTTCTCAGCACGTTTTCGTCGACATGCACTTCATCAGAAAAGCTAAACAGTGCTCAGTGTGCTAAATTTATAAGTCAGATGTCATTTGAATCTACCAGTGGTGTCTCCTAACTAATTAAAATGTTAATACATTCAATTAACATCCTTGTTGTTAAAATTGTAGACTTCTTATCAAAATCAAAGAAACAATATCACCATCTAGTGGTGAAACAAAAACTTTACAGGCAGGAATACATAGTAAAAATATATATAAATATTGTATGCTCTAAAAAACATTTTAATTAATACATAAAAAATGTACCTGTGTACAAAATGTTTGAGAAACATATAAAAATGTATGTATGAAAAATGGTAAAATGTGTATAAAAAAATATATATATATTAAAAAAAAAATATATATATATATATATATATATATATATATATAAGTACAACTGATATATGGGTGAGTGGTTATAACTTGGCTGATCTCAACTTTAATACAGGTTTTAGAGAGATCATTTCATTTAAACCTGGGTGACTGCTAGTCTCAAGCATTAATTGCCAAAATAACTCTCTATATTCTAAAGAGGCCTCCCAAAGACCACTCCTGGGATCGGGGGGTAATACCTCTATGACAAAGAATAGGAATTTTGCAGATTTAGATGTTAAAGTATGTTTAAACAAAGCGTTGTTAGTGTTTTCCTTCCTTACGTCATATAGGTGCTTATACACCCTTTGTCTCAGCCTTCTCTCGGTTTTCCCTATATAAAAGGAATCACATGCCTCACAGGTCACTATGTATACCAAACCACGAGAATTGCAATTTGCAAATCCTTTAGTGGTGATAATTTTGCCTCTGCTTTTCAAATATATTTTCTCACCTTCATTGATGTTGACACAATAATGACAGCTTCCACATTTATGTGTACCCAACTTGTTTGAGAGATGTGTGACCTGTTTTCCACCCTCAAGTATGTTCTTAATGTTACGTCCTTTTTTAAATACTACTTTTAAGGGTTCTTCAAAATTCAGATTCAAATCTGAAAAACTGGCAAACCTATTCCACTCATCATTAATAATATTTTTAACTATGTTGGTTTCGCCATTGAAAGTAATAGTCAAAGCTGAATTGTAGTGTTTTATATCTACTGGAGAATTGTTTTTAGTGTTGGTGTTGCCAAAATTTTTCCCCAGGATAGGCAAAAACCTTGTGGCCCTTGCTGTTTTTACTTCTTCTATCAGTCTTTCTAACAAATCATCGGAGTAACCTCTTTCTCGAAACATACTTGCAATAAATTCACATTCTATCTGGAAATCTGTCTCATCTGAGGTCATCCTACTAGCTCTTACTAGCTGACCCTTGACAATTGCCTTCTTTTGATAAGGGAGGTGAGAACTAGAAAAATGCAAGTATGTGTTAGAAAAGGTCTCCTTCCTATAAATTTTAGATTTCAGCCCCTAATTTGTTCTCTGTATGCTCACATCTATAAAACTAAGTTGGGAACTGTCTATTTTGTAAGTAAATTTTAGAAAATCGGTGGTATGTGAGAAATATTCGTAAAACTCAAGAAACTGGTCAGCAGTGCCATTCCAAAAAAGACAAATGTCGTCCAAAAAACGACCATAGTAATTCCACAAAATTTTGAAATGGGAATTGAAAACAAATTTATTTTCCCAACTGAGTAATATAATGTTGGCATATAAGGGGGCACAATGTGTGCCCATGGCTACACCCTTTAATTGTCTGTAATACTCACCCTGAAAGTATATAAAATTGTTTTTCAAAATTAAGTCCATAAGAATCAAACAGGTACGAAACTTGTTAAAAGAAATGGAAATTTGACTCTCCAAAATTGCTCAAACCATAAAAGACCTGTTTCATGGGGAATGCAAGTAAATAGGTCCACCACATCCAAAGAAATAAGAAATGGGGTATTTGTTTTCTGTAGGGCATCAAAGTGTTTCAAAAAAATCCCATGAGTCTTTTAAAATGTTGAAATGTTCCAACATAAATGGCTTCAAATGGAAGTCAATATATTTGGCTAGGGGGGCTGTCAAAGAGCCCTCTGCTGTAACAATGGGTCTAAGAGGTGGGTCCAAATGGTTCTTGTGGACCTTGGGTATACCAGAAATAGAAGGAAATTTTGGTTTCTCAACATGTAGGTAGTTGTAAGTTTCTAAGTCAATAAGCCCCTCAAGACGTAAGTCGTTAAGACATATTGAAACTTTCCTTTTCGCAATGTTAAACTCATTCAAGGACACTCTTTCATATGTATTTTCATCATTCAACATGTTTAGCATTTTGACTTCATAGTCTATTTGGTCCATCAGAACCACCCCTCCTCCTTTATCAGGCTTCATGGCTCTGAGATTCTTGTCTGTTCTACAAGAATCAAGGATGTTGAATTCATCCTTTGTGAGATTGGGGTGGGTACTTTATTAAATTTAAGCTCATCTCTAAGACGCTTCTCTAAAACATTTTCAAAATTTTTGAGCTGTGGATGTAACGGTGGGTTAAAAGTACTCTTTTTCTTTAAAATACTAGTACTCTCTCTTTTATCTAAACCATTAAAAAGTATCTCAAAGTTCTTTTGTCTCACAAACATTTTAACATCCACCAATAAATCAACCATGTTGGCTTAGACCCTGGGAATGTAGGTAAAACCTTTGGAAAACAAACTGAAATGTATTTTAGTGACAGTGAGATTAGTGTAGTTAAATATTTTAAAACCTTTATAACTGTATACACATTCATTGATAATTATGTCTTCTACAGTTTTTATTTCCACTGCCTGTTCCTTCGATTTTGGTAAAAATTCCAGTTGTTGTAGTTTATGGGTTCTTTCTTTTTCAACCTTTCGGATCTCCGAGGGGAGGGGTATTCTAAAGGGTCAGTTTCATTATGAAATGGACCTTGGTCATTGCACATGTCATTGTTGTCAAAAACCTCATTGTATGCCACAGATTCGTGATTGGAATATTTATTGTTATTACCCCCTCCCCCTGCTTTTGGTGAAGGGTAATGTATGTTATTACCGTACTCAAACATGTCTCTATCAATTTTCTTAGCTTTTTATTTCAAATACTTTCATGCATTTTAACTCAACATCCTTCAACATGTCATGATATTTGTTTTTCTCAGTTTCAATACCAAATAACAAGTCATTCACAATTTTCTGATTAATTTCATCAATTGTAACATATAACTTCTCCATTTCTACTTCATTGTTGACAATGATAGCTCGCATAATATCTAAAACGCACCTATCAAATGCAGTAATTAAATATTTATGAAACTGTGAGCCTTCCTTAACATTATTGGGGTATTTACACACTCAAAGCCCCTTAGGGACTATATTGGATTGAAGACAATATTTCAGATATATATTGTCCATTTCCATTGATTATCTTTAAAAAGTAAACTGTTCATTTTAGACACCATTTCAACATAAGAATCATGTTTGTTATTTGCCTGCAGCCTAAGCAGCTCTTTAAAGTCAAATTTAAACTCAAGCAGGTGTTTAAATTGAATTTCAGTACCTTTGTTGGTAGCAGCTGCAGCAGCTGGTAATAAAGTAGCTGTTTGTTTAATTTGCGACCTAGCGACTCCACTGGTGGTTACTGTTACGTTTCCAGAGGAAAAAAGATTGGGAAACCCATCCAAACTGTTCCTTAAGCCATGACTAGTCTCTTGTCTCTCATTGGATCCGTTGTTTAAGCCGGTAACCGTCCCTTCCTTCGAAGATGGATGTCCTGCTGTTTCCTGGTTGCAGGGAATAAGAGACTGTGTAGAGTGTTGTATTAGTGATCGGCTGAGTGGCATTAACACGCCGACCAACTCAGAGAGCTGGCCAATCAGTTTACGAAGTTCACCCACTTCATTGGACTTCCTGGAGTTATCACAGTCATTGACAATATGACTGCTGGAACTTGCTGAAAGATCCATGACCACAAACAAAAAACTAGTAAATAAAAATAAGTGGTCAATGTGCCCAAACTCACACTGGTAAACTCAAAAGACAGGCACAGCAGATAAGCAAGAGATGTTTATTTTCACTCCACGAACAAACCTCACAGAACAGAAACAAAAACAATAACGCTGCTACAGTTCTCAGCGCGTTTTCGTCGACATGCACTTCATCAGAAAAGCTAAACAGTGTTCAGTGTGCTAAATTTAATATATATATATATTTTTTATATATATATATATATATATATATATATATATATATTTTTTATACACGTTTTAACATTTTTCATACATACATTTTTATATGTTTCTCAAACATTTTGCACACAGGTACATTTTTTATGTATTAATTAAAATGGTTTTTAGAGCATTCAATATTTATATATATATATATATATATATATATATATATATATATATATATATATATATATATATATTTACTATGTATTCCTGCCTGTAAAGTTTTTGTTTCACCACCAGATGGTGACATTGTTTCTTTGATTTTGTTAAGAAATCTGCAATTTCAACAACAAGAATGTTAATTGAATGTATTAACATTTTAATTAGTTAGGAGACACCATTGGTAGATTCAGATAACATCTGACATAAATTTAGCACACTGAGCACTGTTTAGCTTTTTTCTGAAAAGTATGTCGACGGAAGCGTGCTGAGAACTGTAGCAGCATTTTTTGTTTAGTGGTGTGAGAGGCACATTGACCACTTATTTTTATTTACTAGTTTTTTTTTGTTTATTTACTCCCTAAATGATGTTAACATACTGCAAGAGCTACAAATAACTGGTGTCAAAATCAGTGTATTATCTTACCATTCATCAACAACACGGTCCCTACTGATTACCACATTAATTGGTGGCAGTAATCAGTAAAGCCTTTTACTTGGTTCATCTAGGTTTATTACTGTCTGTACTCTTCCCTTATTAGACCTGTAAAACACTGCATCAACTGGAAAAGCCACAGAAATACCTCACACTATCACTTACTTTGGGTATCATACAGATGTTTTAGAGGTGATCTGTGTCTTGCCTACTAACTCCTCACGCATTACCTACTCAATAGGCCTAAGTATAATATGCTACATCAACAAAGCCTGCTGGAGAGACAGATTTGCCCCGTCTCTGGAATAGACTTTCTTTAATGATTTGCTACAAATTAATTTGCCAGAAAAAAACACAATTTTATGAAAAATTTACCAAAAATATAAGGGAGAAAGGTGGACATTCTGCAAATATCTGTACAGCTAAAAGGTATGAGGCTCTCCCGTTCATTAGAAACAAAGGCCAAATGTATTAGCAATTTTCAGTTTAACTCTCTAGGGTGAAGTATTTTGCTTTTTCACTTCATGAAAAAAATGCATGTGATAATGCCCAGTGATGATTATTATTATCTACAATTTAACATTGATGCACTTAAACTTTCACTTTTTTAACACTTTATATTAATGGTATTACAGCTATCAAGAGAAGTCTGCATAGCTGAGATTCTGTATAAGTAGTTGCACTCATTAGATTACATTTTTCCTTGGTTACATTTCCATTGATCGAACTTGGTGCCATCATACTCTTCCCCAGATTACATCAAAATCCTCCAAAGAGTTCTGTCAGTAAAAACAAATGTCAAGAAGTGTATAATTATATCTTTCAACAAGCTTGACTTCTGTTCTATCACATTGAGAACACACACATGAAAATTGATCCCATAATTAGGGATCTGGGAACCTATGTCAACATTTAACTGTCCTTTGATCCATTGTTGTAAGGACGTCCATTTTCATTGCACAGTTTTTATCTAAAGATCTGGGGATGTAATTGTTCCACTGTACTTGCCACTGACCACTGGCCAGCCATTGAATATAATGTCCCTTTTGGTATGTACATGTTCAAATACTTGTTACGACCGTAATGACCACAATGTTTTCTCATTAAAAAATCAAGGACTTAAATCATAAAAATTATGTAGACCATCTCAGAGCCTTGTTTCTCTTCTCAGTGCCATACAGGCTACTAAGAAATGACATCTGCCTTGTCAATAGAGCTTCAGCAGACATATTTTGTCGCATTCACAACTCCAGTGGTATCATAAGCATCTACATAAGGATAGGATTGTATTATAGAGCTTACTACTTCTATGGAACCATCTTCAACTCCACATAAAAAAAGTACTTCTCTTACTCTCTTACTCTTACACCCTTATCCCACTTAGGTAGGGAAAACAAATAAATGTACCAAAATATCCTTGTCCAGCCTATCTCTGGGTTTAGTAGTACAACTAGGGAGGGATGAAGGGGGCAACAACCCCCAGACACCAAGTTGCAGAGGGCACAATTGGCCTTCCAATCCTGATCCAATTGCTCTTTAGTACAATACAGGGTTTGAAAAGCTGGTATTGCATTTATGGTCAAACCTGAGCACTGTACCGCTCCATGTGTGGTCTAAACTGCAGCACCTGCCAGCTACACATGCAGCAAGTAGTTTGCTTCAGTTTAAAAGAAAAAAAATTTTTTCTTATTTTTTAAATAAAACTGGTGCACTGTAGTGCTCTGCTCCTGGTATAAACTGTAGTAACTGCTTGCTACATTTGTAACAAGCATTTTGCTTCAGTTTAAAAAAAATATATATATATATAGATATAGATATATATATATATATATATATATATTTCTTATTTTTTTAATAACACCTGAGCACTGTAGCACTCTGTATGTGATATATATTGTAGCAATTGCTTGCTACATTTGCAGCAAGCAAATTGCAGCAGTTTCAGTAGGAAGTGTTTTTTTTCCTCATCTGAGGAAGTAGGATCTAGGAGCATGGCACAGAAATGGGACCTGATTGGCTCAGGAGCACCAGGTATTTGATTGTGGACCCTTTTTTTGTAATTGGTCCTTAGCCGTTGAGTGGCCAGGGTGGTAGGTAGAAACAGCCACAAGACCTGATTTCACCATTTTGTAAGATAAACAGTCAAAGATTATTAATTCTGCATTTCCACCTGAGCATTTAGGATCATAGGATCATAGGAGGTTACTAGATTAATGGCCTCAGGGCTCTTACAAGACAAGTTCAACCTGTGCTCCCAAGGGTGACTGGTTCAAGCATACACTAAAATCAGCACCTATTGCCCCTGTCCAAGAAGGACACAAGTGGAACCCCCGGGGTGAATGTCTGGTTACCCATCCAGCTGTCCAAATTATGCTTAAATAGGGCCAATGAGGGGTTTTGTTTAACATGAATAAGAAGCTTGTTCCAAAGGTGGAGCAACCTCTGTGAGACAAATTTGTCACTACAGTAAGTTCTGTTGACATCACATACCAGGTTAAGATCCTATGAGCGAGTGACCCATGTGCCATTTGACTTGCAAATGTGCAGCATTTCCATTAAAGCTGGGTTAGAGATTGCTCTATATGCAAGGCACAGGTCACCTCTGAGCAGTCTGTATGACACAGAGTAAAGTGACAATGATTTCAGGCTGTCCGCACAAGACAGATCTTGAAGACTCTGAATTTTCTTTGTGAGGAAACTTTGTGGTCTCTCCAATTGCTGCAGGTGTTTGGAAAGGAACATACCAAAGGGAGCATTGTACTCAATTATTGGTCTGATGAGAGAAGAGTACAGGGGAGTTATAACCTAGAGGACAGGAGAAGTGGACAAAAAATAAGAAAGGTTAGTGGGTAGGATCTGTGTTGATACCTTAAGAGCTTCGCTGAAGAATGTATCACCTGTCAGTGAGGGACAATCGTGAGATCTCACCAATGGAGCACCATCAGAGTACTAAGAGAAAATTTTCAGGCAAAAGTGTTTCTGTCTATAACCACCAACGTTGCCCACCGCTGCGCAGCAATGCATGATGCACAAACCCGTGCAAATGCAGTGCTTATGTAGCAAAAGAGAGCAAACTGATTTAAACAAATTAACCAATAAAAAATCTCAAAATTGAGCCCTGTTTCAGCAACCTTCAGTTAGACGAGTTCTAACTGCACATTCCTGCCACTAGGGTGCAGGGGAATCATCTCCAACAAAAGATGGCCTGGTTTAGTGCTCATGTTATAGAAACAGAACTAGATTCAGCAGGTCTGAATGTAGTCTGTGCTACGGCAAACAAAATGCAACAATTTCAGAAAAAAAGGTCAAATAAGCAGTGATTTGGTAAAAATTCAGTTCAAAAGTGCAATATACAGAGATAAATTCTACTTAAGTTTTGCAGAGAACAAGTGATGCCTTAGACTGATCAGATAAATACACTAGTTTGCAGAACTAAAGTGAAATAGCACAGGGTAGTGTGTCATTTCTGAAAAGTATCGTTTTTTGGTTCATGAACTAATTACTGCAGGTAATGATTTATTAATTAAAAAAAGAAAAAAAAAGGTTTACAGAGCTTAAAGGAAAATAAAAGCTACTTTGCACAGTACTTCACTCAGGAAGTCATCATAGTACTCCTTCCTATACTGCTAATCAGTGACAATCACTTCCACAGTAATATATTCTTGACTCAACAATTCAAAAAATAGTTCAGTTTCTGTTCTAACTACAGCTCAGATCAACTTTTTTCTTGATAGCTCTCTTCCTTATTAGATCGCCAGAGCCATGTGAATACCTTTTCTTTCTAGTCCTTCACAATGAAGCTTGTGTGAAAATGTGACTGTGGTACTAAGTGGCATGTATTCTTGCATCATTAAAGTTTAAATGTTTATACTAGATATTATGAAAAGTTGTGTGGTATTTGCAGGAGAGATAGATTATGGGCTGTGAGCATTACCACTGCACTTAATTATAACTTTTTTTTTTTTGTCTTGTTTGAGGAAAGAGGGTCAGGGGCATGGCAGATAAGCAGGATCTGATTGGATCCTGATTTAATCAGGGGACAAGGTAGCTGATCATAGACTTTTGTTTTTTTAATTGCTCCTCAGGTGTGGAGGAGTGAGGTGAGATCAGTTCACAGGCCTTTTTTTTTTCTTTTTCTTTTTTGCTTCTCAGTTGTTGAGGGGTCCCTTGCAGAGGAATACTCTGAGCAGTAGATGAGCCTGCTATGCCTCTATTTGGGATAATTGAATGCAAAATGTAAAGGCTACAAACTGCCATGGGAATGTTAAGGCTAGGCTTCTGTAGATCCTTACAGATCAATAGCTTAGTAAGTACTTATGAAGCTATTCAATACAGGGATGATCAGTGGGGTATATAGAGAGAATCTAATTTCTCTTGAGTGACAGGAAGACATGCCCTTTAGAATTAGATGTGCTATGATATAATGGACACAGAGAGGTCAAAATTAAATTGTGATCTATTGTTTCAAAATATTTAACTCTGACATCATTTTTATACTTTTTCTTACTTATTTTGTAAGTATAATTTGAATTTATTTTTTAATTCAGTTTGTTTTTATTATCTGGGAAAGTGAACTGGCCTTTCTCAGACCTTTTTCTGTCTAACTACTGGGTACAAGGGCAAAAGAAAACAGAATACGTATATAGACAATTTAGTGCAGCCAGTCAATAATGAGTATTTTAGAGAGGAAACCACTGTACCACAGAAAACCCACAGACATGTATATGATAAGACATTAAGAAGGTTTGCACAGACAATAATCACTTCAATATTGAGTCCCATGCTCTAGAGTTGTGAGGTAGAAAACTTATTACTGATTCATTGTGCTTCCTATCTTATATCTTTTTCACTAAATGTCATGCTTTTATGATTGCTACAATTACTGACAGATTATGACATCCCCACTCTGGGTCAGTAATCAAGGAGCCTGAATCCTCACCACTGACACTGGAGAGGAACATTCAGTTGGAACAAAAATGGATACACGCAATATTTCCAGATGCAGCTTTCTGCATCAAGCAGAATTTCCCTTAAGAGCACAAGGGAACACACTCAGTCCAGGATCTGGGTTTCTCTATCTGTCTCCCTCCAGGTCTCCAGTAAGACTCCCCACTGGCACAGCTATAGAGTTGTGACCTCAGTCGAGTGTCTAAGCCAAGTTATCCACCTCTGTAAAACCAGTACTTCATGCCCCCTTCATTGCTGCCAAGTAGATGACACACACACTCTTTGCGGTTTGACTTTCGCACACACACACACACACACACACACACACACACACACACACACACACACACACACACACGGGAAAGGCTGGCACAAATTTACTAGCTATGCCCCCCTTCTGCCCAGACTATAAGATAGTTACACCATCACCAGACACTCCAAAGCCAGCTACTCTTAAGGCCCTTGCAAGGGTACCCAATTATACTGAGTGAAATTAATATAAGTAGTCAGAAAGGTTAAAGTATTCTCTAAAGAAACAGCCACAATGAAAAGTTTAAATATATTTAATAACAAGTAATAAAAGAAAATGAAAATACTAAATATCTATTTACAGTAAACACACATTAACACAGATTAATAGATTCACACAGATAAAAAAAGTACTTAACTTATCTCCCTATATTTTCCCAACTGATCTAAAGAGTTACTATTCCCTGGTCACTTACTAGAGCAAGGCAAGAAGAAGTAGGTTAGGGGTCCTTCTCTGTCAGGTTCCAAAAACAGACCACAATGAAACTTTAGTCTCACCTAGTATTAAAATATAATTTTTAATGATGGATTACAGAATGACATCACATACATCTGGTCATCTGACTTCTGGTTCCCATGCTACCCTCCTTGGCTAGAAGCTGTCAGGATTTAGCACATATGTGCCAATAATACACACACACAGAGCCTTGCTAAGATCTGCTGCAGCTCCTGGAAGTCATAAAACAATGTCCAACCTCCACCCTTCCAGAATAGCAATTAGTTCACCCCAAATACAATGCAGAAAGCTTCCTAGTACAGACTTTTTCTCTCTGGCTGCATTGAGAGCTGTAAGATACAGTCTTTATAGTCTAAGACAATTTAATTTCATTTCAAACTATTTTCAAAGTTAGGCGGATTCAGATTAACCTTTTCTCCTCCAGTAGCATCTGTTAAGACATATACATTCAAACAGCTGCCATAATACATGTTTATTTCTTTTTCTGTCCAGCAGGCATACTGTTGGTACATTTGTAACACAAGCAGCTTTACAAATACATTTTTCAACACAAGTATCTGTACAAATCAGTTTGAAATACAAATGACATATAATTCTTTACAAAATTCCAGCTAGGTCTGCTGGCATACATTACATATCCACTGCCGTACTTCTCCTGGCATAGCTGGAAATACCTCACATTGTCACACAGTTATATATTTTACCCCACCTAGAGAACTTCAGTATCTTTTATCAAAGTCACATTACTAACAATTTGCTGTAATTGATTATTCATAGGTTGTTTTCCACTTTCAGATATAAGAATAGTCTGAAAAGAAAGGCTTCAACAGCACAAAAACCTGTCAGACACCACTATATTTCATATATCAGAATGGATAGGAAACATTCCCTTACCTTAATCTGCTGCACTCAGTTGTATAGATGGTGCTTTACCTTTTGTTGTACATATGTACTGGCACTGAATGCAGATAGTATGTTTATAATCCTATTATCAGGAGTAATGATAAAGACTGCACCAAGATCTGGATCTATATCACCACATCAAATGGTGATAAGTTTGAACACCTTTTGTTCGAACCGAAAAGTCCGAAAACCCTAAACAGTGAGCTCACGGAACAGCAATTTTTTTCCCAGGGAAAAAAAACACTGCTCCATGAAAAAAAACATCACAACTTTAAAACAAACTGTGCCCCCCACACCCCCCCTACTTAAATATACCAACTCTAAGATCGCACTACAGTGGAGGAAATAGCAAAGCCCCAAGGACGGCCCACTTATTTTTTTCCCTGGGAAAAAAAAATTAATGTTTTGTAACTTCGCAGTTTAGGGCTTTCGAACTTTTTGTTTCGAACAAAGGTCATTCGAACTTATCACCATTGGATGTGGTGATATAGACCCCCAAGATCCTGGTAGTTCAGGTACACAGCAAGTCATCTGTCAAGTGTTATTGTGACTTCTTCAAAGAATGCCCCAAAGTTCATAAAAGCATGTTTTCCTCTTAAAAACATATTGTCCCATATAAAATAATAGCAAATCACCTTATCACTTTGGATAAGCTCCATTATGGCACATTGCTTGGTTGTAAACAGTATATAAATGAAGCTGATGGGCGTAGGTCATCTGGATCAGACAGTACCTCCATGCCTCCTCTGTTGATTCCACCACAATCTAACACTAGAGATCAGGAACCTGTTCATGAAATAACAAATTGTTTATCAATATAGATAGGGTTTGGTTTGAAGTATGTACATTTTATAGAGAGAGAACAATGGGGCATTTGTAGTAGTCCACTGAGACACTGGTTTTGATGATGTTTCTGACAGCAGTTACCATCACTTTAGTAATATGAGGGAATTGTCTCTGGGTGTACTTCTCAATATTTATTGTTAACATGCTAGATTCAATTGTTTCAGTTTTGTTATTACTTGTTGTTACTCTCAGCTTTGGTTTCAAATTAATTTTATAGTTCAATGACTTGATTAGGTTAGAAAGAAAGCAAATTTTGTGTTTTAGTTGCTTTGAAGTTTAAGATCAATTTTACTAAGAAGTGACTCTTGTTAGATTAGGGACTTTCATTTTAAAGTAGTTATTAGGCATTATGCAGACTAAAAGGTAAAATATGTAAAGTCATACATTTTAGAAAAGACAGTTAAGCAGAAGGAAATAATAAACTTGCTGGTCAAGCATGAGAGATAACAGTTCCCAAGGGAAGGCTACAGACTGTTCTTTTTCTGTTCTCTTTCTCAAGGGAAGAATCAAGGAAATGTTAGATAACAGGACAGCTAGGCCCCTGAAAGGCTACAAAACAAGACAAGGCCTGAGAACCAAGGCTAAGTATGCATGTAAAGCATTACAGGGTTTTTGTATTATTTAAATATACTTCAGACACAGTTAGGGAAGTCAGTTAATTAGTTCGGCCTGACATACAGAAAAGATTAAATATCCAGCATTTTAGAAAGGAAGCTGCAATACAGGCACTCGAGCCTGAGTACAGAAGTCAGGTCAAATAAAGACTGTTTCAGTTTATATTATTCAGAACAATCAGAATATATGTTCAGAAACTTTGGATATATTTAGCAGCACTGTTATTACTAACTAGTATCCCATCACTTTGACAGACTGTTATTGTTTATCAGCACTGTTAATGAAGACAGTATTCGGATATTGTGAACATCTAATAAAACCTTATTAAATGAACTACAGTGTTTGGAGAATTCATTCTGAAAAGTACACAAGACTTCGCCCATAAAGGAAAGACTCTTCAGCATGAATTTGGATAATTAACAGATAAACACTTTTGTTCCAGTCTTATTTCAGTTTCCAGTTAATTCCGGTATAGTACAGTCTCATCAAGTGTTTCATCTTTATTTGACTGTATATCTTTTTGATATTGTGATTCCTTTAGTGGGTCTTGTTATTACATATTCTTTAATATTTCTACCTTGAATGGAGTAGTTGGCAAGATCTTACAAGTCACTGATTGCATCCTGACCAACCTTTTTAGAAGTATTTAATCTGTTGCCCTCCAATTTACATTGGAGATGTCAAGGAACTAAGAATTATTCTCAGATGAGTAAGCTTGTTCTTATTTAAATTAGCAGTTTCATGGTCAGTGCTGATTAAGGTGGGGGTGACTGGGAGAAGAAAGTAAAATGATTATGTTCATCAGTATAATGTCTGAGATACTGCTGCCATTTTCAGAGTTTGATGATTTTTTTCAAATTTGCTTTTGTTAAGATCGTTTGGTATGGAGGAAGGAGGATATGGTTATAAGTCTGTGATGCATGAACCCCTTATATCTGACATAAGCCCATTATTTTAACTTGTAAAGGCATAGGGGATATCATGGATGATCATTTTGCATAGTCCTTTCTGTCTTATCTCTGTTAGGCTAAATGTATGAAAAGCACCATAAAGTATAATGTGACAAATGAAACTGTGTGACTGATTGACACACATGGTGTTTGTACCAGGTATTGTGAAGTACAGTAGTCATATTGCATGTATGCCTTCTGCTAGCCCTCTCTGAACAGCAGCCTCTGTCTCAGTCTAAGATCAGCTAGTGCCCCTGACTCCCATCAAGGTTGTAGGCAGCATCACAGGAAGTGTACACCATCTTGCAAAACATAGCCCCTTCTCCACCCAGTACTGGCATTGCATGTTTTTCAATAGTGTAACTTTTCAATATTGCAAAAAAGCCTGAAATGAAATGCTTGTGACAGCATTTCAGTATCACAAAGAAAATATTTCTTGAAATGACAGGGGGGAAATCATTTTGTTAATCACGCATTGCAATAAAGCTGTTTATCAAAAAAAGACATAGTTTAATAAAATCAATATAAATAACCTAGGGGATATTTTTTAATTTAAATTGTGACACATCTTATTGCACAACATACATTATCTATTTTTAAATAAAAAATATATAACATGGCATACTTAGATGCCAGCTATGAATACAAGACAATACTACGTTTTGAGATTTAGGGTTTTGTTTTGATGTTATAGTTCCTTTCTCAAACTAGCTCTAGTTTATGTTTTGGAGTGGAAGACCATTGCAGGAGCACTCCTGAATATGGGTAGTACTGCAAGACTAGTTATTTATTTAACACTATAACCATGATCAGGGTTAACCATGTCCTAATGTAGCCCTATCTTATTTTGGTTATCACCACCCATTCAGTGGCTTCTTGTAGCTCCCTTCACTCTGAAGTCACCAGTTGCCCCTGCATATAACCACTACTTAAAGGATTAAACCAGATATATACATAGAGGATTACAAGTGGAAATTTACTAAGTAGGAAGTCCATTTATAATAATTTGAAAAAAAATCTAATAAGCAGTAAAAGGAAGTGGAAAGCGAGACTTTTTTGTTACATCTATCTTCGTACCTCATATTTCAGTCCAGTAACCTAACCTGGAATATTTATGTACTAGGAAAAGAAGAATTTTTTTTTGAAGCTAAAGCATCCAAAAGGCAAAAAGGAAATAACATTATTGATAGATGGATATTTTAGATCTAAATTTGATCTTGCCTGTTACAAAAGAAGTCATTTTAAATATAGACGTTTTGGTAATCTTTTACTTCACATAGATACAGGCCAGATTTAGTGAAAACAGGGTACTGTTCTACGAATCCTCTAAGGTAGACACTATTTACAAAATAAATTACAGATGCATTTTAAGGCAGGGTGAGCATTTTCCGCTCTATCATAGTTTTACTTAGCTTTCAAGGGCAAGTTCCAACAAGAAGCAACTCTCCATAATCTGTTAATCATCACTTGAAAAAGAACCATCTTTTTTAATGCAGACTACTTCTCAAAAGTCAAGACCAATGTCAGTGGTCTCTGGTGACTAAATTTGTAAATGATTGCAAAGTAGGAGCTGTAATTGAATCCTACACTGACACAGATATTCTCCAGGAGGGGTTGACACAGACAAACAACTGGTGTCAGAGCCATCGACTAAAACTAAATGCCAAAAAATGCAATATAGTATCTTTTGGGAAGTCATCCACCCCCTGGTAACTATCATATTGACAGCACATCCCTTAGAGTTGACACAGTAATCAGGGACTTAGGGACACACATAGATAGTAATCTAGCCTTTGACATCACATGTCTACAGTAGTGAGGAATTCATTCTATGTTGAGCAACTTATAAACAAAGGCATGGCATCTAACTCCAAGGAAGTCATTGTTCCACTGCATTCGGCATTCATCAGACCTGTCATTGAGTACAATGTCACCTTTGGTATGTACCTAACCAGGCATATACAACAATTGGAACAACCACAGGGGTTCCTCACTAAAGGAATATAGGGTGTAAGTAAAATGTCTTATGCAGACCACCTCAAGGCCCTATCCCTGTAGTCTGTCTCCTACAGGTGTTTGAGGGGAGATGTATGCCTGGCATACAGGACATTGTCAGACCCTACTGTGATGGACTTCCTGCGTATCCACAAAACAAATATCACCAGAATTACCCATTCTAAAGACTTAAACTTTACCTGTGATATAAATAGGTCCTACTGGAGAGCTAGGTATATATCCCAGAGACTACATCATCCATGGAACAGGCTCCTCATCCATGTAAAGCAGAGTTCCTCCCTAACCCAATTCAAGTGCAACTTGGACAGTTGGATGGGGAATAGGAAATTTATCCCTGGTTTGGCACCTATGTCTCTGATGGACACAGGCAACCTGTAAATTGTTCTTCTCCCAGACCCCTGCTTGTAAATGTTTCATCTCCCAAATACCTACTTACACTTATCAAGGGTATCAGATTTGGGATGCATGGCTCGGCTTAAAAAGGCCCTTGCAGTCATTAGCCTAGTAAACAAAGATACAACACACCAAAACGCAGGAATATACAAAACCACAATGGCCACAGATAAAAAATCATGATTTCTTTGGACATGCGTCCGTTGTGGTTTTGCATATTAGCCTAGTAAACATCTATGAATCTATGACTAGCAAAGTCTGTTCTGCAATATGGCAGTGTCAGGTGGTATATTTCAAAGTAGCTGTGGTGCTAAAGCTACCAGTTACACTGACTATCTTTCCCAAAATAAGGATTTATGTGTGGAAATATAGCCTAAACTATTTCTGTACCTCACTATACCAACCAAGATATACCCAAAAGTGTAGTATTACTTTGGAATTTTTCAGCAAAAGGTAACTAGATTTATAGTGTATTGTCCCCATGAAATTCTTGACCAAATGGGAAAAAGAAGCCAGGCATATTTGAGCAAAATTTAACTATACCCTAGACTCTGTAATATTATTGAACACTCCAAAGCCTGTAATGCACTGATAAAATTATGCAGATATTTGTTGGCTTTAATAATGGTCATCACAAAAGGAAATATTGACAGCCTAGCTATCTGGAATTTTGTAAATAATTATGTCATTTGTGAGTATTAACATGATTTATATAGAAGTGTGACACAAGGAGATACTGCCAGCACAGCTTTCTGGAATTTTGTAAATGGTTATGTGTCATTTGTGAATGTCAACATGATTCATATGCTTGTGTTACAAATGTATTACAACTGTATGTCATATAAGATGGTTTGTACAGATATGTGTGCTGAAGAGATAGGGTGTAGAGTACTCAGCTTAAAGATGTATCCACAGTGTACCGTACTAGAAAAGGGCAGAAATGTATAAAAAACTATTGTAACTGTGTAAATGTATATATTTTAACAGTGGGAACTGGCACATAGAAGGCTAACTTGCAAAATTTCAGAAAAATTGTTGAAATTAAATTATTTTATAACTGTGCCATAAAAGATGGTTTCAGTGCAACAGGAGACATAATGTCTAGAACTAGAATTTTTTTTGTATTGTCTTTAAATGTGGAGGAATGTAAATTATTTTACAACTTCCACCATTTGCCTTAGATCTAACAGAAGTCCTTGTTAATGTGTTTTCACAGAGAGATGCTAAATACTGCCAGCTGCAGTGGGGGGGTTTCACCTGGGATAGTCAGATGACAAGAAGATATGTCATACTGCAAATATCCCAGCAGCAATATTTAAGATATTAATTTAAAAATTCTTTGAGAGAGGTAGTACATTCTGTACTTTGCCTTTGACTTGACATGAACAACCACTGACCACATCTGTCAGCTTGTTGTTCTGTAAGTAAGTTAACTAGGGTATAGTAATTTCTCTTAGATACAGACACGAATATAGTGAAGTATAGCTTAGATGTTTTTTTATTTATTTAAGACTGTCCTGCAATGTTGCTTTAAGTATTTCCTGTGATTGTGAACTCTGATGTAACTGTGATTATTTACTGAGTATTTTCTTGTTCTTTTAGTATTTATTATTAAATGTATTTAAACTTTTCATTGTGGCTGATATTTGTGAGACATATTTAAGCTCTGAGAGTATTTACATATTTATTTGGTGACACTGTGTGGGCCACTCCTATCTAGGTCAAACTACCGTTTGGATTAATAGTAAGATTACACAGTAAGATTGGGCACCCTTTGTTACGGGCCTTAAAGTAGCTGATAAAGAGTTGGCTGGTGGTAATAATAACTACCTGTGCAAAAGGAGGCATAGCTAGTAAACCTGTGCCAGCCTTTCCCATGTGTGTGTGTGTGTGTGTGTGTGTGTGTGTGTGTGTGTGTGTGTGTGTGTGTGTGTGTGTGTGAATCAATTAATTCTCAAAGAGTGTGTGTCAGCTACTTGGGCAGGGACACAAAGCTCTGTTTGGACAGAGAGAGTGCTAGAGGTCTTGACTTGGCCACTCAGCTGGGATCTCGACCCTATAGCTGTGCCAGTGGGGAACCTTATTGGAGATCTGGAGAAAGGGAGAGAAACCATCCCCAGACTGAATGTGGTCTCTGTGTGCTCTTAAGGGAAATTGTACTTTACTGTGTGTGTACTTGTCATCCTTCCCAGTGTGTATATCCCCCACTGTTGCCAGTGGTGAGGACTGAGACTCCTTGATAACTGGACCAGTGGTGGGGTGTCACAATGGTGTCAAAAAGTCATCTCAGTGAAGTGGAACACTACTACAGTCCTTTATGTTGAAGACTGAGAAAACTGTTATAACAGACTAGAAATATATCTGCATATCATTTGATGAGTGCAGACATCTGAAGTGTTCTGTCAAATAAATCTGGGATATCTGTGAAAATGATGCTGTGGCTGAAAAATTAATTGATGAGTTTACCGAATATCATACTGAGGACACAGGAAACCTGACATGTCCAGTGGATAGGCCCTACTCATGTGTACTGAAAAAAATCATCTTTCCTTGGGTCAGCAGGACTTTCCACACAGTTAAGTCCACTGAATAAAAAGTGATGCATCAGTTTTTATAAACCAATCATTCAAAACAAGGGTTATAAAAACAAAGTTTGGGCATGCATCTAACTTACAACACAGTAGATTTGTAAAGTCTTATCACACCCATACTGGTCACCTCAAGAACATGACCACTTCCTTGGTATATCTGTAACCTTTTCTCTTAGTATCTTTAAGCATAAACTTTTACAGTCATGAACAGGTGGTAAAATGCCAAAAAAGGGTGGAAAAATATGTGCTTTTGTTCTGACAAACATCCCTGCCAGCTGTGTTAAGCTAAACATTGCAACACCCTATTGTCACTGTGACTGCAATATTGTAAATTTTCCCAATAACACCACACCAAACATAATAAATAATGTGGCATCTTCAAAGACTTTTCAAAAAGCAACTATGATGTCCTGAAAAATCACCTTTCCTTGGGTCAACAGGACTGTATGTTAGGCACTCCTTCTCAGCTTATTAGTGAACCATTCACATCTCTCTACAATACTGTAAACAGTTACATTGATAAATTTGTTCCCATGAGGAATAAATATTGAAGAAATTCTGCAGTCAATCTATATGGTGGCATTGCAAAATAATTCAATTATTAAACCAAAAGAAAATAATGTATAACGCTTTCAAACTTCATCCAGCCTACTGCAACAAAGCAGGTCAACTTTATCTAAAAATGCTTCACTAAAAATGAGAAGTATTCAGGCTTCAGAAGAGGTAAAACTTGACACGACAACTTGCAAAAATGAGTAAGAAAAAGAATGTAATGTAATGGACCAAAGATATATCACTATAAAAAGCCAATAAGAATAGCTGAATTGCTAGCATACATATTTGGAGCAAATTTCAAGCCACTGAGTGGAATCCTATCCACTGTTCCTCCCTAAAGCACAGTCATACCTAAAATTACATTTAGAGTAGTCAGAAACAACAGTGCCATGTAGAGCTGGATCATGGTCAAATGGTGCCTTAGGCAGTGTCCCTCCCCTGCCGCAGCTATTCCATTGCCCCACTATTTGCCTGTCTCTCCCAATTTACCATAATCACTTTTCAGACCTGTCCATGTGCATACTATGTTCTTCTTTACTTTTAGAATTATCACTGAGATTTGGATTTCATTTAAAACTTTTATTTCAAATTTTGTAGTGCAAGCACTTATGGCCATTTACTAAATAAAACAGTCTTACATTGAAAACAGACTCCGTATGAGCTTAGCAACAGTAAACTTTTCTGCACTTGATATTCACTTCAGTTAAGAATGAATTGATATGTATAGACTGTGAATTTGCATCTGACCAGTGGCGGATTAAGTGTACCTTGGGCCCAGGGCTGTTTTCAAATCATGCGCTGCCTGCACACATTTTTAGGATTATGCATAAATGCATTTGTTCTTTGATTTACCTTCCTGATTGTATTAAATTGGATTCTTTGTTTAATAAATCAATATTTTTAGACTGTTTAAATTTGTAGTTTTGAAATTTTTTTTCATTAAATCATGAAACAAAATATACGAGCCAATAATGACAAAAAGCTACCATTCCAGAATGTTTTAACACACTGTTGTCATTATAATCCACCAGTATCTTTCAATATGTACAATCTTTGTAGAATTAAGAGTCACCTGAACCATTCCACATTAGCAAGAACTATTACTAATGCAAAGGTTGAAGCTGGCAAACAACATTGCATTTGAATGATTCATCTACAAATGCAGTGCCTGCTGTCCTTGAAGAACAAATTGCCTATGTTATATTTTAAAAAATTATGTGCTAGTGATATTGCCATAGCATTTCCTGAACAAAATCAACTATACAATAAGGAATGGCTGGCAAACAACAACAGTAGGTTCATAGTTAATAGGCATGTATTTCTAGAGACCATTAAGGAGCCTAGCCCAAATAACCAGATAGTACTTTGGAGCAATTGGGAAAGTTAAGCGACTTGCTAAATGTCACCCAGTAGGTAAATGAAGGTGGAAAGATTCAATAGCTGCACCTTTGACACAGGAAGCAGTTCTAATTAACAAGTTGGAGCTTTAGTCCTCTGTGCCAACTGCCATAATTACAAATTTTAACTAAATGTTGAAATCCTTTACAAAGTGTTCTTGTAGAAAAGATTGTACCACGGTAATGTGCAACAAGGACTACATAATGAATGCTGAAAGTCAGACAGCCCTGATCATCTTACCAAATAATATAGACTGTATAACCTGATAAATGTCAACCCCTTTGCAGCTGCTGGAGATTGTAAAGAAGGTGCTGCAAAAATATGTTTACAACAATGCATGGTGTTTAGATTATATTACATAATGCAAGCCTGTTGATGAATTAATTCACTCTTTAGTGTGAAGAAATTAAAGACAATATAAATGCTGCAGCAGCTTTGTTCTACAATCCATAAGTCATACAAAAATCAGAAATATTAATGCATGCAGCATACCATTTTTTTTTGGTGGGGGGGGGTTGGCTTACATACTTGGTTTATACCTACACCTCATTTCTGAACACCCTGTGTCTCCTCTATCATCAAGAATTGCTGTCCCATCTGACATCACTAAGGCCTACTTCAGTGACTAATATTGATATATTGTAGTAGCATACACCTCCAGAATCAACATAACCAGATGGACAAATGGGACCCTATGCATGGTAATGAACAAGCACCCACCAGCCATGTCAATATCCTACTACTTGTCTATCTCTCCCCAATTACCATAAATACCGTTCAAACCTGTCAGCATGCATACTATTTTCTTCTTTATTTTTACGATTATGAACAAATCAAAAATACATGGTGTGGCATTATAAAATAAACTAATAACGACAAAACATAACGGCAAGGAAAAGGGATCCAAAATAATTAGAGTAACAATTATTCCACACAAAATGATTTATTGAGCACTTTTGTCCCCAGAAAAAGCACAGGACTTCATCAGAATACAACCATTAACAACACATTTCCTTATATGCACCCATTCAATTAATCATAAATAAATGAGATAATAGTTTAAAGAATTTTTAAGAAATGTGTGACCATGAATTAATGGACTTGTTGATTAAATACAACAATGTTATTATAGCATCCATAGGTTTCAACCTTTTAAGAGGCCAGTGTGGAACACAAACCCTAGCAATGTGTGACAAACAGTCAAAATGTAGAATACCCTATTTTTGCACTGCACTGCGCAAAACACACCATTGCCATGGGGCATAGTAGAAAAATTGTAAAATTCAATACAACACACTTAAATAATATAAAAAACATTTATTTTACAAGCTGTAATACCATAGCCACATCATAAGTACATAAAACAGCACTTCTGTACAAATCAAAAATAAAATCACATTGTCGTTAATCCACTTGCTACATTTAAATCCTCTAAACAGAACTGTTAGGATGCCGTTCTTGCACTACACATCATCATACATTGGATACACCAGATGTACACTTATTCTATGCTGCCGCGACTTTCTTAGCAGCATCTAACACATGTTTTGGCAGCTTAAGATCACAGCAGTCCAGTTCTTCATTCATTTTCACTGCTAATAATGAGTTCAATGTTTTTACATTGAGATACTACCGCAATTCAGTTTTTACTTTCTGCACCATGCTAAATGCTCTCTCTTTCAGCTTGTGCATTTGAGTGCAGCAAGCAAAGTAGAGGCATCTTAAGCTGCTTAAAGAGTGGCGGTTTCCCATCAGTGCAAAGGTCCCTCAGAAGGTGTGCTCAGTACTTGGACAAACATGAGTAGGGCCTATCCACTGGACATGTCAGGTTTCCTGTGTCCTCAGTATGATACTGGGTAACCTAATTAATTAATTTTTCAGCCACAGCATCATTTTCACAGATACCCAGATGAAAACCAACATCCCTAACAAGTCCTGAAGAAATGTCCAATTTTTTGGCAGGATTAATAAGGGATGCAACATCTTTCATTAAGTGATCCTGCATGGGAAACTTTTTAAGCATTTTCTGCAGCACGGCAGCATAAAATGGTGTACATATTTTTATAAAAGTTAAATTCAATAAGTGTGCTGACAATATCCTCTTCATGGCTGTTCATGTACTGTTTAACTTCATAGCCAATATGCAGCTCACTGTTTGGCAGAACAGAGCTACTGTCAGCCAACACTGAAACATCACCATGTTTGATTAGTCTTTCAACAGCTGCTGGTCTGAGGAGTCTGCCGGCATACTGCTGTAGGAGTTTATGCACAGTGGCATGCAGTGTCAGAAGCTGACTTTTTCGGCTTTAAGGCTGAATGTTGAACTCCAATAAAGGTTCCAGTGCATACTTAAGAAACATAAAAATCATATGCAATTCATGACTCTGTAGGTGTTTAGAAATCAAATCAATCTTAGTAGACCATGGCTCTGCAGACAAAAAATACAAATTTAGAGCTGGCCACATGGCCAGGGTTCTGTTAATTCCCTTCCCCAGACTCAGCCATCAAGTAGGTGCAAGTCTAATAATCTTGAGGGGGTCAGTGTCTGTGAATAAAGCAAATTCTTGCAGTTTTTGTTGTTTTTGCACACAGGAACTGAAATGACAGTGCACATCAGATATAAGTTCTTCAACTGGTGACTGTAGTGCTTTTACACCAGCCTTACTACATAGATCTGCCAGGTGGCACAGACACCCCACATTTACAATGGTAGGCTTCACCTCCTTTAAACAAGATAGCACAGAATTGTGTTTTCCAATCACTGAGGCAGCATTGTCTGAAGAAAAGGGAAACTGGAATGTTAAATTGTGTCAGAGTGGACATTAAATCATCAAACAATGCTTGTCCAGTTCCTGACACACATTCTGGCATATTAAGGAACTGTTTTACATTTTACCTGCCTTTCCATCAAGGTAACCAACAAGGATCAGCAACAGTTTGTTGTCACCCATGTCTGTGCTTTGGTCCATATACATACAAAATGGTGATATCTGGCTTTAGCTGCAGTGTCATTCTGGTAATGAAGCCCTAGAGCATCCCATGCACTACAGGCTGCCTTCGTTGCTCCAGATGCAATTTTCCTGAGAACGTCTTGATCATCACACATTTCTTCATAAACTTCAGGATGTGTTTTCTTTCTGCAAATGACAAGTTGTGTTTTAAAAGGAATGACACAAAACCAACCTCTCCCTCAACACCCTTTGTACTCGCTAAACTCTGAGGTCCGAAGAAGTCTGCCATAGTCCTTCCAGCTGCATGCTTGCAATTCTTTCTGTGCTTCCCACTGTTGGCATGTTGTTGCAGATCATGTCGGCCATCATGATGAATTGTGAACTTTGTGTTACAGGTCTTGCAGAAAACATATTTCACTCTGTGCCTGCTCACAGAAAGCCAGTCAAAGGCACTCACCCAATTTGGCTGAAAAATTGTGTATATCCTCCTCCTTGGAGTGCTATCTGCAGCCATATCCCTGTCCACATCATAATCTGGGCAGTCTGTAACTAGGTTTGTAAAACAGTGGTGTTACTGAACAAAGAAATGGGGCTATACTGCAGAAAGAAAAAGTACAACCATCTCCTCAACATCTAAGATATGGGGCAACAGGCCCACAACCCACCCACATCAGTGGAAATGTATGGTCTTTGCACCTTTTCTGCTCATCTCTGCTCCTTTCACTAACTATAAAGGCCTGCATGATCACTTTACTCACTCCCTTGCTTTGACAATGACACTTGTAATCCTCTGGTGCTCACTTGCCCACCTAACCAGTGTTACAGAAGGGAGAGTAATTCATTGCAAAATTACATTTTCAGTATGATCAAGCACTCTTGATTATATCTCAAAATTCATGGTGAGGATAAACAAACCCAACTTAATAAATCTGCTTACAAAACACTTTACACTGTAGCATGAAATGTACCTAAACAGCAGCAATGAATATATAAACTACATCATGACAATACTACCTGCATTACTGCATCACGACAATACTACCTGCATTACTGCATCACGACAATACTACCTGCATTACTGCATCACGACAATACTACCTGCATTTCAGTCACCACTTCAGATTAAGTGTTTTAGTCCTGTCCTACACCCTGGTCTGCACCTGGCAAAGGTGCCTTGAAAAGTTAGTTGCGGCCTTTTCCTGGTAGATGACTTGAATAGTAACCAGACTAATCAGGAAGGTCCAAGACAGACATTCACAGTCCAATCAGAAACAATCAGGAATTAATGTTTTTGCTCCTTTTCTCACCAGGTGGAAAATATAAGCACAAATTACAAACTGGCATCTAATGAAGCAGTTAGCAGGATTTCTTGTTGTGACAGGTCCTATTCATCCACGGCCAGTGATCAAGGAGCCTCAGTCCTCACCACTGACACCAGTGAGAAACAGTCACTAAAACATGGATGGTTTTACATGGTAATTTCAAATGCAGCTCTCTGCATCAAGCACAATTTCCCCAAAAGCAGTTCCAGGTCAGTGACACACTCACATCTGGGTATGTGATTTACACACACACACACACACACACACACACACACACACACACACACACACACACACACACACACACACACACACACACACACTTACTAGCTGTGCCCCCTTATTCCCAGACAACATGGTAATGATGCTGCCACCAGCCAGTCACTGTCAGGTTCTTACACGGGTATTCAATTATACTAAGTAAAATTGAGACTAATATAAATGGTGTAGTGTAACCTAAGCAGCAAGGCTTTTTGGAGTGGCCAAGGTGTCACTAGAATAAGCACAAGTACTCTCAAGATGTTAAAGGTAATTCCTAAAATACCAGCCACAACAAAAGGTATAAAAATATTTAATAATAATTAATACAATAGAAAACATGAGAATATTAAAAATGTAAGTGCAGTAAACATCAGAGTTTCAATCACAGGAGATATAAAAATAACCCAGTTGGACAGAGTCAAGCAGATGCAGAAAAACAATACTTAGCTAATCTTACTGTAATTCCTGACTGTCTAAAGAAGAACTGTTCCATATCTAACTTAATTAATACAGGAAGGAAAGATTAGATGCTGAGTTGCTTATTTTCACAAAACAAGGTGATGATCTTCCCCTGAACTGAACTCAACTGAACTGACTGTGATAACTGTCATAGATTTTTATATCAGGTTCCAAAGAAAACAATGCAAAACAAGCTGATCTGTGAGTTCCATCCCCTCAGTGCTGGTTATAGAATGGCATCACATTTGATCACATAACTCTGGTAGAGAACAGATGCAGAGCTTTTCTAAGATCTGTATTTGAAAATTATAGAATTGTTTAAACATAATCATTTAATCAATTATAATAACACTGTTGATACATTTTTAACATAAGCATCTGTACAAGTCAGTGTTGTAGTCAAATGACAGAAAATTATTTACAAAACTGTTTACAAAATTCCAGCCAACTATGCTGGCATGTGTTACACCTGCACTGCCCCATTCTCCCCGGTACAGACTGGAATACCTCATATCATCACACTGATGATTCAGCAGTCTCCAGTAAATAATGTCCCTATTATAACTGTCAACCTCTTAGAGCAAGAAATCTAGACAAAGACATAAATAATGGGGGGGGATGTCTCAAAATAAGGACAATTTTTTTAAATATTGCTCTTACAAACTCAGAAGCAGGTGTTGTATTAGCATGTATTTTCAAAAGAGTATGAAGTCTGAAACTGAAATGTCTGTCATTATTTTCTGAATTTAATCTTCAATAGCTTGACAATGATTTGTCAGAAAACCACAATTTTAAGAAAAACTGACCAAAAATATGTGGCAAAAATCTGGACAGTTGAGAGGTACGTTTCCTATGCTTCTTCTCTAACCAGGTTGCTATATTAACATATGGGTTTTTAGCCCTGTGTGTTGCACACTAGTTAGAAGTGGTTGGGATGGTTGCCTTCCTGTCGATGTACTACTGTTGAAAAACACTGGGTGTTGAATTTTATTGTCACATGGGTGCAGTATATGGCTCCAAGTACTTTAGAGATGTGGACAATATCATAGAAGCCACAAGTGGTGGTAGCTGCATTCCCATTTATATTAGGGAAACTGATGGGCTCTTCCATATGTGGAAGCAATTTATTGAGGACCAGATCCAGTATGTTTGTACCCCTGGTTGGTTGTGTCACACAACATGTTGTAATAACAATGATGAGAAATCACCTGCCCAATGAAAACATTGAGGCACTCTGCCAAGTTTCCTGGTTTGCCTGTGCCACTTTCTAAACTGATATGAATGCACTCTGGAAAGCTTAGTGATCAGTAAATACTAAGCAGGGAAGACTTAAGATTAAAAAAGGGTCTTGGATATGTGTTTGTGGGAGGGTGCTGAAGTAAAGTATGTTTCCTAAACTGCAGAATTAATGTTTTCAACAATAACCAATAACCGACAAATGTATAAATAAACAAATAAGAAAACAAACTATTTACAGCTGTTTCACAGTTGATACTTACTGCCTTTTAGAAAAGTATACATTTTTAGGCTATAAAAATGTTGTGATACCTGCATGTCTCAAGACAGCAGATAAATATCTAGATTGGCCATTCAGTAATTGAAGTGTTTTGAGTCTGTGCAAATGTGTCATAAAACATTATGTCTGTTAAAGAACTTACTTACAGATTGCTGCTTCACCTGATAGTTGGCAGTGGATGTTGTTATTTTTTTCCAGCTGTGTATGAACTGTGAAGAAAACTATTCTCTTTGTTCTTTTTTATCACTAAATGAGTTAACTGCAATATAATGTCATGCAGTGGATTTTTTTCTTTATTCCTTCAGGTCAATAAAAGTGTAATATCATTTGAAAACTGTAAATTAGGGTTTTGGGTCAGTTACTAGGTTAAATGCTTTGTCTGAAGTACTTAATCTATGTCTGGTGTAGTGACTTAACTGTTCAGAATAAAAACAGCATCGAACTTTCCAACTTCAGTCCCGGCAAATGGGGAACAGCATACCAAATATTCTTGTACACTCACACCCACACACATATATATGTATACAAGTATGTGTGTGTGTGTGTGTGTGTGTGTGTGTGTGTGTGTGTGTGTGTGTGTGTGTGTGTGTGTGTGTGTGTCTGTGCTTATGTATGTAATATTCTTATACATGCACACTCACACACATATATATGTATACAAGTACATATGTGTGTGTGCATGTATGTATGTGTTTATGTACACATATATTTTGTCATTACTATCATCACCATTATGTTTATGAGGGAAGTACATAAACTGTGCCGCATGTAATTTTTCTTTGGAATAATAACAATGAAAGATTTTAGACCTTAAGGAAGACACATTTATTCGTGTTTTTGACTGTATACACCTTGTGTGGTTTTATGTGTCAGAATAGAGTGTGAAATATCAGAGCCATAGCAAGGGCATTTGGCAACCAAGACAATACCCTGAGTGGCAGATTCCTTAATTCAAAAGTTGAAGATCAAAAAGAAAATAAAAATGACCCTCCAAAGCTGAGGACCAGAAAAAAGGTCCTTCTGAAACTTTACCAAAAGCTTATAATAGTACATTGCTTCAGCTACAAACATGCACATACTGCAGAGAGGTAAATGCATTCATTTAAGCAGCCACACTATCAGCCACACCTGGACAAATGAATGCTGTTAGTGCACTCACTCTCAATTGGTGACTCATCTGAGATGTTGTCATGCACCATATCTGCTTTTTCCTAGCATAGCCACCCCCTCACTGTACCCTAGCTATGTTACCAAGATCTCTAATTTTTATTACCACCCAAGAGAAGAAAATAGACAGATGGCTTAAATTAGCAAATAAATATTTGTGGCATAAGAAAAAGTAGCCGTTGTATTTTTAACACCTTTATTAAATTATCACTTAGGACATAGGCTCACATGCATTAATATAAATGGAAAGAAGCTATAACATGCTTTCAATTACATCCAATATAGTGTACATCACATATTTTCTTTTTTATAACTATCATCAGTCCAACATTACATGAATTGCTCAATTCCTGCCTTCGCTTAAACCTCACTTCTTCTTTTCTAAAACATTATTTTGCATGACATATGTGCAGTTACTGAAACAGGGTTCAAAACCTTAGAAAGCACTGTAGCAGTACATGGCTATAACGCCTTTCATAGGTTCTGACCACCCACTGAGCATGAAAGAGCAAAAGGTAGAGGTTTATCTATCTACATAAAGGATAAGCACACATCAAGACTGGTCAAACAATATGGTATGCTTGAGCTACTCCATGTCCAACTAACCATGAGAAAAATCCATTACCATATTCTTGCTAGCTACAGGTCCCCCACCATAAACCAGGAAATCCATACATCATACCTGAAGTTACTAGAATCACTTACTACCCAGCCCAATACCATATGCACAGGTGATTTTTAACTACCCCTCCATTAATTGGGAGGCATACATAACCATTAACATGCAGGCCCAAAGATTTCTTAACTTTGTAAAAACAAATGCCCTGGAGCAGCTAGTCTGCACTCCCACTTGGGTAACAAATATGCTAGATCTGGTACTCACAAATATCAGAGAGCACTGCATCCCCCCAAGTGTAATATCCTTACTGGTAAGATCAGACCATAAAGCAATCTCTGTTGAAATAAAGGTAAAACTGGTCCCCCACCACCAAACCCCAAAAACTTTAAGAAATTCTGTAAGGTAAATTACCCCTTGTGAAGGGATGGCATACCTAGTTTCCAAGCTCCCACAAACCTAAAAAACACAGAAACCTATACAGAGGTGTACACAAAACCCTTCATGCCCATATAAAAAACTGCATAGAAATGGCATTACCAGACCAAAATAAACCCAGGTCAAACTGCAAAATCAAGTCACCCTGGTAGACCCCTGGTATCAATGAGTTGTACAACAAAAGAAAGAAAATCCTGCTGAAAAGTAAGAGGAAATATGCACAGCAGAGCAAAAAGTTCCCCATTAGTCTAAACAAGTGAATCAGGGAGCTAGTCATGTCTAATTGAGTCATGTATCTTAATTGAGGAATAATATGTAAATTCTGTCAGCATTCCTACTACTGAATTCACATATTCCATACCAAATATTTTCATAAATTACTTCAGAAATCTACTCTTTTGTTATATTTTCCCTTCTATATACCCGGATACATCCTCACTATTGCAAATCAAGTTTTAGTCCTCACGTGTAAGCAATATTCCTTACTGAAAGCTGATTATGTCTCACCAAAAACTTTCTTAAGCTCCATAATAGCAGTTTTAGTGGAATATAAATCCATGCCAACATAATCAGCCTTTGCCAGTAGCCATGGTTCTACCACAGATCTAATATTATTGTATTTTCCCTCATCTATCACTTATGTTGCTTCTCTAGCAATTAATATAGTCCATGTCCTTTTGCTTTTTATTGAATACCATTCCTGAAATCCTCTCTTTATCAAATTCACATGCTTATTTCTTTTCAGATGTGTTTTTTGCAGCATGGCTATTTGCACTCTGCATTTTTTAATATAATCCAATTCTTTTACCTTTTTGTCTATACCTGTAAGCCCATTTACACTCCAAAATAATATGGATTGCATATTCATTATGATATGAAGTTATTGCTTCCACCTGTTATACATGACAGCTTTTTTGAATGTGTATTTCCAACTTTTTTGTTACATTCCCATTCTGTTTGGTAGTTTGATCCTTTATACAGTTGTTTCTTGTCATTTCCATTTGAACTCATGTCACAATTTTCAAGACTTTTTGTTTAATGCAAACCCTCAAATAAAGCAACACAAACAAAAAAAAAACATTTTCAGAATACCCCATAACTGTTTAACTTATAACAAATACACAAAACTATGTACATCTTCAAAACATGAAGTTTAGCCCTCCAGATAGGGCAATAGTCCCAGACTGACTGCTGTACCAACAGGCATTTTCTAACCTAAAATTAAGGTTATCCATGATGAAGCACATATTACAACCTGTGCTCCCACTTACACTAACTGCAGTCCATTCTTTTCTTGTCTCTGTTCCCCTACCAGATGTGAAAAACAGCTTGTATGTTTTCAGAAAATATTGAACTTTAGCCATAAGAAAAAGTGCACTATCATTAAATAAAACAAAAGTATAGGTTGTTCTAGTAAATGCACTGAATTATTAAGGCTGCTAGGGAAGCTGCTCTTTCTTATTTATTTCCAATAATTTCAAACTTTATTTTTTACTGAACTTCTCATCCTTGTACCTTTAAATTTTGCATTTCCCTCAGCAAACAATGTCCAAAATGATCATGATTAACTGCTTCCACCTACAGACAGCATCTCTTCATGGAAACATTGTCAGCAATGAGAAAATAAACAAATAACAACTCCACAGATGCACAAAGAAGTCCTTGCCAATTTCACTCAGAAAAGAACAGAATGTACAACTACATTTAGCTGCAGACTTCTTGACTCACACTGAACATTTATTAAAGGAAAAAAAAACAAGCTAATATCAATGCACATGCATGAAACTTAGCACTTCTCATGACATTCATTATTTTGTCTATTTTTCATACCTACCTGCTTACAGAAAACATTTGCTTTCTAAATCAAAATAAAGGCATTAATCCAGTAATTCACCTATACAAAAATAAGAGAAAACATCTCAACCCTACATATAATGTAATTGGTGCATTACAGTCCACACCCACTGCAGTAGCCCACAATGTTGTACTATATTAACTTAAACTTGCTTTTCCTAAGCCTTTTTTGTCATTTTACAGTGTAAAACCTATATTACTTAAAATAAAAAAATGGTACCTGTTTATTTTAATATCTTTATCACATATAACAATCACTGAAATGACTCACTCCCACATTTAAAATACCCCTGACTACATACTACATAAAACTGCTTCACTATATAGCATGTCGTTTATATTGTGGAATGCTTTATACAAATACTATTAAGAACAAAAATCGTTTTACTTACAGTTTCTTTTTTCCATTTTAGTGTCCTTCTAAGCATTAATGGTATAAAATTAGGTATATCATTTACAATCTACCCACAAGATTAACAAAGTTAACAAATGTCTAGTCTTTCTCAGCCACTATTTCTTACTAAGCCTATCTCACAAAATGTAATTGATGCTTTATAATCTCACATTTATTCAGTAATTTCAGTGTTGCCTGGGCTTCCTCCAGTTCATCTGCATCTCCCAGCCCCAGACTCTGATTCAAGTCCAAGGTCCTGATTCATCTAGTCACCTTCTCTGCTTTTTCTGTCTCTTATGCATTTTCCTTTGAAACATTGGAAAAGGATTCACTGACAAAATTTCTGTATGTGCTTTATTTTCAGGAGAATGCAAAATAGAGTCCCATTTTGTTGGATGGCTCACTTTTTGTTGGATAGAATTTTGTATTTCCTGTTTTGCCTCTTCTGCTTCACAAAATATATTTGATGCTCCAGGGAAAAAAATGTGCTGAAAGACAGCTGGATGTAGCAACTTGAATCTCACACCTGCCTCTCAATATTCCCTGATAGCTGGAATAAATTTGCTTCTCTTCTGTTTGGTGCACAGTGAATAACCATTTTCCACAAACACTCTGTTGTGTCCAAGTTTTAATATTTTGCCCTTCTGGCACAGTTTTGTCAGAATCAACTCTTTTTGCTGGTATTATTGCACCTTTATTAATATTTAGTAATACAGGTCTTGGCTGCTTTTTTATGGCCAGGTTTGGAGCTTTGGAGCATGCACTAGATATCCTGTTGTGGAATACCAGTCCAGCTGCTTATTTGTGCTTTAATAGTGTTAATACAGTCTATTCCTTCCACTTTTTCTGGTACAGCAGAAAAGTTCATGATTTCTCTGAATGGTCTGCCTGCTCACTTTACCATTTTTTTGAAAAATCTTTTTTTTTTTTTTTTTTGAGAGGTCTCATACTCACACAGCCTTTTCTTCATTTAACCTCTGTTTTTCAGATTTATCAGCTCATCTGAATATCTTGTTAAAGCTTCTTCTATTTTTCCAGACTTATTTTAGTTGATATACTCTTCAGTGTTTCATTTATTTTAATTTTTTTTCAGGTTCTCTAAATTACTTCTTTGCTTGTATCCAGGCAGTGCACTTACCAGCCAGAAACTGAATTTTACTCAAGCTTGAAGAATTACTAGCTCTTATTTCTCCCTTTCTTTTTTCACAGTGGGAGAACTGAAATTAAGATGTTGATCAGTGTGCAACTGTTGTGTCAATCGATAGTTAAACATCTTTATCAAATTTCCATTTATAAATGTTTAACTTTGACTGTGTTAGGTCTATCATTGCAGTGCATTTGCAGGCAGGGTGAGATTCATCAGAAGCAGTAAGACTACCAGAGAGGTGAAGAAAAATTCTAACAGTATGTATATCTAAAGCAATTCAAAATATGAGCACATAGTGGCATGCCAGTGAACAGAATTGAAAAACCTAGAGGAGACTAACTTAACCAGGTCTTAGAAAAGTCATGCTACACAATTGTTTGCCATGCAAAAACATGTTGGCATTGTGCTGTAGGTGATATCAAAAATTGTGGGCAATATTCATGAACATCTTGCCCCATGGAGTACACACTATTAATTTTGTACCAAAGCCCTTTGTTGTTCATAAATACATCTACTTAACAGGATATGAACCTGTAAATGGCCTTATCCTACTGTGCATCCCCATTACTCTGTGCATATTGCATTTATGTAGATGGACTCCCCCCACCCCAATTCAGGATTGTGTGTGACTCATATACAATATACCAACTGCATATGAACTCGTCCCATCTGTATATGTTGTGAGAGCAGAGCTAAATACTAACAACTAGAGTAGTGCACCTGATTGCACTGATTTTCCTCAGTGCTAACATCAGTGCAGAAATTAAAAACTAGAAGAAAACATAATTTATGTAGTGGGGAAAATCTACTGTAAGCTACTGTCAGTGGAAGTCCATGTGATTCAGACAAACTTGTTACCACAACCATACTGTCCCTGTCTTAACACAGTGATGCTACTGAGCTCCTACCAGTGGGAGCACTCACTGAACTAGACCCACCCTTAGCATATTATAGTAATAACCTCAGCTCTTCCATTATGATTAACACATGGGAAAGTTTTATGAATCAGTATTTTGCATGACTGGAAGCACAGTGTAGAAGGCAGCAGCTACAGAGTTATTATGTCAGACTTATGCATACTTTACTCAGTTCCTTTTCTCTGCCAGTCTATGCTGTATAGACCAGCCACATAATGGTTCAATCCAAAGCATCAGAGTGCAGTGTACACCAGTCTGTGTGCTCCAGAGTACAGCAAAAGGTTGTTGGCATATTTTTGCATGTTGCTTGTCATTACCAGGATTGGTGTCTACGAGTTGTGGAACTGAGAGGTGGTGTACTAAACATAGTTCATGGAATGCACTGATACAGCTATGCCTTATATTATCAGTCTAGGTATCCCTGCAGTAATAATATCCTCCCTAAAGTTAAAAAAATTAGAACCTTAGGGACTCAGTTAGTAAATTAATTTACCTTATTTTATATACCTTATTTGTAAAACTACAGCATGTAAAATATGGATATACATCATCCGGCCTATAGACTGTTCAAACTCCTGCCAACAAGGAAGCGCTACAGAAGCGTTAGATGCAGGACATCCAGATTCCATAACAGCTTCTTCCCACGTGCTATCAGACTGCTGAACAATTCAGGATTGTGTGTGACTCATATACAATAATACCCATAGCCTAATCTGCTAAATGGGTAAACAAACATTATTTATGTGCAATATGTCATTGTTATCTACATAGCTCACTTTACACTTTATACTTTATTGTGTTTATTTTTAAGAATCTTATTTTTTTATTTCTGTTTCAGTAATTTTAAATTATTATTAATCTGTCTTCTGTAAACTATAATTCTTATGGTACGAGCCCGAGTATCGAAATTTCGTGCAGTGACATGCACTTTTTCCTTTGTGTTGATCTCTATATGATAATAAAGTTTACTTTGACTTTGATATGGTCAGTAATATGAAATTTAAATTTTTTTGAAATGACTTTTATTGTTTGTAGTTTCATGTTTTAAAACAGAGCTTTCACAATTAAATTTTTTATTGTACGTTTAGATCTCGTAGTTTTAGGGATGTATGGCAAATTCCTAGAATATTGCACCTGCCATGCCTTAGGCTTTTTTTGCTATTTAGTACACTGTTTTCTTTAAACGTGTTGTGGTCTTTGGTCTATATATATGATATGTATATACCAGTATCCAGTATTTTGAGGTTTTCTAATGTGAATGTAGTAAGTCCAAGGTATGCCTTATTTTTTCCTGTTTAATAGTAAAATGAAATGACTTTTACTGTTAATTCTTTTTTCTTGATTAATGTGCTGGGCTGTTGTAAACCATGCAGCTACATATCACAGCAAAATAAAACTGATAAAGCATTAAGGTAAAAGCACCTTAAAAAGAACTGCCACTCTAAATCAAAAAGCTGAATGCTGCTGAAGTGGCTTCTTCAATTATTCCCTGACAGTAGTGACATAAATAGCACCACTGTGAATATTGTCAGAAATGTACACGCCTTTGTTTGGCATGGCTCTGATGAATAGCACTACAAAACTGATTTCTTTTCACCTTTCATGCAAGAAGTTTCATCCTGACATTTTTCTGGCATTGTGTGTTAAGCATTAGCCCCATTCAGCTTCTGTGGAGTGTTGGAGACATTCTGCATGCACAATAGGTACAAATAATTTCTGGTTTGTGACTAAGACTGAAATAGATCAGGAATATGAAGAAGCACTGAGGGGTCCTTCACTGGCATTTGCTGAATTCAAATTTCTGATGCATTCCCGAGAAAAGAGCGCATTATCTAGTAAAACATAACTTGACATATCCTCCAGCTTCTTTTCCATTTGATACTGAAGTATTTTATTTTCATGTGTTTTTTTAATGCCTATCATTTCTGATTTAGTGATGGCTCCAGTCTGTGCAATGGCAATCTACCTGTTCCCCTTTTTTACCCATCCAGACTGGTGTCCCCCAAGGCTCTATCCTTGGTCCCCTCCTTTTTAACATTTTCACTAATAATCTCTACTCCTCCTGCTCGTCCTCCACTCTCATTCAATACTCTACTCTTATCTCTGTCTCTGACATCTCTAACCTTCTTTGCATTACCCAAAACACTTTCTCATCTGTGGAAAAATGGCTAACAGACCACCAACTCATACTCTACCCCAAAAAGACTAAGCTCCCACTATTCCTCCCCAAAATTCTCTCCCACCACAAATCCACTTTTGTCATCTCCTCTCTTAATAACACCCTCATCAAAGCAAAATTTCACACCAAATTACTCGGTACTATAATCGATGACCAGCTAAAATTCAATATCTGTATACAACAATGTATTAAGAAAACCAATCAGAAACTAGGTCTTCTATATAAAAATAAAAAATTCCTAGTTCCGAACTCCAAACCTACTCTTGCCCAAGCTTTCCACCTTCCATGCCTTCTTTACGCCTCCCCTGTTCTTACCCATCTACAGTCATCCTTACTGACCAGACTCGAGCAAACCCATAACAATATAGCCAGATTTGCCTCTGAGCAGCCATATAAATCACATCATTGCCTTGTCCTAAAAAAAACTCCAGTGGCTTGAATTCCCCCAGCTCCTGTTCCTCTCCTAACTTCAGCTCACATACTCTGTACTAAATAATGCCCTAGCCTGCCCCTCTCTCTTATCCCTAGTATCCCCTTATACCCCAGCTCATTCACTTTGTAGCTCTGGCCAGAACCTCCTTGCAGTCTATAAACCAAATAAAAACACTGACAAACTTCTCTACAAAAATTCAGTCTCCCAGGCCTGGAATAGGCTTCCTCCTGACATCCTTAGCAATAATAGTACCAGTGTCTTCAAAACTGAATTCAAAACTACCTCCTTAACTCCAGAGCCTGCTGTTGCCATAATCCCCCTTAACCATCCATTTCCACTCAATTTTTCTTCTACTTCTCTCCTATTCTCTCCTAGTTCTTTTCTCTACTCTGTCTACATTGTCTCCTTTCTTACATTAACAAAAATATCTGTTTCATTCAAGCTGCAGAAAATTGCTTTACTGTTACTATACTACCTGATAAAGGGCATGCTTGTACTAACTGTTTACTCATGTTGTTCTAAAGATTTTCGAAATATTGTGAAAAATTAATTCTCGCTGTTTCTCCACTAGATGTATAGTCAGTGCATATTATATTTCCTTACTGCATACCAACAACTGTATTCTCTGTGCATACACTATTGTATATATTTAAAAGAGGTAAAAATATCAAATCGATTCTTAAAACAAACAATGCTTTTTTGGCAACTTTTAGTGATGTAAGTTATAGGATTAGTAAGTGTGGCACCTGTTCTCAGTGTAGATATGTTAATAATGGCAAATTTATTACTGTGGATGAATACCTGAAAACAATAACTACTTATGGTAGATATAACTGTAATACAAGAGGAGTGGTTTGTATAACCTCATGCTTAACTTGCTTGGCTTTTTATTTAAAAAAAACTGAGAATGTCCTTAAGAATAGAATATACAAACGTTGTGCCATTAAGAAAGGTGATATTAGAAATGCCACAAAATGATGGATCGAGTGAAAAACAGAACTAAAACCACAAATAATTACTCGGGAAGTCCAAATAAGGGTATGAACCAACTAAACTGAATCCAACAGTGTTGTAAGATAATTCAAATGATGTAGTAAGGATGAACAGCTAGAACACACGATAATAATACCAAACAGTTTAATAACGCTTTTCTCCAAGGAAGTACGTTTTCGAGTATCTTCGTCAGATAAAACACACAAATACATGAAATAGTACACTCCTTATATACATAAATAATGAATTGAATAATTGTATAATTGGATAATAAGGTTAATTAATATACATTTGATATAAACTCTTAAAAATACATGTTGGTTAAATCTCTTTTAATATATCTTAAAAATGATATAAATATATATAAAAATATCCCCAAACATTGTATGAAAATTCAGTTCAATAAATACCTAAATAAATGAAATCAGTATATAATTGCATATTTAAAATTAGAATTAGGAATAAAAATAGGAATAAAAAATGAATAAAATGGTAAAAAATGGTGACTAGATGTTCTGTCACCATCTAGTGGACAAACAGAAAATCATAGCTTGGCAGCTCTCAGCTTTAAGACTGGAACAATAGACAACATATCATTCAGACCAGGTTCATTGGTGGCATCCAAAATTATTTGCCAATACAATTCCCTGTACTCCAGTTTAGTTTCCCACATGCCTCCCCTGATTTCTTTAGGTACTATCTCAAGAACAAAAAAATGAAAAACAGAATTAGTATATATTTGAGAATGACGAAATAATGCATTGTTGAAATTACCTTTTTTCATTTCATAATAATGCTCATAAATTCTGGACCTTAATTTCCTTTCGGTTTTCCCTACATAAAAGGAAGAACAGGAGTGGCATGTGGCAATGTATACTACGCCCTGTGTATTGCAGTTGGCAAATCCAGAACTTATAATTGTTCTGTTTCTACCTGGAATAAAAAGACTAGAACCTATTTTAATGTATTGGCATTGAGAACAGGTACCACACTTAAATGTACCTGTTCTGTGAGAAGGATGGTCCCCCATTATGTGTCCACCGAACTCAAAAATATTTTTGAGATTAGTGTGAGGAGGTTTATAATGTGGTTTTGGATGGTAGGAAAGCAAGATTTTCCCCTATTTTAGGGCAGGATGAACCCGCAAGCACCATTAATCCTGTTGAGTCAGGTTTAACCAATAACAATATTAACATTAACAACAACAATAATTTTTCCAAAGCTTTTGTTTTGGATTATACTGGTGATTCAGTTGTACTTAAAAAGGTTATACACAAGGAATGGGATAGGTTCAAGGAAATTACTGACTTGGAATATATTAAGAAGCAGCCATTACAATTTATATATCGGATGGACACTAATCTCAAAAATATTTTTGAGTTCGGTGGACACATAATGGGGGACCATCCTTCTCACAGAACAGGTACATTTAAGTGTGGTACCTGTTCTCAATGCCAATACATTAAAATAGGTTCTAGTCTTTTTATTCCAGGTAGAAACAGAACAATTATAAGTTCTGGATTTGCCAACTGCAATACACAGGGCGTAGTATACATCGCCACATGCCACTCCTGTTCTTCCTTTTATGTAGGGAAAACCAAAAGGAAATTAATGTCCAGAATTTATGAGCATTATTATGAAATGAAAAAAGGTAATTTCAACAATGCATTATTTTGTCATTCTCAAATATGTACTAATTCTGTTTTTCATTTTTTTGTTCTTGAGATAGTACCTAAAGAAATCAGGGGAGGCATGTGGGAAACTAAACTGGAGTACAGGGAATTGTATTGGCAAATAATTTTGGATGCCACCAATGAACCTGGTCTGAATGATATGTTGTCTATTGTTCCAGTCTTAAAGCTGAGAGCTGCCAAGCTGTGATTTTCTGTTTGTCCACTAGATGGTGACAGATCTATTCACCATTTTTTACCATTTTATTCATTTTTTATTCCTATTTTTATTCCTAATTCTAATTTTAAATATGCAATTATATACTGATTTCATTTATTTAGGTATTTATTGAATTGAATTTTCATACAATGTTTGGGGATATTTTTATATATATTTATATCATTTTTAAGATATATTAAAAGAGATTTAACCAACATGTATTTTTAAGAGTTTATATCAAATGTATATTAATTAACCTTATTATCCAATTATACAATTATTCAATTCATTATTTATGTATATAAGGAGTGTACTATTTCACGTATTTGTGTGTTTTATCTGACGAAGATACTCGAAAACGTACTTCCTTGGAGAAAAGCGTTATTAAACTGTTTGGTCTTATTATCGTGTGGTCTAGCTGTTCATCCTTACTACATTATTGGATTTATCTTATAACACTGTTGGATTCAGTTTTGTTGTGCTCATACCCTTATTTGGACTTCCCGAGTGATTATTTGTGATATTAGAAATGCAATTATTTAACATGTAAAAGAATATAACAATTTTAGCATTTTTTTTTATTTTGGAAAAGGTTCCCAGAAATACTAGCGGGGGAAACCATGAATCTTTTGTAGTGTATATTGATTTATTTTGGCAGATTTTACTTAATGCAACACAATTCACAGCAATTAATGATAAAATATGAATTGGTAGTTTATTGTCCTCCCAATCAGCTAAATTATAATAATTTAAGGGGTTGGTTATTAATTATTAGTAACTTCAATGAGTGTTCACTTAAAAAAAATATGGGTATTTCATTACTTTGGATGAACTAATTTTTATTAAAAGTTTTATATTATAAGGTAATGGATTGTTTTAATGACTGGTACACTATTATTTTGTATGTAGTTTTAGTGTAAATGGAAGGAATATATGTTTAAGTTATTGATTTTAACTATTTTAGGAATTAGGATGTGATGTATGCTGATTCTGAAGAAGTTCCAGTTTTAGAAGGCACAAATGCTCTCTTAATCAATAAAGATTTTGAAGAGGGTCATAGTCGGCCTTAGGCATAGGCCAACTAGGCGGCCTCCTAGGGCACTGCTCTAGCAGAGGCAGTTTTCCAATAATCTGGATGGTGTAGGTAGACCAGGATGGGGGCACCAAGTGGTGTTGGGGGGCGCTGGGAAGAACTTCTGCCTAGGTCACCAGTTGAGCAAAGGCCCGCCCTGGACAGGGTCCAAAGTCTTGTTTTTATACTGATAGTACTATAGGTTATTTTTTAAACTTTTGAGATTTGCAGTATTGATTCACACACTTCTGACAGCTTTTCTCCATTTGTCTCTTGGCCTTTTGACAGCTTCTCATATCACACATAATCCAGCAAAACATTATTGGCTTATTCCATTCAATGAAGGGATAATTCCATTAATCACCTCTAAATCTCTCTTGTCATAGATTCATGTTTCAATAAATTCTTATTAAATGAAATACTTAGGAGACCATCAAGACATTCAGCTGTACTAGCCATTATTAGCTGACAACTAATGGTGTCCCCCAGACTTTCCAGTTGACATCCATTATGTTTCCCTCATATTCTTTTTTCAGCTTCATCCCCACCTTATTCTTTAGTTAGTCCTATCTGTCTGTTTTTAGGTAATTATAGGAGTCCATGTCATAGCTGCTCTATACTGTCTTTCCACAAATGGGTTTATCTGATACATTGAACATTTTGCAATAGTTTTTCACATTCCTGGTTACCCTTTTTTAATAATTCTCACCATTTTTATGTCAATTCCAGGACATATATTTTTATAAAAATCAATGCAGCACTATTGTTGTAATTTTATCATTGGTTTATACATTTTAAGCTTGACCCCTATACACACGTACACGCACACACACACACACACACACACACACACACACACACACACACACACACACACACACACACACACACACACACACACACACACACACACACAAGGCTAGTAACATTTTTCAACTTTTCAGCCTTCTGTCATAGCCAGAGGTGGTAAACTGTCATCAACCCAGATTATTTGACTAAAGAACTTCCCAGTTACTGTTTCACTGTTGTTAATGAGGCAAATGTTTTAAATACAAATGGCAAGGTATAGTATGGCCAGTTAGAGGTTGATGCCAGCAGCCTGTCGCCATTTCATAGTAAATACTCTGCAATCAATGAAAGTGAATTGGTCATGCTCTGACACAAGTGAAAGCAACAAATCTTTGGAGTTGAACATTACCTCTTTATCATATGCAGTGCCAAATTATACAGTTTTTGACACAAAAAGTGCTGTTTTTCTATTTTATTTTGTTGCTAAGGTTGGCCGCCTAGAATTTTTTGTACAAACTGAAAATCCCAGTCATGATCTCATGAAAGACTGAACCCACAAAGCCTCAGTATGTAAATTAATGTATAGTCTACTGCATTATCATGCTAAATGTACCAGTAGTAGTTTTTTACTTCCCAGAAAGACAAAATAACTAGTTCTTACAGGTGGAACACCTCACAATAAAAATTAGCATGTGATTGTGACCTCATGTTATTGGCTAGCCTTAAAATGGCCTTTCGGGGCAACTAGCCTAATATTTACCTGTGAACTTATGACAGTGAAATATGCAGAGAAATTTGAACTTGCAAACCGAAAATAATCCATTTTAACAAACAAATGATCGGAAAGAACATCCCTCTATAACTGAACTTTTTTCCTAGCTGTCATAACTAAAAAAAAAATCCAATTCTTAAGCTCACACTGTCTGAATTCCTAGACATCACAGATATATAGTTGCAGAGAACATCTCACAAGTCTGTACTTCGCAAGCTCCAAGATAGTTCTCTCATCTTTTCATGCCACTAAGAACACACACTGCAGATATTGTGACATAAATAAGCAATAACTGACAAGTAGGTGTGACTCTATGAGGATTTACCCACAGTTGGTGTAGTTTGATAATTAGGGTGAAGCTCCAGTGATTAAACAAAGCCAACTGTGGGTAAATCCTCTTATACCTGCACTCATACCTCCGCAAAAAATCTGGACAAAGCCTAAAATGATGGGGGGAAAAATAGGGACAGATTTTATATATTGCTCTTACAAACTTAGAAAGTTCATAGAATAATAGGTTTTGCATTAGCATGAATTTTCTGAAGAATGTAGGGTCTTAAACTCAAATATTTGTCATTATTTAATGACTTCAATTCTCAGCTATTTGCCAGACAGGTGCAGATTTTAGGAGGAACACCGCAAAAGTATGAAACTAAAATCTGGACATTCGGCAAAAGTCTGTACAGTTGAGAGGTATGCACACCCACTTGTCAGTTAGAGCTGTTATACAATGACATTATTTAAGAAAGAAATTGCTTATCTTTCTTAAATGATGTCTTTGTATAACGTCACCATAGTGTTCCTCTGCATTGTTTCCTCATCCGTCCGCATTTGTTGATGTACTGTGCATATGTGTGCATGTGTATGGGACTTACATTCTCACCCTTGCACAGTACAGTAGTGCTGCTGAAACAAGCAATGGAGAAAGAAGATCTGTGTTACTTTATTTTTTTAACTATAAAATTTGGACTGTTTATAGGTAAGAGAGAGATAGAGCAGAACTACAAGGAAAATCAGGTGCATTTCTTTAGTTTTGCAGACTGTACCTGATTTTACTTGTATTTGCTCTACCCTCCCTAATTACCACTCAAGCTCTTATCTCAAGAAATGTGGACAAAGCCTTAAGGTACAAAGGCTGCAAAATAGGGACCAATTGTAAATGTTGTGCATATAAACTTAGAAAGCTACTAGAATAACAAGATTTGTGTTAGCATGTATTGTCTGAAGAATATGAAGTCTGAAACTCAAATGCATGTCATTATTTAGTGACTTCACTCTTCAGTGATTTGTCAGAATACCACATATTTTATGGCAAACAGACCAAAAATATGAAGCAAACCTCTGGGCATTCTGTAAAAACCTGGACAGTTGAGAGGCATGCCTCTGTAGCATAAATAAATAGAAGAAAGTCTGAATGCTCAAAAGTACATTAGCGACCAGAGTTTTTTTCTATTATATATGCCCGATTTACAAAAGGCATGCTGGTTGGTCTGTCCAATCAGCATGCTTGTTTTTGAATAATAATAAGCTATCATTGTATAATTGAGCAATAACCCATAACTGGGTATGAATAATGTTGAATTTACCCATGGCTGGTGTGGTTTGATCATAAGGGCGAAGTCCGAGGTTAGTTAATGAAGTTAAGCGGAGTATGCTTATAAGCGAAGTTGCTATGAGTTATTATGTATTAATGTCGGATATACAGTACAGTCACAAAAAAATGCACACGCACGTGGGCGCGCACGCACACACACACACACACACACACACACACACACACACACACACACACACACACACACACACACAAAACAAGTACAGTGACAGAGTTCAGAAACTTTATAGAAAAGCTATTGTTTACAGCTGTTATGTCAACAGGAAGTCTATCATTAACAGGTTTAATTACAGCTACTGTATGTATTGTAGTTGCAGGAGAAAAGTCTCTTTGGAAACTGTTATTACAGTATCATTTTTCTACCTGCCACAGGTCTCAGTACCACTTATTTGTGTATTCACGTTATTCACTGTATTCACTTTATTCTAGCTTTATTCTGCTTAACATTCAGCCTATGTACTTTCTGATGTGTCTAGCTTAGAAATCAGTATGGCATGTCTTCCATCCATACCTCTCAAGTGTGCCTCATTATGAAGAACGTACCTCATTTGGGGACTTAAAAAGTTCATGTTCCCTGAAGTTCCACATTGAAAGGGTCTGTCACACATTCAGTGTTAGGAATTTGTTAAGTGAAATCTATGGTAAATAGAAATTAATTGTATTAATTCATTAAAGGATATTCTTTATAAGTAAAACCAGCATATTTTAACCACCCTATGACCTTCCTAGTTGAAGTTGTTCGTAAGCCGTTAGAATGTGTTCCACATTTTGTCTGTTTGTTCCACATTATGAGGGCTAGTGTTTCTCATTTTGGAGATGGAAGGTTGAGAGTTATGCTTCCATCTAAAATAGATTTTATTCCGTATAGTCGCAATGTGCTTGTTTTCTGTTTTCTTATGCTAGGTAAGGCAATGTGCACAAACAGTGATGCATTTCAGAAACTTAAAAATGTACTATATTAAAACACTTACAGTAGTCAATACAGTCTCTTGTGGTTTAGATAAAAAATATGTTATTGATGTCTGAACAGCTGTTTGCTGTTTCAGATGAAATACAATGCCCTCCAGTTCGCAGAAAGTGGAAAACGGCTCACATCCCTTTTGTTCCATGAATCTGCGCAGTATATACAGAGATTGTATAACATCACAGAAGTGTACTGGAGCAGTAGAGACATCATCCTCATCATCACTGTCTTCCTCTTCTTTTTGATTGCCATCAACATACTGTTCTGGAGCAAATTCACAATCAGCAGCCATTTCTTCTGTTTCAAGTTCTTCATCATTTGCAATGTACACTCAAAACCGTCCACCGTCATGTCCGAAGGGTCACAAAAGTTCTCATACTGATCTCTGACACTATTGCTACTATTGTCTGTGACATCATTTGGGCTCAGCACAACAAAACTAGCCTTCTTGTAGCAGTTGGCTATCACAGATTGTGAAATGTTATCCCATGCTTCCCTCTACATGTGTAATGAATCCAGCATGGATAGCTCCTTGGCAAGGTCAGCTGCTATTTTCTCTGATTTGGACATACTCTACTGTCTATGATATCTACAATGTGCCACAGGATCAGTGAGTGGTAGTGCTTCTTAAAGCAAGTGATAACGTTCTGATCCATTGATTGAATAAGTGATGTGGTGTCTGGTGGCAGGAACTGAAGTTTTACATTCGTCAATTTTACATCATCAGTATGCGCAGCACATTTGTCACACAACAAGATTTTCCTTCTTTTAGTTCTCATTGAGCTATGAATTTTCCGAAGCCATTCTTTCCAAATTTCACCAGTCATCCAAGAATTCTTGTTTGCTTTGTGAATGACTGGTAACTTCTTGACTTTCTTGAAACACCTTGGGGTTTTGCTTTTCCCGATCACAAGAGGTTCAAACTCTCACTGCCATCCATATTACAAGCTAATAGTAAGGTCATTCAGTCTTTCACAGCCTTTGATCCAGCAGCCTTGACACTTTTAAATGTCAGTGTTCCAACCAGTATAGCTCTCCAATATAACCCTGTTTCATCAGCACTGTATATGTTGCATGGATTGTACTCTTTCATGATGTTCAAAAAATATCTGCCACCCATCGCTCAGCTCCAAAATAATCTGTTTCATGTTTTTCACCATGCTGTTTTTTTAACACAACGTTGTGGTGTCTTTTCCATATCTCTAACCAACTGGATGTAGGCTTGAAATCCTCAGTTCCTATGCTTTTGTTTAGTTGGTTGGCCTTTTCCATTAACAATGGACCACTAATGGGAATTTTTTGACTTCAGGCTTTTGCAAACCAGTGAAACAGGGGATCCTCAACATCTTCAGCTTTACTGAACCTCTTGCATTTGCAATTAGGGTTGGTATTTGTTTGCCACTCTTTAATAATTTATTTGCTGTTATTCAGAATTCTTGAAATTATGCGTGGTGCACACCTAACAACACAAGAGAAGTCTAATTTTCTTGATTCAACCACGATAACGAACCTGACTAGAGAATCAAATAAAATGAGACAACACACTGTCTCTGTTAGTATACAGTACGAGTGAAACTGGACCCGGGCAAGTAAAAAAAGATGGGTATAATGCTGTTAATGCATTTTTATATTTAGGTAATACTCATAAAAATGTTTTATGCATTGGCACTTTAAATAAGCTGCTTGGTTGCTTAATGAATTGTTTTTGGCGCCAAAAAGTTTTTAAATCTGTAGAAGGATGTTTGAATTGTTGTTCTGAGGAAGTCTGTATTTCACAGATGAAAGCGCTTAACCATTTGTTCCAGTTGTATGTATTTGTAAAATAAAGTCGTTTTTTACTTGTCCGGGTCCAGTTTCACTGGTACTGTATACTAGCAGAGACAGTGTGTTGTCTCATTTTATTTGACTCTAATTTTCTTGATCATCAAGTCTTTTAATAATGTTGACCCACTCAGTTAAAGTAATAGTCTTTTTAAGTAATTTTTTCAACATTCTTGTAATATCCTATAGATTTTATTTTATTTTTATTTTATTTTATTTATTAAAAAATAAAATAAAAATAAAATAAATAATTGACCCACTCAGTTAAAGTAATAGTCTTTTTAAGTAATTTCTTCGACATTCTTGTAATATCCTGTAGATTTTATTTTATTTTTATTTTATTTTATTTATTAAAAAATAAAATAAAAATAAAATAAATAATTGACCCACTCAGTTAAAGTAATAGTCTTTTTAAGTAATTTCTTCGACATTCTTGTAATATCCTGTAGATTTTATTTTATTTTTATTTTATTTTATTTATTAAAAAATAAAACAAAAATAAAATAAATAATTGACCCACTCAGTTAAAGTAATAGTCTTTTTAAGTACTTTCTTCGACATTCTTGTAATATTCTGTAGATTTTATTTTATTTTTATTTTATTTTATTTATTAAAAAATAAAATAAAAATAAAATAAATAATTGACCCACTCAGTTAAAGTAATAGTCTTTTTAAGTAATTTCTTCGACATTCTTGTAATATCCTGTAGATTTTATTTTATTTTTATTTTATTTTATTTATTAAAAAATAAAATAAAAATAAAATAAATAATTGACCCACTCAGTTAAAGTAATAGTCTTTTTAAGTAATTTCTTCGACATTCTTGTAATATCCCGTAGATAACCGATAGCCTCCCTGCTCACGCAACCGTACTTCTTAAGCAAAAGCATACAATATCCCTTGGAAAACCAAGAGACTTCCTACTCATGTAATGATCACGTAATGACACAGTGCATACACGTAAATAACCCCATGGCTACAGTAAGCAGCTGTATTGGGGTATGCAGTTATGCAGAGTAAATAACATGGCAGTGAACTAAACAGGATTTTAAACAGCTATGCGTTTAAACAAAGTATGCAATTAAACAGAATGCTTTAATGTAGAATACACTCCAGTACAATTCCATTGACTAATAACTGGACTAACAGACTCTGTGCATTTAACCAAAATATGCTTTTATCAGATATGCATTTAAGTGGAACTGACTGTATTTTATTTTTACTCTTACTTAAAAATAAAGAGGTTCTTGCATATTATTGTGCAGTTAGTCTGTTGACAGTTACAGATAATCAAAGTGCTTTGTTTCCTGTACTCCTGTTGCATTAATAGTATAGAGACATATCGGCAATGTTATACTAGTTGGCCAATTAAAATTATAGTCAACTTTGCCACTTGTCAAAGTAAAACTATAAAATCATGTAATGGAGGGCACTTCAGCAAGGCATACTGTATATATATGGTGCCAGCACTGTGCAGAATGCATACGTAATCTGGAATAAAAACAACTACTTTTGTTTGGCAGTGTCATTTAAATATGACAAATTTTAGTAGAAATAAAAAGGCTGACACAAGTTCTAGTTAAATGTGACATATGATTAAAGAACAGATACTTGAAAATGGTAGGAATCAATATTTGCAGAAAGGCCATGGCCACTGTTGCTGCTATGTAAATAGTAGAGATGTAAACAAAAGTGGCTCTGTCAGTCTTTGGTATGTTAATGCATGCAGCAGGGAAATCAATGTTGTATAACAAAAAAAAAACTGTTATTACAGGTGCCGGCATTATACTGAGAAGGGGACATAATAGCACAACACTAGATGCTGAATGCTCCTTTCACTTAGAAAGACAGATTAAAAAGTTATTATTTGACCCAGTACAAATCGTTGATGCTAGTGTCTTAACACAAGCCCAGCACACCATTTTAATGTGCATTGCTCCTCTGAGCTTTTTATGTTTCACTAAAGCTGTGTACCACTGCCATTAATACAGTACAGACTGAAGAAAATTAAGCACAGAAAGGCATTTTCATCCTAATTTGTCATCTTTTAGAAACTGAATGTTTGGCTTGTATTACACTTGGCCATAACACTGGTCAAAACCAAAGACACTCAACTCCTGGGTAGGCAAGATACAGAAGCTGAAATTGCCAGATGCATGTGCATAACCCTTGGCAACTCAGCTGTATACAAATGAATGCAGTTTTTTAAATTCTAATTTACAAATCTTTGTGCCAGATGGTACTTTTCATAAATGTGCTGTTTTGGTCTGCACAGCACAGAAAACTTTTGTGTGTGTGTGTGTGTGTGTGTGTGTGTGTGTGTGTGTGTGTGTGTGTGTGTGTGTGCGGGTGTGTGCGTGTGTACTACCAAACAAAACTAGTTGCTTTTATTCCCAATTACATATACACTCTGCAGAGCACTGGCTTCATACATATGTTTATCAGGTGTGCTGTATAAAATGCATATGGATTTATGAGTGCCATTGAGATAGCCACATCTGCAACTTATCAATAGTTACATTTAGTGAATAAATATATCAAAATCGCAACTAATCTATAGCATGCATGACTGAGGTATAATTGATTAGATATGTCTACTTACTGAATATCAGGTAGAATAGACCATATAGTTATGCCTACTTGCTGAATGTCATACGGAGAAGGAAAATTAGATGCGACTTTATTATACTGATATATTGCAGATTCATTAGTGGTATTTCACATATAATGCCACGTGAAGTCTAATATATATTTGTTTTTACTTTGTGTCATCAGTGAGTTATGCTTATTTTTATGATGTAGTTTAGCAACTGTCTGTATAGCTATTATTTAGGCTTTACAGTGCACAATGGATAGCCATTAAACAAGATTATTTTCGTGTTTGTCCTTATGGCTAAGGTGTTCTATTTGTTATGATATTGTGGCTTATCGACATTGGTCTTATGTGGTGCACTTGTTGTGTTTTAGTTTTGTGTGGTTAGACTCTGTTTTAAGAAAGGTGCAGTGGGGTCTGTGTGACGAATTGCTCTGTGTGTTTGATGACATGCTGTATAGATTATTTTGTTTCAGTGAGTGTATCCTCAACTTTTTTTAGGTTTAAATGAATTAATATATGTGTTTGTGTGTGTGTGTGCGTGTGTGTGTGTGTGTGTGTGTGTGTGTGTGTGTGTGTGTGTGTGTGTGTGTGTGTGTGTGTGTGTGTGTGTGTGTGTGCTAGTATGCATGTGTGTGAGTATGTTTGTGTCTGTTTCTATAAACGTATGTGCACACATACACATGTAGTACATAAATATATATATATATCTATATATATATATATATATATATATATATATATATATATATATATATATAGTTACACTTCAAAACATCTAAAACTCATAACATCTAAATTCAAAACATCGAGAACACAACATCTAAAACCCAAAACATCTAAAACTCATAACACCAAATTTCATAACATCAAAAATGTATAATATGGAATATTGTATCATGAAACATGCAAATCTTGTAGTTTCATCTGTTATTCTTGTGGTATCAGTATGAGATGTAGTTTTTATTTATATAGTTATTATTTATATAGTGCAGGAATTTATACTATTTATATAGTGTTTATTTTGCCACTCTTTATGTGGTTTGTAGGCCATACAGGTAAGTGATATAGACTTTATGTGTACATTCTTTATGGTGATCACGATACGGTGGGGTTAGGAATTTAACTTTTTCCCACTGTAGTGCGATCTCAGAGTTGGTATATTTAATTTACGGGGGATATGGGTGGCAGAGCCCCCCACTTAGAGGGTGTGGGGGGGCTTGCCCCCTCCAGAAACGTAGTAAAAAGTGTGTTTGTTAGTTTGGTCGTGTTATAGGTGGAAGGGATGTTATTTTCATGTGATCTGTAGTGTTTGATGTTGTGATGCAAAGTTTCGATGTTATGAAATTTGATGTTGTGAGTTTTAGATGTTTTGGGTTTTAGATGTGGTCTCTATATTTTGAATTTAGATGTTATGATTTTTAGATGTTTTGAAGTGTAACCATATAGGTATATATACAAAAGTACACACACACACACACACACACACACACACACACACACACACACACACACACACACACACACACACACACACACACACACACACATTATAAGTGAAGTTGGTTTGATTGTTATTTGCTTTGGCCAACAGTCATTGTAGGTGTTGTCAGAGATTGAAAGCATGTTGTGTCAACATATTGTTTGAGCAATATGTGGGATACTGACAGGTGAATGTGTTGTGCTGTACATTCTAACTTTTAGGGAAATAGTAACCTACAGAAGTAGAAACGATGCATAGACAAATGCTGATTGGCCATGTTTGAATTATGTACTGAGTCAAGTGTGCAGTTTTATTTGACATGTTTAAAGAAGTTTGTAATAAATATAAATGCTGTCGCTATGCCTGGTACTGTATTCTTGTACCATTGGCTCTTAGATATGACTGACCCTAAGAAGGGATATTTGTTGATGTCATCTGGGTCTGGAGTGGTTGGCTCCATTTATTCTTGTTTGAGGTCATAGCTTACACAGGAGCATGAAAGGAGTGGCAAGAGGCATTGCTGTTGCATTTTAAAGGTCTGATACAAATGTCCTGGCAGAGCAATAACAGTCTTCAGTTCAGGGGATGATATTCTTAAAAGTTGTAGGCCACAAGAGCATATGTCTAACTGTACTGCACCTGATAGGTACAGTGCTGTGTATAACTGCCCTTGATTGGTACAGTGCTGTGTATAACTGCCCTTGATAGGTACAGTGCTGTATATAACTGCACCTGATAGGTACATTGCTGTGTATAACTGCACCTGATAGGTACAGTGCTGTATATAACTGCACTTGATAAGTATAGTGCTGTGTATAACTGCACCTGATAGGTATGGTGCTGTGTATAACTGCACTTGATAGGTACAGTGCTGTGTATAAATGCACCTGATAGGTACAGTGCTGTATATAATTGCACCTGATAGGTACACTGCTGTATATGACGTTAAGATCAGGGTTGGTTCTTTTAGAGACTTTCTGTGAAAGATGTGTTGAGCAGTATGCAGGAAGATGCTGCTGTTAAAATTCAATCTAGGAAGAACTTGTGTCAAACAGTGCATAGAGTTTGCCATAACACAGGAATGGGTCATAGGAAAATCCCTACATGTCTGGGAGAGATTGATCCTCAGAAATGTCCTTATTTGATGAGAAGGATGTTTGTATATTGCTAATGCTGAGCACTGTTTAAAATGTGCATGACTTGTTGATGGACGATTTATGGGTAATGAACAGTAATTATTTGTCGAGGGGCTTACTTCTGTGTCATTTATATTCCATTCTTGGATGTGCTGTCATGGATGGCAATGTAAATGATTCCGTTTGTTTACAGTCTTGATGTTGTATAAGAAGTTTCAGTGCTATACTCTTATGTGGCATGCATTACTTTTAATGTTCATTAGTTTTGATTATGCTCCTAACCCGTCCTTCATTATTAGTGAATTTGAACCTACTGCACTTAAAAGTATAAGATGGAATTTTCCAGCAAGTAGTCTGACAGGATGTTTTTTCTGTTTAACTTAGAATGTGTGGTGAAGATTACAAGGTTTCGGTTTATTTGTACAGTATATTAGTGATTATAAGTTTCTTCTTACAGTGAAACAGCTATTATGCTTAGCATTTCTGCCAGCGCAGGAAACTGCAAGCACTTTGGAGGAGTTTGTAGGGTTTTTCCTGTGTATAAATCTGCTTTTGTGCATTATTTTGAACAATTTTATATTCTCGGTAAGAAGGACAGGTTTATCATCCAGTTGGCTTCTTTGCCAAGATTGCTGCCTGTGTTTCAACCTTCACTGTGATCCATTGCTGCTGTTACAGATGCAAGATTGCCATGCGCAAAAAACCTAGCAGAGGGCATAACAAATTGAAATGTCTTTTCTGATGTTGTACTTTGGATTTGGGCTGTATCATGGGCTATTTAGTTAAAGAACAGGATTGTGCTAAAGAAATGCGTATCCACCTAGCATTAGGTGAATGTCATAGTCTGGCAAGGAGAAGTGAGTCTGAGAAGGAGCATGTATTGCGCCATCTTATGGATAATAAAAGTTCATATGAATTTTTGAAGTACTTGTGTTTGTTGCCCTTTTTCTATTACAGCTGAAGTTCTCTATGTCATTAACTGGAGTTGTTAAGACTAAAGCATTTGGGCTGTTGTTGATATAATGAGTGTTGGTATAGGAATGCGTCAATATTGTATGCTGTCTGTTTTTGGTCTGAGTGTTTTTAGCTGGCAATGTTAGGAATGTGCATATATATATATATATATATATATATATATATATATATATATATATATATATATATATATTTAGCGCACATTTTCCTATTTAGGGACAACCTTAAAGCACTGTCAGTTACATGACTTGCACTTGCTCAGTGTCACACAGTAGGCAAATGGAGGCTAAGAGAATCTAACCTTGAACTACAGGAAGCAGCTTGTTAACTTAATTTCCCAAAGCTGATAATTGTCTGATCTTCCTCACCTGTCAACATCTGCTTAATCGACCAAAGAAATATGTCGACTAAACAGATATTGACAAAAGCTAGCATTCAACAAACGTAATTACTCCCAAATATCTAGGAAGAGAGAGAGAGAGAGAGAGAGAGACAGAGATGGGCATCATATGAGACAGTCAGATGACTCTTTATGGACACTGGCTTTTGTATGGAAAAATGGCCTGTAAGTCTTTATTAATGTATTTAGACAAGTGAGACAGTCTCCACTATCCGCAGACATTCTGGGTGATATATGTTTCTGTAGTTTCACAGCTATGGAAGTGTTCATGTGGCAGAAATTCCTAAAACATGATCTTTTTGTGCAGGGGCATCTTAATGTAGGCAGAGTTGGGATTTCCTATGTTGATATATCCAGGTGTTGGACTCTGTCTAAAATTGGCTGTAGGGGGCAATGATTTTGTAAATATATGGAACCCTAAAGGAGTACAATGTGTAGAAGACACTGGTCCAGTTTCAATAACGCCTGCACTAAGTGTACACTAAGAGTACACAATATGTATTCTAGAACATCCTAACTGTATTTTTTAGTCACTCAGAAAGATTACACTTAGTGTACATGTAGTCTGCACTTTGTGGTAACCTTTATGAATCCCTGTCGATATTTAAAGCTGCAAGAATATTAGTAGGAAAACTAAAATTAGGAAGAAGAAGGTGTGGGTTATGTCTTTGTTGTCTGTTCACTCAGAATGGTGAATACTTAGTGTAGGCGTTATTGAATCCCAGGGACTTTCTTTACTTTCATAATCCTTATGATGAAATTGAAAAGAAAAAGGTCTCAAATATAAAGGAATTCAACATAGATGATTTTATATATAATAAATAATATTAAAAATGTTCTATAGATAATATTAGTAGCAGTACAATGCCATAAAGCACATAAAGTAGCTGATTATATAAAAATTGTTAAAAGTAAAGTCCCAGGGATAAATAGGATTATTCTAAAACTCAATAAATTATTCACACTAAAAGTTATTTTATTATAACATAAAATATTTAATAACAAAACATCTGAATAATTAAATATTGCCTTTATGGAAATATGCATTGACAAGACTTATTTTTAAACAAGCTAAGAATCCTGTAAACTGAGAATCATAGTTGTTATAGACATATATTGTTACCAAATATTTATTAAAATATACATTACGAAATCATTATGCCAATAGAGTTAAGTTGTTTTTAACCTCGCTGATTAACAAAGGCCCAGCTGGGTTTATTTTAAACAGGCTAACACAAATCAGTGCCAATAAAATTATATCTTTAATTCATTATGATGATTATAATATTAAAGAGGTGGCATTGATTAGTCTACATATTCAAAAGGCATTTTATTCATTAAAAGTTGTCAATATTTTCTGGAAGTTTTTGCTCCTGTAGTGTACTTTATTGATCTGATTAAGTCTTTGGGACCAGTCCCAAAAGAGTTGTTCTCAGTGCATGTCAGCACTTACACTGAGACCAGATCTTTTGGAATCTGGCCTCCAGTGTAAGCCTGTTTATAGACAGGCCATACAACCAAGTAGCTTATTAACACTACGAAGAAGTCTTTTGGAATAAGAGCAGATGTACACCGAAAACAGCTCTTTTGGAATCTTGCCCATTATATTATGAATCTTCTAGCTGTATTAAAGAAGGTGCATATTTATCTTAAGCAATCCAAATACAGAAATGAACTACTGGTGTTTATATTAAGCAATCAAAGTAAAAAACGGCACAAGCAAGGCTGTTCTTTTTTCTCCATTGTTATTTGCTTTGGCTATGGAATCTTTAGATAACACTGTTAGACAAAATAGTGATATCAGAGGCTTTTGAAATGAAGAAAGGACTTTGGTAAAAATGTTCTTCATGTATAATTTACAAAGACTGTGTTAATCCATACAACTACTATCAGGAGTATGACTGAGATACAATGATTAAATGTTCTCTTTCCAATTTTTCATGTAAAGACAAGCCTTTATTTCTGAAGTTCCCAGCCAAAACAACGTCATTCTTATTTTGGAAATGTTTTACTTGATCGTTTCTGCAGAGGAACTTTTGCACCCATTATAGAACTGAAATAACTTCCAAGAAAGGGAACAACAAATTTTGGAGATGGAATATGAATTTTAAAGCAGATTATTTTCTTCAATAGAGTTTGGTTGAGTTTTCATTCTTTTTTAAATCTTATTGCTGTCAAACAATGTTCAGATAATAAAATGTTTTGCATTATTAAACACAACAGTTCTGTCAGGCATAACAAATAATTTGGTGCTCTATCAGAAGTTTAAAAATCTACAATATGAACCATAAAACTGCAAAAGAATTAAGTGTGATTCTATCCATGTAACAGCAAAGTGTAAAACCCATTAAAAGCATTGCTGCTGTATCACGCCTGCTACTTACATATACTAACTACAAGTTACCTGTATCTTGGAGAGGAGGAATTTTCTGAGATACACAAATTTTGGACTTGGTATATAGTTTCTTCTAAATGTACTTAATTGCTCAAAGTTTGGGACTGCTGCCAGACCTCGAACATTTAGTGAGAATGTATATAGATCAAACACCAGTTGTGTAGAGTATGTTGTCAATTGCAAGGTAAAATAGCAATAAGAAAATGGAAAATGCCTGCCTATCTTGCATTCACTACACTAACCACTGTAGGATATAGTAAAGGCACAAGTGCAGTTCATGTGAGCTATGTTGTAAAATATACATATTGTCCTAAACTAGGAATTTGTCGATTGTATTGTGATGATACGCCCTAAGGACATGCTTTATAAATTCTGGTGTTATTGGGGGAATTCAATAAAGCCTACATGGATGAATTTTCTGTGTAGGCATAGTGGCACGGAGCTAACATGGAAGTAAGCGATCCAGTAAACAGAGCAGAGGGGCATGTGCAAGCATGCGGACACAGAAGTGTCCATGGCATGCAAATCACCTCATAAGCAGGTGAATTGTATGCAAATCAGGTTGTTTTATGATCCAGCAAGCAGTTTTCATTCTTTTTTAAATCTTATTGCTGTCAAACAATGTTCAGATAATAAAATGTTTTGCATTATTAAACACAACAGTTCTGTCAGGCATAACAAATAATTTGGTGCTCTATCAGAAGTTTAAAAATCTACAATGTGAACCATAAAACTGCAAAAGAATTAAGTGTGATTCTATCCATGTAACAGCAAAGTGTAAAACCCATTAAAAGCATTGCTGCTGTATCACGCCTGCTACTTACATATACTAACTACAAGTTACCTGTATCTTGAGAGGAGGAATTTTCTGAGATACACAAATTTTGGACTTGGTATATAGTTTCTTCTAAATGTACTTAATTGCTCAAAGTTTGGGACTGCTGCCAGACCTCGAACATTTAGTGAGAATGTATATAGATCAAACACCAGTTGTGTAGAGTATGTTGTCAATTGCAAGGTAAAATAGCAATAAGAAATGGAAAATGCCTGCCTATCTTGCATTCACTACACTAACCACTGTAGGATATAGTAAAGGCACAAGTGCAGTTCATGTGAGCTATGTTGTAAAATATACATATTGTCCTAAACTAGGAATTTGTCGATTGTATTGTGATGATCGCCCTAAGGACATGCTTTATAAATTCTGGTGTTATTGGGAATTCAATAAAGCCTACATGGATGAATTTTCTGTGTAGGCATAGTGGCAACGGAGCTAACATGGAAGTGATCCAGTAAACAGAGCAGAGGGGCATGTGCAAGCATGCGGACACAGAAGTGTCCATGGCATGCAAATCACCTCATAAGCAGGTGAATTGTATGCAAATCAGGTTGTTTTATGATCCAGCAAGCAGTTTTCATTCTTTTTTAAATCTTATTGCTGTCAAACAATGTTCAGATAATAAAATGTTTTGCATTATTAAACACAACAGTTCTGTCAGGCATAACAAATAATTTGGTGCTCTATCAGAAGTTTAAAAATCTACAATGTGAACCATAAAACTGCAAAAGAATTAAGTGTGATTCTATCCATGTAACAGCAAAGTGTAAAACCCATTAAAAGCATTGCTGCTGTATCACGCCTGCTACTTACATATACTAACTACAAGTTACCTGTATCTTGGAGAGGAGGAATTTTCTGAGATACACAAATTTTGGACTTGGTATATAGTTTCTTCTAAATGTACTTAATTGCTCAAAGTTTGGGACTGCTGCCAGACCTCGAACATTTAGTGAGAATGTATATAGATCAAACACCAGTTGTGTAGAGTATGTTGTCAATTGCAAGGTAAAATAGCAATAAGAAAATGGAAAATGCCTGCCTATCTTGCATTCACTACACTAACCACTATAGGATATAGTAAAGGCACAAGTGCAGTTCATGTGAGCTATGTTGTAAAATATACATATTGTCCTAAACTAGGAATTTGTCGATTGTATTGTGATGATACGCCCTAAGGACATGCTTTATAAATTCTGGTGTTACTGGGGGAATTCAATAAAGCCTACATGGATGAATTTTCTGTGTAGGCATAGTGGCACGGAGCTAACATGGAAGTAAGCGATCCAGTAAACAGAGCAGAGGGGCATGTGCAAGCATGCGGACACAGAAGTGTCCATGGCATGCAAATCACCTCATAAGCAGGTGAATTGTATGCAAATCAGGTTGTTTTATGATCCAGCAAGCAGTTTTCATTCTTTTTTAAATCTTATTGCTGTCAAACAATGTTCAGATAATAAAATGTTTTGCATTATTAAACACAACAGTTCTGTCAGGCATAACAAATAATTTGGTGCTCTATCAGAAGTTTAAAAATCTACAATGTGAACCATAAAACTGCAAAAGAATTAAGTGTGATTCTATCCATGTAACAGCAAAGTGTAAAACCCATTAAAAGCATTGCTGCTGTATCACGCCTGCTACTTACATATACTAACTACAAGTTACCTGTATCTTGGAGAGGAGGAATTTTCTGAGATACACAAATTTTGGACTTGGTATATAGTTTCTTCTAAATGTACTTAATTGCTCAAAGTTTGGGACTGCTGCCAGACCTCGAACATTTAGTGAGAATGTATATAGATTAAACAGTACAAACCAGGAACAGTCCACAAATAACAAATAATACTCCACTCCAGCTCCTAGAAATATGCAGCGTCTTCACAGCAAACCAATGCAGGCAGTACTTAAAGCATAAAAATCCTTTATTCACACTTAAACAAGTTAAGCGCTTTCATCACCAAGTGACTTCTTCAGAACAATTACAATAGTAAAATACACATCCCTTTATGGGGCATGTGCAAGCATGCGGACACAGAAGTGTCCATGGCATGCAAATCACCTCATAAGCAGGTGAATTGTATGCAAATCAGGTTGTTTTATGATCCAGCAAGCAGATAGGTATCTGTGCAGGACCCGTGTTGGTGTTAGAAGTGTACATGGAAAATTTCTGTGTACAGAAATGTAAAAATTGAAGTGGGGCTGTAACAGCCCAATTAGAGGGTCAGAAATGTCATAGTAGGCACAGATATATGCAAAACTATACCTTGTGAGTTCAAAAAGTAATGCAAAATAATATAAAATAAATGTTTTTTTTAATACCCATATTACGTTTGCACGGCTTGCAGCAGTGCCTAAACATGCTGTTATGCAACAAAAAAATGTTACAAATGTTAAAAAGTAAAAAGATGACATAAGTGAAAATAATGCATTACAGGGCCCTGCATGCAGTGGTTATTAAGGAGGCAGGCCCTGGAATAGTGGAGTATCCAGGTTATGTGCAAGGAACTGTATGCATATGAGCTGGGATTACTGAATAGCAAAAATGGGTCACTGTGTCCACAGATAAAACCTGTGTAGCCCCAGAACCTTGTTGGTGTTTACAGAACAGACATCAAAAGGGTGTGTGTCACAATATGTTTAAACAGATTAGAGTCAGCAGTGCCCGTTTGCATGGTGCACCACTCAGCTAAGCAAGGGAGTGTGTCCACTGCTGCTTAACTTTGTTTAGCTGTGAGGTGCAAGTTTTAGCTGGTTTAAGCTATACTGAGTGTACCCATGCATGGGAGTGTGTTCATTCCAGCACAGCAGGTTTGCACACTGCACCACAATGCATAGCAGGGAAGGTACTAAAAAAAAATAGCAAATAGCCTGGGAAAGCCAACTATGTCTAAATTACTGATGAGCCCTGTTCCACTGACACTGGGTCACTCAAACCCCACATTGATATACCTGGCTGGTGGAATGCATCATAGTTAGCCAATCATACAAGCTGCATCTGCAGCACACCACTATAAAGTATGCATACACCCAACAATCTGATTTTTCACCCGTACTCTGCACCATTGGATTACAGACTTGGGAATTTTAACTGACAGAATGCTAGGGGCTGCTGCTGCTCTGCTATATCTGTATGTGCTAGAGGCTGAGGGCAGTGCTGATGTTGCTGGTGACAATAGGCCTAGAATGAGAAGGAGAAGAGTGTTCATGCCCAGGGTAACCTTCTAGGAGCTACATTAGCTGGAGATTGTAGAGTGCTACAGGGTGGACAGGGACATACTACAAGAACACACTGAGCTTTGCTGCCCTCAACTCAGACCCAGAGCCAACAGAGGGGAACTCATCCCAGTAGAAACAAAGGTATGTGTAGCCCTTAGAACACTAGCTACAGGTACTTTTCAAAGACCAACTTGGGACATGATGGGGGTCTCACAGGCATCTGCATCCAAGGAACTCCACCAGTTCCTGGCCGCCATGCAAACACATGCCAGTAAGCACATTTATTTACCCCACACTCCTGAGTAGAGGGCCAGCCATATGCATCTCTTCCACCATGTAACACACTACCCTGAGGTACTGAGTGCCATAGACTGCACTCATGTCTACATCAAAACACCACCCAATGAGGAGGGTAGAGTCTATGTCAACCACAAGGGGTATCACTCCATCAACTGCCAGGTTTTGAGCAATGCCCAAGGCATTATCATGAGTGTGTGTGCCGGCAGCCCTGGCAGTTATCACAACTCCCATATATGGCACGCATCAAAGCTGTACCAGATTTTTGCCAGGGGGACATCCTGTATGGCCATCTACTGGGGGATGCTGGCTATGCACTGGAACCATGGATGATGACACCCATCAAAAATGCACACCACCTACTAAAGAATTCCATAATGAGGCACACACACACACAAACTAGGAACAACATAGAGCATGTGTTTGGCCTGCTCAAGTCATGGTTCCGCTGCCTCAGTATATCTGGTGGAGCCCTGTAGTACTCTCCAGCCACATGTGCACAAATGTTCACAGTATGTCCCATGCTACACAATATGATCCTGTGGAAACAGCTGTGGCAGGATCATCACAGGGAAGGGACACACAGCCCCCCACCAGTGCCAAGGTACCCACAGCCACACCTACATAGGACTCAGAGGAGGAACCCCCTGAGCCTGTCCCTGTAGGCAGATGTAGGCATGCCCAGTATGCCCTGGCCTTGGCAAAGAGGCAACTCATAGCACATGCACTGGCATCCTAGGGTCCTAGGGACTACTACCTCACTCTGACTCACATACATAGTAAAAAGGATGCCAGACAGACCACAAAACATGTACTTTACCATGTATTGGCTGTGTACTGTGTGCATCAGACAAAATTATCCCTGAAGCACTGTTATCTCAACTGCTGCATTCACAAGGTAAGACAGTCTTCTGTACAACAAATGTATGGGGTACTAGACTATGGTAGTATATGCATGGACCTGCTGCATGCATGCAAGGGAATAGAGTGGACTGCTGGGCTACCTGCAGAGATCTGGCAGCTATGTTGGACAACAGAAACTCTCTGTCCAATACTGGCTGCCCCATTATATGCAGTAGGCTAGAAGGCAGCAAAACCCACTGCAGTATTTGAGGGAAATGCCAAACAGTGGGGTCATAGGACAGATGCATGACTGTCAATACTAGAGTCCCTTAACCCCAACACAGCCGTGTTCCCATACAGCTGCAGTAACAGTATGTTTGCAAGGTTGTAGCAGCAAACCACACAATCCCAGGGCTGTCCCAAACAACCTGGCGACCTGTTGTATTTCCTCAATATGCAGTGGTCAAAGTGTATGTCAGTCTACTGTTCATAGTGTCAGGAATTACGCTTCACTTTCTGGTGGCTGGTGTAGCTTAGTGGGCTAAGTACATTAACATGGTTGATAGTGTTTATTGTTTGAAGCTGGCTGCACCTACAGTTTTGCATGTGAGGTACTCCTATGGTAGGAGTCCCACACACTGTCAATATGTCACTATTTGTTACTGCAAGAAAGCTGGACAGTGCCAGAGAGAATAGAGGGACAGAGGGCCACAGCTATGGACATTACTCATGCTCTGAATAACCTTGAAGGTGGCTAGCATAAGAGCAGGTTGCAACAAGTCAGAGTAGCAGCAGGATATAAAGGTCAGCACGTAACTGTGTCAGTACCTACAACAAGTCAGTGAGCACCATGTAGTAGTATATCACAAAAATAAAACAACTGTCTGAAGAGCAGAGTTGACATATGGAGCGGAATGCTGGACATCCTACAAAACATATACAGTCAGAGGTGTGAAGTCTGTGACCCTATGTGTGGTGTTGCATCATTTACCCCAGTCACAGCATACCTACAACTACTTAGAGCAGGAAATATGGACAAAGCCATGAACAGCAGTGGGACAAAGGCCCACATATAAGGAGAAGGATTAACTAGTGGCTATACAAATGTAGAAAGTGCAAGAGAATAACAGATCATCCTGTAGTGTGGGTTCCCTGCTGTGTATGGAGTCAGTAGAGCAACTGTCTGTCATCCGTTCCTAACATCAATCTATAATTATTTGCCACTGATGTACCAGAAAATCATAATGCTATGTAAAAGACACCAGACATATAATGCAAAACCCTGTACAGTCTATTACAATCTGTACACACCTAGGTATGACTCAGATATTATGTGCAGCACACAGCCAGGGAATCCCTTGGACATAATATCAGGAAGGTGCTTGACTGCTTAATCAGGTGCAGCAGCCAATTGGCTGTAGCACACAAAATTCTGGACTGGAGTACAGGTAGCTCTGGCCTGGGGTCACCTTGGAAGTACTGACAGTCACACCAGGCATGCTGCTACACTTGGCTAATTTAGGACCATGTCTGATGCCTCATCTGCCCAAAGAACTGATGTGTGACTATATCTCTGTGTATGTATCTGTCTCTCCCTATCCCTCTCAGACATGATTACCCTTAGCTGCCACTATGTGGCACACACACACACACACACACACTATATGTGTATATATATATATATATATATATATATATATGTTTTTATATATATATATATATATATATGTTTGCATGTGTGTATCTATACATTTATATATGGAGAGATAGATATATAGAGGTAATATATATATATATATATATATATATATATATATATCATCATCTACTTTCGTCTGTTCCCGTTAGGGGTCACCACAGCGGATCACCTGTTTCCATTTCTTCCTGTCCTCTGCATCTTGCTCTGTCACACCAACCACCTGCATGTCCTCTCTCACCACATCCATAAATCTTATCTTAGGCCTTCCTCTTTTCCTGTTACCTGATAGCTTCATCCTTAGCATCTTTTTCCAAATATACTCAGCATCCCTCCACAGCACATGTCCAAACCAATGTAATCTTGCCTCTCTGGCTTTGTCTCCAAACCTTCCAACCTGGGCTGACCCTCTAATATACTTATTCCTAATCCTGTCCACCCTCGTCACACCCAGTGCAACTCTTAACATCTTTAACTCTGCCACATCCAGCTCAAACTCCTGCCTTTTTGTCAATGCCACTGTCTCCAACCCATATAACATAGCTGGTCTCACTACCCTCTTGTAGACCTTCCCTTTTACTCTTACAGGTACTCGTCTGTCACAAATCACTCCTGACACTCTTCTCCACACACTCCATCCTGCCTGTACTCTCTTCTTCACCTCTCTTCTACACTCACCATTACTCTGAACTATTGACCCCAAGTATTTAAACTCATCCACCTTCGCCATCTTTACTCCTTGCATCCTCACCATTCCTCTATCCTCCCGCTCATTCACACACATATATTCTGTCTTAGCCCTGCTGACCTTCATTCCTCTTCTCTCTAGAGCATATCTCCGTCTCTCCAGGGTCTCCTCCACCTGTACCCTACTCTCACTACAGATCACAATGTCATCTGCAAACATCATAGTCCACGGGGACTCCTGTCTGATCTTGTCTGACAATCTGTCCATTACCATTGCAAATAAGAAAGGGCTCTGAGCTGATCCTTGTTGTAACCCCACATCCACCTTAAACGCATGCGTCACTCCCACCGCAGACCTCACCACTGTCACACTACCCTTGTACATATCCTGTGCCACTCTTACATACTTCTCTGACACTCCTGACTTCCTCATACAATACCACAACTCCTCTCTAGGCACCCTGTCATATGCTTTCTCTAAGTCTACAAAAACAAAATGCAACTCCTTCTGACATTCTCTGTACTTCTCCATCAACACTCTCAGAGCAAACATTGCATCTGTAGTGCTCTTTCCCAGCATGAAACCATACTACTGATCACTAATCGTCACATCCCTTCTTAACCTAGCTTCCACTACTCTTTCCCATAACTTCATGCTGTGACTGATCAGTTTAATCCCTCTGTAGTTGCTACAGCTCTGCACATCACCCTTATTCTTAAAAATCGGTACCAAAACACTTTTTCTCCATTCCTCAGGTATCATTTCACTTTCCAAGATTTCATTAAACAATCTGGTTAAAAACTCCACTGCAATTTCACCTAAACACCTCCATGCTTCCACAGGTATGTCATCTGGGCCAACAGCCTTTCCATTCTTCATTCTCTTCATAGCTAGCCTTACTTCCTCCTTGCTAAACCATTGTACTTCATGATTCACTATCCCTATATCATCCGACCTTCTCTCCCTCTCATTCTCTTCATTCATTAACCTCTCAAAGTACTCTTTCCATCTCCTCAACACACTCTCCTCGCTTGTGAGTATGTTTCCCTCATTATCCTTTATCACCTTTACCTGCTGCACATCTTTCCTAGCTCGGTCCCTCTGTCTAGCCAATCAGTACAGGTTCTTTTCTCCCTCCTTAGTGTCCAACCTTTCATACAACTCTTCATATGCCTTATCCTTAGCCTTCGCCACCTCTCTCTTTGCCATGCACCTCATCTCCTTATACTCCTGTCTACTTTCTTCATCTCTCTGACAATCCCACTTCTTCTTTGCCAACCTCTTTGTCTGTATACTCTCCTGTACTTCCTCATTCCACCACCATGTCTCCTTGTCATCCTTCCTCTGTCCAGATGTGATATCAAGCACCTTTCTAGCCATCTCCCTTACTAGCTCTGCCATAGTTACCTAGCTATTTGGTAACTCTTCTCTGCCACCCAGTGCCTGTCTTAACTCATCCCTGAACTCCACCTCACAATTACCCTTTTTCAATTTCCACCATTTGATCCTTGGTGCTGCCCTCACACTCCTCCTCCTCTTCTTGATCACCAACGTCATCTTACAAACCACCATCCTATGCTGCCTAACTACACTTTCTCCGGTCACCACTTTACAGTCTCCAATCTCCTTATAACTGACCCTCCTACATAAGATATAATTCACCTGTGTGCATCTACCTCCACTCTTGTATGTCACCCTATGCTCCTCCCTCTTGTTAAAATACATATTCACCACAGTCATGTACATCCTTTTTGCAAAATCCACTACCATCTGACCTTCTGCATTCCTTTGTTTAACACCGTACCTATCCATCACTTCCTCATCCCCTCTGTTCCCTTCACCAACATGATCATTGAAATTTGCTCCAATCACCACTCTCTTACCCTTGGGTACAGTCATCACCACTTCATCCAATTCACTCCAAAATTTTTCTTTCTCATCCATTGCACACCCAACTTGTGGAGCATATGCACTAACAACATTCATCATTACACCATCAATTTTCAGCTTCATAAACATCACTCTATCCAACACTCTTTTCACCTTCAAAACACTCTTAGCATACTTTCCTTCAGAATAACTCCTACGCCATTTCTCCTCCCATCAACACCATGATAAAACAATTTGAACCCACCTCCGATATACTTAGCGTTACTCCCCTCCCATCTGGTCTCTTGCACACACAATATACCAACCTTCCTTCTATCCATCATATCAGCCATAGAGTGATGTAGTGCTGCAGCCACTTGAACACCAAATGCAAACTGTGGCACGTGCAACTAGTACTTTAAGCTGTAGTGTGTAAAATAGGTAGGTAAGGATTCTAATCCCATATCAGCCACCTTGTGTATGTGTAAGTGTGTGTGTGTGTGTGTGTGTGTGTGTGTGTGTGTGTGTGTGTGTGTGTGTGTGTGTGTGTGTGTGTGTGTATGTATGTAAATATTTCTCATACAGCAGTATAGACTTGCCTACCAGGCCAATGTCTGCGTAATGGCCAATTATTTCATGGCATTGTGCTTAGCATCTTCCAGAACAGTGGCCACCCTGTCAACAGCTGCTAATGTCATCCACCTTAACAACACTGGCAGACACTTTCAGAACAGATAAGCTCTGTAGCACATATGGTAAGAACGTAGTACTATAGTATATACTACTAGATAGGTAGGGGTTCTAATCTCAAAAAAGGCAACTCTGTGAGTGATAGGTAGGGGTTCTAATCTCAAAAAGGACATCTCTGTGAGTGTGTGTGTAAATACACGCCCTTGAAGCAGTGTGTTTGCTGTGCCTATCTGTGTGCAATGGTTATACACTTTCAGGACCTATCAACCCACCCAATGGCCTCTTTTACAAGGCCTGCTGATGTCATCCACCTTAACAGCACTGGCATACACTCTTAGAATTCATAAGCTCCATGGTGCATGCTACAAATATGTAGCACTTTAGTATATACTACTAGATAGGTAGGGGTTCCAGTCTCAAAAAGGGCAACTCTGTGAGTGTGTGTGAGTGTTTGTGTAAATATATTCCTTTGCAGCAGGGTGTCTGTCTTGCCTATGTGTGTGCAATGGTTATACATTTTAATGCCCTGTGAGTAGTTGTTGGCCTTAAATAGCCCTTATCTACCTAGACATAAATGCTGTCTGCCACAACCTACTTTTGTAGGTAGAGAACACTCAGGTGCCAGGTATCAAGGATAGCATGCCTTGTCACAGGGTATGCATGCAGGATTACACTGTCTGCCACTATTGCCTCTGACACACTGTTCTACACATATGTACCTAGGTAACCATGTTCATATACAACCGTACCTTGCTGATACTCATGACACATGCCAGCATACAGCACATGTCATGGCCTAACACAACCGCACTACAAAATGTCATGTAGTGTAGTATAGTCAACCTGCGCATCAGATACATATTTGAATGTCCCTGCAGCAATGGTATGGATGTCAGGGATGTGGCACAGGTATCATCACATGTACAGGGTGTAGTGTGGGGGTGACAGAGGCCTAGGCTGTGCCAAACAGTTGGCATCATGTGTAGGAGTCATGAAGGGGTGCTGGTCAGTTGGGCCATGGAGAGGTGTCGTGTGTGTCTGTTGGTGACCTGCATGTGATAGTGATGTATGTGTGTGCATGTACACAGTCAAGCCATGTGCTATCCCTACACATGGGTATGTTGGACAGCTGTGGACCGTACATGGCAGACTCACCATCTCTGCCCACAAACATGGGAATTGTTTCTGCCAGGAGTGGCACTGGCACAACCATGCCAAGGGTCAGTTGCGATACTAGTTGCTGAAGGTGACTGGTGTCTGCTGGGCCGTGTCCCTCACAGGACTGCCCAGAACCACATGTCCTTGGCCTGCCATGTCATGGTGTGGACAGCACCCTCCCTTCTGTAGTGCTGGAGGTACTGCCATTATAGGAGCATGAGTGTGCATGGCCACATGTAATCTCAGTGGATGTTGCTGACCTACGGTCACATGTCCAATGCCTTACTCCCACCATATGTTCAAGCACAGACAATGTGTGGTAGAGGACTGACAATGTCTCACACCTTCATCTTTCCACAACATCAGTGAAATGATGCATGGTATCACCAATGTGGTGGAGGGAGTCACGGATGTCAGACAGTGATGCATCCATGATACTGAGCATCCATCTGGTGTTGGGTTTGGAACAAGCCTGTGCCTCCTTGACAGATCAAAACATGCACCAAGTGACCCATGATGTGGCACCTGTGATAGGTGGTGGATGGGCAGCAGTCCTCCTTCGAGCACCCCTGTCAGAGTCATGTGGGACGTAGCCAGCCCTCTGGCTATGGCTAGTCTCCATACTCACTGATGTCATAGTCACCACACTGTCCTGTTCGATGCTACCACACTCTGACTGTCCGATATCTGTGGCTACAGGGGACTCGGTATGTGTGGGCATACTGACTGTGTGAGGGGACAATGGGGGTGAAAGTGGGATGTCAACCCATGGGACAGATTCAACCCCCAACAACCCCACCTGTGCCTCACTATGGACCCCATCATAATTAGAGTCTGATACATACCTGAGGCAGTGAGGGGGCATAGTATGCTCAAGCTCAAGTGCACTGTGTTTTAGGTGTAGGTCTATCACATACACTAACATATTGCTTGTCACACAGCTGTATAGTACTGCCAACATTAACCAGACATAGCTGCAGTGAATGTTATAAAGGGCCGGTCTCGTCTGTTGTACATCAGATTGTGAGGGGGACACACTCCAACCCCCAGGGTCATCTGTGAGGAGGAAGACAAAATAAGTACATTACTACCTGTACTATTATGTATGACAGTCCATACACATATACATACAGGTGAGGAGCCACAACTGCATTACACATACCACATCATATTTCTGATCCCATACACAACACACAAGCAGACTACAACAGACGAGACCGGCCCTTTATAACATTCACTGCAGCTATGTCTGGTTAATGTTGGCAGTACTATACAGCTGTGTGACAAGCAATATGTTAGTGTATGTGATAGACCTACACCTAAAACACAGTGCACTGTCTTGAGCATACTATGCCAGTTCTAGTATCACTGCCTCAGGTATGTATCATCTCCATATTGTGTGTGAACAGGCATCTGTGAGTGATTGCCTCCTTCTCAAAAAGAAGTGCAAATGTGTTACTGCTCCTGCAAATGCACAGCTGTGATTACCCATTCAATACATGTCAGTTAACCCCTCCACAATTGAACATACAAGTATTGTACTTTGGCTAAGCATAACAGTTGTGCCTAAGGCAAAATCCCAGCCATTAACATTCTTAGGTTATATATAATCCATACAACAAATGCAGCACACTTACCAGGTGGAGAACCTTGGACTCTGGCCACACCTGACATACCTATGGAAATGTGAGGGAAACATATTGTCAGCAATACCAAATGTGGCATTGTTACAGGGTAATATGTGCATATATCAACATGTACAGTAGATAATGTCTACACTGCTGACATTTTGAGTATGTGTGCACAACTGTGTGTTAGAACCAAACTACACCCATGTACTGGCATGCAGAGGCTGCAACAATGGCTGATGTAGTATTACACTGATGACACAGGAAGCTTACCTGGATGCTCCTTTGCTGTGGATGCTGTGGCACCCACCTCCACGATGTATGGCGTGATGTTTCCTTGGGAGCTGGTGGTTGTTCCCAGGGTTGCCAGGAATTCCTTTGTGGCCAAGAGTGGTTGCACCACTGCAGGCCCTCCACCAGTGGCAGTATGATCCCTGGCCACAGTGGCAACACTTTGCCATGCAGCGTTGACCATAGCTGTGTCTCGGTGTTGGACCTGCTTGCAGGTTCTGTCTTGTAGCCCTGCTGTGATGATGTCAGCCCAGAGTGCTGCATGTTGGTCAGGATTGTGGCGAGTTCTGGAGAGCAGAATGGCATGATGCAGTCTGAGACCATCCAGGATGACATTATTTTCAACCTCTGAAAATGGAGGGGACCTCCTTCTATACATGCTTTCTGAAAGACAACAAGAGGAGGAACACATCACAGGACCAGATACATTGATATTCACTATGTACAGACACTGCACATCCAAAGTGCCCTGCACTGTCCACTGCTAACTCCCACGCCATATCTTGCAGTCTGTCAGTACACTATGTATGTCACTGTCACCAACATAATAGCAATACCGATCATGTCCCTGTGTGCCGTGACAGAGTGTGCTATATGTCTCCACACCCATCAATGCCATGTACTGTGGTGTGTCCCCTGTGGGCAAAGTCCCACTACTATGTCATATGGCCACTGTAAGACACATAGGTGTGTGTTATTACATGTATGTGGGGACAGTCCAGAAACATCACTGTGCCACAATAACAGACAGCAATGAAAACCTGCTATAGTCTATCCTCCCTGTAGGTTTTATACCTCTCCAGTACACAGTTGTTTGCCGAATGTGTACATTTACCTGATATATGTGGTCCTTTTGGAAGACACCTGTGGATGTCTGGCAGGCAGTTGGCCAATAATTGATGGTTGTTCCCAGAATATGGTGAATCTTGCTGTCACATGCCAGAACCCACAGAAAACACTTATGCTACAGTAATATCTGTCACTCTATTCATACTCTTACTTTGTAAGACCAATATGTACACTCTGTTGCTGAGGTATGGCATGCGTTCCCCCCCCCAACACTGGCTGTGACCTGACATCCTACTTTATGGGGTTGCCAGGTATGTCAGCCATAGCTAACAAGCATTGGCATACAAATGTTGACTAAACTGTGACCTAGTCAGAGTACATCAGGGACAGTTATGGACACCTTTACAATGTCTGACCTATGCCTGTGTGACATTCACAGACTGAGAGGTGCTGAATGACAGTACACCATGTGATAGGACAGCTGTGTCCATCCTTACTTACTGTCAATATGTCTACCACATAATCCAGTAGAATTTGTACAGGAGCCGACCATTGCAGAAGGGAGTGAGAGGACCACAGCTGTGCTGTAGTTCATAGCAGGCACAGATGAGAGGCATGCCTGTAGCTGTTGGACAGCAGAGTATCAAATACATGTCATTCCCAGAAATGTACTAGAGGCCTACTGTTGTAATCTCTATTCCCCATAACTGCATCCTCCCATCTGTGTGCTGTTATATGGGGACTTGTATTACATAACTGGCAGAGTAACGTAATCCTTTTGTGAAGAAATCCTGCATAACAATGCTTGATAAATTGCAATCTGTCATGGTATACCAACTTACAGACCTGTTTCCCATAGGCACTTGCTTGCTTTTTGTAGGTAATACTCATTAACAGTCAATTGCCTGTGCACCAATCCGTGGCTTAGACTTGCTAATTGCATCCAGAACAGCTGGGTTGTACTTTCATTAGCCAATGAGATGGCACAACAGTGCAATATTTAAGGCCTTCATATAGGCTTTAGCCCCTTTTTTAGTCTGTGAGATGGACATTAGTGAGGTGTGGAGTTTACAACATTGCACAGGGTAGGTCCACTGATGAGATTTATGAGGTATGTCCACACTTTTCCACGCTATGTTTGACCATTGTCAAATGACTTTATGATTATCTGGCAGTTCACTGTTAACCATTGTGGGCTGAGTCAATAAAGTGGAAGAGACATGTGGTTGTCAACCATCATACCCATCAGAATATGCATGCTGCTGCAGTAGCTGCTGGTCTATCAGCTCTGTATGTTTGTAGGGGCAGACTGTGACACAAGTCCCTGTTGCTTGACCTTTTTATATATGGGTGTTGTGTGGATCTCTTGTTCTAGGGAGTTCATAGGTTCATAGATTAGTACTAGGCTAACTGCCCTTGCAAGCCATTTTAAGCCTAGCCAATTATCCCCTGTGAGATTCAAACCCTGTACCTTGTGTTTGTAAGTCAAACACCTTAACCATTAGGCCAACCTAGGTCTGTAGCAGGTAGTGTAACATATGACTGCATATGTTGCAGCCTGCAGCTGCTGCTGTTTGCCTAGGACTCATAGTGGGGAGTGTGAACACGTCGGAGGACAGCAAGCCGTATATGTCACTGAGGGAGCAGTGTCAGCTCTGTCGTCACAGCATAGCCGGGGTGAGGGTATCCATAAAAGTCCACTCAAGGCATGTGCTTAAGGTATATCTGTTATGTAACAGTGCCAATCAGGGAGTAGTAGGTGACATATAGGTAGGCTATACGAATATGTGCAATGTGTCCATACCTACAGTCCTTTGACTTGCTAACAAGTGTAGCAGTTAATTCAGTAGCAGCAATCTGTTTTGGTTAAAATAGCATGACTCAGTCATAATTTGCTGTATTGACAAGAATGTAATTAAAGTGCAACACACTGGATTCGAACCCAGGACTGGATGGCATTTAACAGACTGAGCTACTAAGTCACAACTGCAGTAGGTGTATTTGCAAGATATATGTCCATGCATAGAGTCTGTGGCACAGGAATTACATCATCATGCGTTTTCTGATGGGTATGTGGTATGATTTTCTAACCTCAATTTTTAATGACTTGCCAGTACTATAGCAGACAAATATGTTTTTGTGAAAATGTGCCAAAACTAAGGGGCACAACTGTGGACATTCTGCAACAGTCTGTACAGCTGACAGCTATACCTGCTATTTCAGGCTTTGCGTACATCCATTAATATCTATTTTACTGTGTACAGGTGTAGTGTCTGCATCACAACCCCAAGTACACTGCCAATTTCCCCATTATATGTACTTGCAGTGTGTCCTTGGCAATCAGGATATGTTTATGGAGACACCTATTTTACTTCAGAGCTGAGTGGCCTAATGCACTATGCTGTAGTTGACAGGAGCCTGGGTTTGAAACTTGGCAGGGAGTGCTTATTTTGCAGATGTGTCTAACGGAGTCAGAAACACAGAAGGTGATTAAGGCATTTTTAAGCAGTTTTAAGTGGGTTTGCCTGGTGAGACATGGTGCACAGCGCCACTTAGCTCTGCTTAAACCTGCGCTAATTTTAAAAAAAGAAAAGAAAAAAGAGGTGATAAGAAAGTGGTGAAATGTGGGCAAGCAGGGGGAAAGCATACTGAAAGGTAGGTAGGGATATGCAGAAGGGTGTAGGAAAGGACCATAGTTCTCCATTCCTTGTAGAGCAACAGCTATGCAGGTTAGAGAGAAATTGGAATTTTGAGCCTCCCACCCCAGAGAGAGGGGTGAGGGCAACATAACTGTGTTGATTAATTAATTAAATATTTGATTTTGTCCAGTGTACACGGATGGGAAATGTAGAGCTATGTATGCAGCAATTTTTTTTGTGAGACAGGCTTCCTTTTTTAAGGTGAGAGTGGAATGTTGGGGAAGGGATATAGGTACATTTGGGGAGTTAAGTTGGCTAGGAGAAGTTGCTTTTGCAGACAGACAAAAGAAACAAGACAGCGTACGGGGCAGTGTGTGACACATGAGGGGGTAAACACCTTTGAATGGGGAGGGTGTTTTGGAATCAGAAAGCCATGTGCCCCCAGATGGCAGCAGTAAGATTGAGCTCTCCACCCATGGGCAGTCAACATTGCACGTTCACTGCCCTGAAGATGGCTGTGGGGGAGGCTGCCAACTTGCTTCTCCAGGTTGGTGAGTCTGCCCTCAATCTGGCAAGGCGATTTTCGTAGCCATGGTACACGATCCTGCGCACCATCACCAGTAGCTGTTCCTGGGTGACAACCCCCTCCACCCACACTCCCGGGGGGGGTGGGCTCTGACCCATGAGGCTGTTCCACCTATAGGTGGTGCAGGGCCAGTAGAGGATGCACCACCGGCTTGGTTGCCAGATGTGCTGGGACCCGTTGCCATGATCTGCTGAGGTAGGTTAGGCAGATTGCCAGGAACCGGCCTACCCAGTCGAGCTATGGTGTTGAAGTATTTCAAAGTGTATAGGTTAGTAATGAACATAACATTTAGTTAATTATAACAGCATGCCAGAACATTGCAAATAAAGCAGTAACATAGCATTGCATAGTATATGGAACACAACAACAATAAGTGACATAGTCAGTATAGTAACAGCATGTCAGTCACAGTTACGGCATAAGGCCAACAACATAGGTATTTCAACAAGGTATATTAGTATGCAAGGCCCAACATAACATTTTGAAAAGAACATATGTTAATAGTAAACCATAACTGATGTATAACAATATTAAATTATGATGCAGATAAAGGTAGGGGAGAGAGAAATACAGTCCATCAATACCAGTATAGGCTATATTGTTTACAACAGTTTGTTATATCCTCTACAGGTCTTCCCTTCCTTTATGTATACATGTTCCCTATAGCTTCTGTAGCACATACATACCTCTCAAGCTATCTGCATGGGACAGTATGGACCAAGCTGTAACACCTACAGGTACACAACTACAGAGGACTATTACATGTCAGGGAGACAGATATGACTATCAAGGTGTACTGTGGACAGATGTAGTGTGACTATGCTATTGACATAAATCATGTCCATTATAGATCTGTGACAGAGACATGTATCATGCACAGTACAGAGAGTTTACTACTATCATGCCGTTCTTGGCAGGCATGGGGTTAGACTATCAGCAGACATTCACAGACACACCAGGCATACAGCCATACAAGAGTACACATTTTATTTATTGCATTAACTTTGATTAGTATTGTACGTGTTGCCTTTATTTTCTGAAGTCTTTTCACATTGGTGAGTAATGCTGTTAACACTATGTTACATCTGAACAAACAAATTATTAACACATTCTAAGAGCTACTGCAGCCATTTATTTACCTGTAATTCCAGTGGGGAAAACATCTGTTAACAATATCTAAGTTATTCAATAATATTTACTAGTACTTGTCACTGGACTCGAACCCTGGCTTCCAACTTGTACTCCATTCCCTGGTACTGGCCCTGCAGCAGCCGGATGTCATGGTATTTTACAAGGAGTCAAACCATGACCCTGGACTCCAGAGTGAACCACCATTGTGCACAGAACTGCGCACCCTGTCCAACACCTGCCATAGCTCCTGCTAGGTTCAAACTCCAACTGGTTCTGCTGTACTTCCACCTGTTGCACTTAAATAAGCCTGTTTGCCTGCCACTTACTGCCATTGGGCAATTTTTGCAAATGTGGCGCTTCACTTAGCACCGCTCAAAAGTGCTGAGCTCACCTGAGCAGTGCTTAAACTGGCAATGCTTCGCACTGCTCAGCAAAACACAAACCAGCTAAGCACTGCTAAATCATAAGCAGTGCTTGGTTGTGCTTAGTGGAGCTTAGCTGAGTGCAGCAAAGCAGGATTTAAAAATATATCTCATAACTGTGTATTTTATTTATTATTTTTATTTATTTTATTTTAGTTTTATTTACCTGGATGGTCTGACTGGACAAGGTCATTTACAGTGGAGGCCTGGGGAGAAAAGCTCCACTTATATTAAAACAACACATTACAGCAATATTCATATTATACAAAGTGTATGAAGTAGTATTTTTTTATACTAGTAGCATCTAGAAAGAAGTGAAAAGAAAAAAAAAAGCAGTACAGACAATTCCAATCAGTAAAATATTTACATATGTACATTTTGTTTGCAGTGAGAAACAGACAGATTTTAACAGATACATGTTTTTCCATGCATAACATTTGGAGGAACCATGCTTACTGGGACATGTACAAAGAGAGATAGGAGAAAGTTGTAGAGGTACCAGATTTTTGGACTATGTAATACATGGACAGAGCCAAGAACTTGTAAGGTGGGCCTTAAGGGAGTTTTTGAATTGAGTGGTATTAGATGCAGAAGTCACAGATGGAGGGAGATTATTCCAAGTTTTAGCTATAATGTGTGAAAAGATAGCTTTGCTGGCTGTGTTATTAGCTGATGTAATAGTGAGGAGTGATTTGTTGGCAGAGCGGAGTGGACGATTTGGAGTGTAGTTGGTCAGTAATTGCCTTAGAGCGGGAATTTTGTCAGGTTGTTTTAGGTTGTTGTATGATATGACAAGTTGGTGATATAGTAGTAACTGTGGCAGTTCAGTCCATTAAAGTTGCCTAAGAGGTATGCAGTGAGAGGTTCTAAATGGGGAGTTGTTGGCAAACTTGGCAATTTTGTTATAACAGGACTCAAGTTTCTCTAGGTCAAATTTCCTAACATAAGTGAGAATTGGGGCTGCATACATTAGTGTGGAAAGAAGGTGGGTTTGAGCTAGGGTGACTCTAGCCTGATTAGATAGAAAGTTATTTTGTCTGTATAAGGAACCCATTTTTTTGTGTACCTTTTTTATAGTTTGAGAGATATGAATGTCAAAGTGGAGGCTGTTGTCTATTTTGATGCCAAGGAGCTTGGTGTGGAGAGAGGGAGAAATGACAGTACCATTATTGGAGGAGATAGAGAAGGAGAGTGGAGTGGTTTTTGATTTGTTTGGGGTGAATAGTAGTAGCTTAGTTCTGTTAGGATTTAGGATGAGTTGAATATTAGTGATCCATCTTTCTACTGAAGTGAACAATTCCTGGGTGAGGTATTGTAGGGAAGTCAGGGATGTGGCTGAGCATATTAGGGTGGAATCATTTGCGTACTGGATGAGTGAGGCCTGCAGGGTACATGTATGTAGGTTATTGGTGAAAATAGAGAAGAGTAGTGGTCCTAATATGGAGCCTTGGGGTATACCAATAGTGGTTGGGAGCAGAGGTGATAAAGCTCCTTGCCACTGGACAGCTTGTTGTCATTCTGATAGGTAATTTTTAAACCAAGCAATAGTGTTGAGGGTGAAGGCTAAGAAGGTTAGGGTATCTATTAGTATGGAGTGAGAGACTATATTGAATGCTTTGGAGAGGTCGAGGAATATGGCAGATACAAATCGGTTGTTATTCCTATGCTGGTTAACCAGATCTGTGAAGGAGAGAAGGGCGGTGGTTGTACTGTGGTGTGGGCGGAAACCATGTTGTGTAGGGGAGAGGAGATTGTTTAAGTTTAGGAAATGCATGACTTGAGAGTGTATGCATTTTTGTAGTATCTTTGATAAAGGCGACCGTATGGCAATGGGGCGGTAGTTTGATAAATCGTAAGAGGTTCCTCCTTTATGAAGGGGAATGATATTGGAGACTTTCCACAGATGAGGGATATATGATTCCTGTATAGAGCGGTTGATAAGAATTGAGAATGGGTAGGCTATGGAGTTGGCTGCCATTTTTAGGAAATGTGCTGGTAGCCCATCTGGTGCAAGAGTAGTGGGTTTCAGTTTTAAGAGGTGTTTCTTTATTGTAGGGGGTTGGGATGGGTGTGAAGGTAAGGGGAGCAGAGTTTTAGGGGCTGTAGGCATGGGTGTGTAGCTATTTTTGGCTAGTTGAATGGATAGTGAGTTAATAAATTCGGTGAAATGTTGGTTGAATTTTGAGGCTATATCGGTAGTTGTATTTGTGGAGGTTGAGGTGGGAGTGGGTGTGGTGTTTTTTCCTGGCTTTAGTAGGGAGTTAATTGCATGCCAGAAGTTTTGGGGCTTGTTGGAGTATTTGCTTTGGATATTTAGGTAGTAGTTTTGTTTATCAAGCTTAGTTTGCTGTTTAGCTTGGTTTCTAAGGTGTTGATAGTTTTGTTTAGAAAGACTAGTGTTGTCTTTCTTCCAGGTTTTCCATGCCTTATCTCTGGATTTTAATAGGGCTCTAGTGGACTTAGTAAGTCAACGAGCTGAGTGGAGTTTAGCTCTAATAGTTTTTATGGGGGCTTTTTGCTCAAGGACCTTAGTGAAAGTAGTATTAAAATAGTTCACTGCTAGGTCCAAGTTCAGGGTGTGTAGTGGTTCCCAGTTACATTATTTTAATGCAGTGTTGAGATCTGGAGGGTTAAACTTGCGATAATTTCTGACTTGTCTAAAGACTGTAGGTTTGGGTATGTTAGTACGTCTGCGTAAGAGGAATGTTGGGAGGGGTCACTAAGGCTGTCTGGTAGACAACCTGTTTGGTAGTTTTGTTCTGGGTAGTTCACTAATGTCCAGTCTAATATAGATTTTTTGGGACTTCTTATCTACTCTAGTAGGTTCTTGAATAAGTTGAAAGAATCCATATAGGTTGATGTAATTAGTGGGGTTTTTGGAGGCTAGCCAATCAGTGTTTAGGTCTCCTAGTAGAATAGTCTCTTGTGGGAGGTTGTCTTTTACCCATTGCAGAATCTTTTCAATTATAGGAGAGTTATTGCCTGGAGGGATATATGCACAGAGAATATTGATACTCTTTTTATTGTTTAGTTGTAGCATAATTCCTGTGATTTCAGCATTGTCGAATTTTGGTAGAGGAGTTGGTAAGGGTTGTATAGTAAGTGTATTTTTATAGATAATTGCAATGCCCCCTCCCTTCTTTCCTATTCTATCTAGTCTAATGATGTTATATCCTGGAGGGAGAATTTTTTCGTTCTGTGTGCTAGGTTTTAGCCAGGTCTCTGTTATGGTCAGTATGTCAGGGGAGTAGTGGGTTATGAATGTGTGTAAGTGAGCGACTTTATTTGATATACTGCGAGAGTTGAGGTTTATGATGAGGTTTAGGTCTGTTGTGTGTTTGTTTAGGGATATAATGTTGGTTGGTCCTGGATTTGGGTGAATGTCTCCAGAGGTAAGGAGGTATTTATTTAATAATATATAATGTCTGATTGCTTGTAGTATATCTATGTGTAGCTTGATTGATATTTTTCTAGTGAGAGATATTAAACAGTACTTGTTGTGTATGAGTACTGTTTTGCTGTTATTTTATTTTATTTATTTATTTATTTTATTTTTATTTTTATTTTACATTTGTTGACCGGGCTAATCTAGCTGGATACATATCCATTTTCAGTAGAGGCCCGGGGAGTTAAGCTCCAGAGTTTAAGATGAATTACATTAAAGAAATAACAAGAAAGTAAAGATTAAAAAGAGTACAAAGAGTACAAACAAAAAATAAAAAGCATTATAACTACAGACATAGCTATAAAGTTAACAATATTGTGCCAAGGATAATGTTGCAAGTGACATTTTGAAAAAATAATACCAAATGTACAATTTTTTTTTTTTTTTTTTTTGGAAGTAGTAGGAAGGGGAAATATGACAGTGGATGTAAGTAAGAGGTAGGTTATAGGTTATAAGATGAAGGTTTTAGTCAGGTGGCAAGCACTAGTGTTAGTCAGGATTAGTACAGGGGCACAGCCATTGTGATTTGAGGTGGAGTTTAATTCTCTTTTTGATGAGAGATTTTGAGGGAATAGTGGAAAGTTCAGAGTAAGCAGGTTCCAGTGTTTTCCAACAGTGTTGGAAAAGAGGGAATCACCAGCTTTGTTGTTTGCTTTGTCAATATTTACAAGAAGTTTGTGTGCAGATCTTAGATATTTTAGGTTATGGTAGGGGTAGATAAGGGTAGATAGTATAGGTGTTTTGTCAGGTTGTTACAGTATTTGATGGGCTATGGTTAATTGATTGATTTTAAGTTGCTGCTGAAATTCAAGCCAGCCTAGTTGCTTTAGATTAATACAATGGTGGGTTCTGAAAGGGTTACCTGTAGCAAATCTGGCTATGTTGTGGTAAGAGTTTTCTAATTTAAGAAGATTCTTTTTTGATAAGTTAGTAAATATGGGTGAGGCATAGAGGAGGGGAGATATAAGGTGGGAGTGGGCAATAGTAATTCTAGATTCTGGAGTGAGGAAAGGTTTGATCCGGTAAAGAGAGCCTATTTTTTTGTTAATATTTTTCAAAGTGTTGCTTATATGGGTATCAAAGTTGAGGTTGTTGTCTATGGTAATTCCTAACAGTTTAGTAGTGGGATCTTGTGATATAGGTGTGCCATTTTTAGATGTTATTGTAAAGTCTATAGGTGGAGATTTACTGGAGGGTGTAAAGAGAAGGAGTTTAGTTTTTTTTGGGTTAAGTAGGAGACAGCGTTGAGAAAACCATTCTTCAACGGAGTTAAATATGTGTTGTGTAAGGGAGTGAAGATTAGGTACTGATGTGGCTGAGCAAATGAGTGTGGAGTCGTCTGCGTATTGAATGCATGTAGCTTGTGGAACTACTTGGTGGAGGTCACTGATAAACAAAAAAAACAGAAGGGGACCCAATATGGACCCTTGGGGGACACCAATGTTAACAGGTAGCTGGGAAGATAGGGTGGAGTTCCAGAGTACTGCTTGGTGTCTGTCAAATATCTTGCTTGGTTATCAAATAGAGAGGGGGATATAGGGAAGCTTATGTAGGCTTTTGTAGGTGTGAAGGGTTGTGTTGTATGGTAGGTGGTTTGGGGTAGTGGCCTGTATGTGTGTAAGGATGTGGTGTAGGTTAGGGCTGTGAGGATTAGTGGGAGGCATGTAAGGAAGGAGAGCATGGTATGTGTCATATTGTGTTTGGTTGATAATGGTGTTGATTGGATGAGAGGTGGGTAGGTGTGGGATTTGGGAAGAATGAAGATGATTGGCTGTGGGGAGTAGTCAGGTGATATAGGGTTAGAATAAATCTAGTGGTAGTGGAATGGGTGGGAAATGGGGGTAGGGTAGAGGAGCGGAGTGAGCCGAGCAGAGCGAGGAGAACAGAGCGGTGCCCCAAACAGACTCTGAGGCTGCAGAGCCAATCTATTATGGTTTTCTAGAATTTTTACCAAAGGTAAGGTATTACAAGGGACAGATAAGCTGATTCCCAAGATAAAACCTTGGCTTTATATTTTATACAGTACCCTTTGGCTTAGTTAAGAATACTTTGGAAATTGTCATATGTTTACTTTGGAAATTGCCTCATGTTTGTCTGCCAGTGCTGCGGACCCTCCTAGTGGTGTTATGCAAGGTTAAACTGAAGACTGTACCAGTATTCAGAATTAGAGAGTTATTAACCTTGTTTCCTTGCAGGTAACACACACTGAACAGTTGTACTGTGTGGTAATAGGTTGTTTGCAGTTTGCCGCATAAATGCTTAATAACATCTCTGTGCATACATAAAATATGCAATCAAGAGTTTAAACATACTTCTCATAATGTGTATTTGCAACATAAATGATAAATCACCTGTCTGTGTATCCATACAGAATTCAATCAAGGTTTAACAGTACTTCTCATAAATGTGTATTTGCAAAATTAAATTAATAACTTGTCTGTGTAATCATACAAAATGTAATCGGGATTTAACATTATTCTCATAATGTGTATTTACAAAATAACCTGTGTCTGTACTCAAACCCTGCACCTACAGCTGTCACTCTAACCATTTGGCTACATGGCCACATAGAGTGTTGCTATACTTTTACATATAGCTGTCCACTATGCTTAAGCACCGCTGTGTGGCGCAAAACCACTCAGCTATTCTTAAACTTGACCTTTGCTTTCATAATTAAATGTATCCAGTTTCTATTTTTAGATGTCTGGTACATGTCCATTGCAGCACACTGTGCCGCACCACACAAACACACACACACACACACACAAAAAAAAACTTTTTATTACATATACATACATTGATATCCGGAACTTTGACAGTGCAGGGAGTGTGTTACTCATCTCCTGACACAGTAACACACTCCCTACACTGATTCAATAACTGTGTTATATGGCTGTCCCTCAGTAATGCGTCTTCATTAATATGCATGACGCGCTACTGAAGGGGTACCTCATACACACCCATCATACCTTCCATGTAGGCTTTACACTATGCCTACATGGATTTTATTAATTCCCCAGGAATGTCTTTAATAGGTAAACTAGCTTGATGGTTTGTTACGTATGTCTTTCTTTTTTTGACTTATGGTTGATATGTCTGTATTATGATAATTTATATTTTGGACTTATATAATATTGTAGTGTTTTAATAACTTTAATATGGAATATATGTTATGTTTGTATTTTCTAGTTCTGTATGACTTGCTTTGAATATTGGTTCTACAATTTTATGTATCACAACTACATTTTAATAAGCTATGAATTAAACAAGTAATAATATCAGTGGTATCAAAATAGGTTAAGAAGTGCAGAAGTTATGGTTCTTGGTGGTTTATTGGGGAGGATGAGGTAGATGAGAGCTATTTTAATAAAACTTGGCATCCTACAATTGGAAAACAATTGAAATACTGGCAGGACGTTTTAAGTTGTAAGGATTTAAAGAAGAGATGCAAAGCAGTAGGGCTGTTAAATTCTAAGGAGCTCAGTCTAAGAGCCAAAGAGTTTAATCATGTGTCTTTTTTTATTTGTCGTACTAATAAACTTAAATTTCGTACAGGATTTAATTGAAGCTATATTAACATCTAAGATAAAATGTATATGTTTATTTTGTTGCATAAATATATACAATGATCTCAAAACAAAATATGCAATATTTACATTTCATTGCTGTGATTGGAGAATATTTACAGATATTTTCTCACAAGATACCACTTTTATAAATAAAATATAGTGGCTGGGTTTCACTGATTTTCATATGTTAAATTTTTGTGTGATTTGTTAAACAGACACAGGCTAAGGAGTAGCATGAGAAGTAGTAAATGATAATTACTTAAGGAAGAATATATTTGCTTTAAAGTGAAAAAATACCATGTGGCCCTGTGGTCATTCTGTAAGGCAAATATATATTAGTCACTGCAGTATTAATGACTGCCAGTAGTTTGATGTGTAGTTACACAAAGTACATTGCTTGATGTGCTACTTTTTAAGATATATTTAGGTGCATTCTTGTAACAACAGAATACATGTTTCCCAGGATTCAATAAACTTTGTGCAGGTTTTGTGCAGAGCCTACACGGAATGTTTTCACATACGTGATGTTGCTCATCACACATTATTGCACCATGCATATTAATGAGGCATGGTGCATGTAAACAAGGCTTTGTGGCTTGCACCTGTGTTGCTGGCCATGCAACCTCTAATATGAATGTGGGTCATACCTCTCAAACTCTTAGAGCAAGACATGTGGGCAAAGACTAAAATAATGGGGGGGGGACAAAAGCCCCAAAATAGGGAGAGATTTTAAATATTGTTCTTAAAAACTTGGAAGGTAGCTAGAATAATAGGATTTGTGTTAGCATATATTTTCTGAAGGATATGAAGTAAGAAACTCGAATGTATGTCATTAATGTTTTACTTCAATCTTCAGGGATTTTCCCAAAAACCACAACTTTTACAAGGAACAGCCTGAAAACATGAGGCAAAAATCTGGACATTCTGCAAAAATCTGGACAGTTGAGAGGTATAATGTGGATAGCATTTGCATGTAAATTTGTTGGCTGCACAAGCGTATTGCATGACAGCACAGCAATTGCTTTTCCCTTTCATGAGTTTTCTTTATTAAAATTTGAGGCACTGCCATAGATGTTTTTTCCTCATTTCAACTGCTTCTTCAATGTTGTTTACTTTTTTTTTGGGGGGGGGCAGTGTTTGTATGATACACTGCTTAGCACAAAAGTGTTTACCTGTGCTCATCCTGGTTTGCTCAAAGCTCGGCAGTGCACAGACTGGAGGAATGGACCAACTAGATTGCAGATAGGACTTAGCCACAAACATAAACCAGATGTATTCAATTAATTCTTTTGGCCATTGTGCAAACACAGTAAGTGGTGTTGCAGTGCGATTAACAGCAATAATGTTACAATGAGTACTAAGAGAGGGAATGTCATGTAAGTAATCCTGTGATAGTAGGTGTTAAGTGTAGGTCTGGAGTGCAGATGGTCTGAGGTTCTAGTACAGGGTGTGCAAACTTTGTTTTGATGTTGTGACATTGCAGATTATAGCAGTGAAGGGCAACATACACAGTTGTTTTCTCAGCCTTCTTGTGGCAACAGCTGTAAATGTAGGACTACTGTCCACATGGTCCAGGATTCAAATACAGCCTATTCCATACACTTTTAATGTTGTTCCACTTCATATTATAGTCACTCCCACTTATAACATTTGACATAGTGTAGCTGATATTGATATTTATAATTATGAGGGCTGAGACACTAATATTATGTCAGTTATTAACCTATTTATTTATCTATGTATTGTCCATTTACTGGGTCTATATTAAAAGACAGAAGAGGTGTTTCATTGAATACCTCTTGGTCGGCACATAAAGAGCTAACGCACTAAAGAGCGAATGCTTAAAAAAGCAATTTCTTTCCCTGGGAAAAAAATTGCTAGCACACACACACACACACACACACACACACACACACACACACACACACACACACATACACATACACACATACACACACTTTCAAACATAACAACATGGGGGGCTGCACCCACACCCCCCTAACTAAATATACCAACTCCGAGATCGCACTACATTGAGGAAAGGGGCAAACACATGGGGATGACCAAGCGATTTTATCCCAGGGAAAGAAGCAATTTCTTTCTCAGGGAAAGAAATCGCTGTTTTGAGCATTCCCGCTTTAGTGCGTTCACTCTTTATGTGTTGCTAAAGAGGTGTTCAATAAAACACCTCTTCGTTTAATATAGACCCCATTTATTATCACAAGTATGAGTTTGAGTATACTGTGTACTATGTTCATGCAAGTATATTTGTGATATCTGGACTGGCATGGCCTTCCCATTTAACTAACACATTTACACAAGTGCCTGTATATCAAATAACCTTGAAGTTGCTTTACTTGCCACTGTTCCTCATTGCTTACCAATGTGCAAACACATTGCTCAGCAGTGTACACCACTGACTACTGTGTTTGGGCGATGCTAAGCAATGCCCAACTTTTTCAAATGTTGCAAAACCAAAATGTGTGCACTCTAAGTAAGTGTGATATGTGCAATTAGCAGGAAAACATCAGGCTACAAAATGCAATTGGCAGAAAGTGCTCATTCTACACTGGGCTTGATCTCTAGTAGGCATGTCTGGTGATTGTGGTGAGAGATTGTACCTCCAAATGCAGAGGTGGGGTGTTCAGGAGTCCAAAGTGTTTATTTGACACCTAGTTAAGGAGCATGTGCCCCAGTTGCAGCAGAAGGACTATTTTCACTCAGAATATATATATCTGAAGCCTGGAATAGTATTGCCATGGCTTTGACCAGTGCTACAGGTGTCCCCCGCACTGGTGAAAAATGATATCATTTTCATGCCCTCCAAAGGAGGAAGCGGGATACCCTTGACCATTGAATTAGGGAATTTAGTACGGGGTACACCCCACAGATGTGTATGTATCAGTTACAGTGACTAATTGAAGAGTTAAAAGCTGAATATAGTCAAGACTGGTATACATAATGGTATTCTGTTTTTTTTTTTCCACAGCTGCCAAGGAGCAAGCATTGAATGTGAGATCCTATGCTGTGCAATTGGCAAGGATGCGAAAAGAATGTAGTATGTATGCATAAAAACAGTACTGTTATTGCAGCATTAAAAGTTAAAGACGGCTTAGTTGGTATTTCATACATTTGTAGCAAATTGAGCATGCATATCTCAACTGTAAAAGAAAGTATGCATGCCTTAGTCTGTAGCACAAAGCAGCCATTCCATATTCTCAAATAATAGTAAGCATGCATCTCTAAAGTGTAAAAAGAAAGTATGCATGCAGTAGTCTGTAGGACAAAATAACAGTACAGTATTACAAAGGAGTCAGCGGTTGTGAGTTCCCAAATATACGATACTATTAGGTTTTCATCACTATTCCAATGCAACTTCAGACCTCTATACCAGTGGTATAAATGGGCTGCTGTAAACTGTAATCAGTATAATTGGAATATGCATATGTGCAATATTTGCACACATCAAAGATTGCTGGCTGCAATCTGTACTATAGTGTGCATCTGTTATGAACTGGGTAGTCTTAAAAGTAATAAAGAAATTTGTTAGGAGTTGGTAGTGTTAAAAGTAAAGGTAACAGAATAGAGTGAAATAATTGTATCAATGCTTTTTATGTCGCATATGAAGTTACCAATGTTCTCCATTTTTTCTTCCTACCCCAACCCTAATCTTTTTTTTTTTTATATTATTTGTTGGTTTTCCACCCCACAGAAAAGTGGGGTAGGCCTGTCCCACAGGATCCTCCTGTCACCACTCCACCAGCTATAACACCACTTCCCAGCACATCTGGTGTGCAACCTGGCAGCACCCCCCCCCCCTGCAGCCCCTGCACTGCTTGGCCCCTCAGGTAGTTCTGCCCCAGAGGATAGACCTAGGTTCCCTCTGGGAGCAGTGGCAGAGGTGGTGATTTTATCATGTGAGAAGAACTGCCAGGGATTGTGCATAGGATTATGTGCTGCACTGTGAGTGCATGCCTATACTGGATGGAGTGCCTGCTCTCCATCCTGGTTCAAAATACCTGGAGATGCAGACGTCGGGCACTGCAGCCAGTGGCATAGTGAATTGACAGTGATGACAGTCCAGTGGGTGGGGACTCAGTTCTCACTGTCACTCAGCTTAATGTGCATGGGACCCTGATTTCCCCACCCTCACCCCAACTATGGTGTTCACCCATCTATTTTGTCCTTCATCATCCCTGTGTCTTCTATGTCCTCGATGTCTTGTCTGTCAGCATTTGATTTCTCACCTACCCAAGTTTTCTGCCTCATACCTATGTCCCTTCCCCAGCATTCATCTCTCTCTCTTCAAAAAAAAAAAAAAAAAAAGGCACCTGTCCCCCAAAAAATTGTCCCATACATAGCCCTCCATTTCACACATGTGACACCCTTGATTCGGGCCAACTGGCTATACTACATGATTTTGTTGTGGTCACCCCCTCTCTCTGGAGGCGACAGTCCTAATTGAGTTAACATTTTGCATCCATTTCTTCAACAGTAAAACATCATCATATATGCAAAATAATATATATATATATATATATATATATATATATATATATATATATATATACGTGTATGTATGTGTGTGTGTGTGTTTGTGTATGTGTGTGTGTGTTAATGTGTGTCATACACACACACATATATAAATATGCTTATATACTGAGAAGAGGCATTGCTACATGGAAGAGAGATAGAGTAGTAGCATAAATGCTGGCTCAGTGGCTTAGTGGAAAGACCCCAGTCTCAGATCTTCAAGGTTCAGGATTCATTTCTGTCCTCTGATCTCTGTTTGATCTTCCTGTGTCTGTGTGGGTTTTCTCTGAGTATTTCAGTTTTTTCCACATTTCAAACATATGGGTCATTGGCAGAACATAATTATTAGTAGATAAATAGCTAGCTAGTTAGCTAGATATGTAATATTTGTCCTTCCCCTTTGGGTTCAGTTTATGGGTGAAAAGGGTTCAAGAAAAAAGTGTTTCACTTTATCAGTTAATAAAATCAAATCAAATGAAAGAGTGAAAGAGAAGAGCATGAATGAATGGCAGATCAAGCATCAATTCATCTACAGGCATTGATTTAACTGTATTCTCTCATAAGATAAAGTAGTTGACTTGCTTACCTACATATGCTCTGACTCCTCGTGCAAGTTCTCTGGGTATACCATCATTATATGTCACAACTTCCAATTTTGTGTTATTCAACATTTTTACTGCTGATGTTAATTGGATGGTCAGCAATTCAGTGCCACAAGTCTTTGCCATTAGCTTTGTTGGGGTGGGAGATAATATTTTGAAGGCTTTTGGCATGAAAGTAGACTTCAGAGACAGTATCTGTAAAGAGTCAGTATGAAGGTTGAAGTCAGGCATCTACTTTTTCCATCAGCCTTTCTTATTTCCATATTATTTCATTCCAGTATTGTTGATTAATTTGGCATTTGAACAGTATGCATTGTAAATCAGGACAGTTGCTCCACACCCTGTTCTGCATAGTACTGTTTATTCCTTCTTCCAGCACAAGCTTGATGGCATGTAGTACTTGTCCAACCATCTAGCTTTCAGATTATGTGGTGAAAACGTAATCCAAACCTGATGTCAAATGAGGGCAATATGTAATTTAAGAATATCCTGGAGATGCCACTACGGTTTGCAAACCTGTAAAGTTTTCAAAACTAGGCATACCTGAAGTTTACACAATGAAGAGAAATTTCCCTAGAATTCAGTAAAATTTCCAGAAAGGTTTCTTATTACTAAAGGTCAGAATAAGTCTCCAATCATAATTTTCAGTGGATTTACCAACAAAGCAGGTCACACTTTTATTATTTTAAGATTGTACTGTGCAACCTTTGAGATACTATTTTCAGAAGTACTAGATTTTCTTCTTTGTAGTCAGTGAGATTTCTTGGATCTTTACAAGATTAAACTGAAAAAAATCTGATGTTGTTGGGGCTAGATTGTGCAGAATGGGTGGAATTATGTTTCATTCAATGGCTTTTTAACACCTTTGTTAAATTATGACTTAAGACATAGGCAAATGTGTTCTATCAATTTGATGGAATATTGGTTTAGTCGACGAGTGTTATATGTGGTGCTTAATACCAAATGTACAGATAGCCATAAGTTCAAAATGTCTAGAGCTGTTTTGTCATGAAACGTGAGTTGGGTTGGAAAGGGTGAGAGCATTTGTTTGTGTGAGATGAGGTGTCAGGAGACAGTATTTTGAATGACAAAGAAAGGATGTGGATCATTAGGCTAGGAGCTCATTTTTCTCCTGGTTTAAATGACCACTTATAACCAATATACAAAAGATTAAATAATTATACATGAGAATGTTCATTCATATACCAATAGAGGTATTTCCAGTTTTTATTATTACTGGCTTCTTGACACTACTGTCTCTTTAACTATTTAATTGGGACATTCTGCTGGATGTATATAAAGAATGACATATGATGATAATGGTATTCACTGATGAGGGCAAGACTGCCGAAACCGGTTTGATTTCACACCTATTTTGTAATAAACTCAGGTATCACTCTTGGTGCTGGCCTCTTTTTTGGATTTGAATATTTTTATTAAGTTAGGGTTGGGAAAGGGTCAACTTTAGGGTTATGGTTAGCACCCATTGCAAAGGAAGTGCAGGTGGGCAGAGCACCTTCCCTTAACACCATCACTATGCAAACAAATTTGAGGGTAGTGTTATGGGTCAGGGGGTTCATGTGAAGATCAGGAGAGGAAATACTTAAGCGATAATAATAATTTTCTAAAGAACCTTTGTCTAGTTTCTGTATCTCTTTTATAATATTCAGTATTTAAGATATAATTGGGTTAGACTTTGGATTTCCATTTTCTAGTAATTGCTTTTTGGGCACCCAAAAGAATTAAACTTAAGGCTTTACTATGTCTAGGCAATTTAGAGCCTGTGTCTCAGCTCAGAAGAATCAGTTCGTTAGTTACAGGCATTTGCTCACCCAATATATTTCTGCCAGAGTACTCTGTAGGGAATTTTTAAAATCTCATTACACTCCCAAAACATATGGTTCCAGTTATCTCTTTCTTCCCCATCACACTGCCAGCATTTGCTATCTTCCTAAGAAAATGTATTTGAAGTTTGCTTGGGGTATAAAAATACCTATGCAAACACTTCCAAACAAAATTCCACTTTCCTGCCATTCTTTCTGCCCTCTTCTGATTGATTCTTATAGTTATCATGTAATATTTTATGTGCCCTAGGAATTTTCCCCTTTTCCTAACAGCAGCTTCTGTTCTAGATTCAACTACAAATTTTACAAGAGCAGGTCTTTCACTTAATGTCCCCCTATCCCTTTCTCTTCACCTATAATGTGATATCCATCCTTGTTGGAGAAAGCAGGCTGTAGTCTACAGTGCAAATGCCTTCTTGACCTCATCCCACTCTGTTACACTTCCTTTTCTATTTTTTTTGTTCCCAATACCTTGGCTCCTTTGATAGTTTTCTACAATAAATTTGAACCCCCTCTTATCCATTATCTACTTGCTGTTGCTAAACGTTTTTGTGCCCTGCAGTCATCCCTACTGGAAAATCTCCATTCTCCATTCTCATGTAGGCTTAGTTCTTATAATAATTTCTGCTACTTCATGAATATAATACTCATTATGGTTGCTATTATTCTCATTAAAGATCTGCCTCCAAAATCCCACTCTTTATCTCTGTTTCTTAAACTTCCCATCTACTTTATCTTCATCCTTTTTTATTTTGAATTATAACCTTCTGCTTGTGTTATGTTTACGAGCCTTAACTGTGTAGCTCTAAAACACCCTTTCAAATCAGGTAATCCTAAACCACCTTTTTCTATCGGAATGATTAACTTATCCCACTTAACTTTCATCCTCTTCCCCTCCCAAATAATTTCCTTCAATTCTGTATTAATTATTGTCCACAACTTCTCCTCTGATTGATACAAATATGCCTGACGTATATATAAAACTAAAGGAACTAATAACAATTTCACTGCTTGAATCTTGCTACCCATATCCATAAACAAGATTTTCCAGTTTTCAGTTTTTGTATTATCATTTGTTTAGTCTCTTTCCTCACATCCTTAGGTGCTGTAACAGAAGCCTTTTTAATCAATACTCCTAAATACTTCATCTTATTGTGTCACTAGAAATGTGACCCTTGTAGAACCAGTTTGTTTGTGGGTACATAATTTGTGGGTATAGCCTTTGTTTTATCTTCACTAATATTATATTCCAAAAAGACTTGAACTGTTTCAAAATGCTCTACAACAGTGATATGTCCTTTTCTGGATTTATCAGGTACAAAATAATATCAACTGCAAATAAAGCCAACTTTTTTTGATTACCATACCAATTATATCCTTACATTTCTGAGTACCTTATTTTCTTTACCATTATCTCTAAATGTAAAGCAAACAATAAAGGGGAAAGAGGACACCCCCTAATGAGTTCTTCTGTTCAAACATGACTAGAGAGAAACAATCCTACTTTAATTCTTGCCTCTGATCCTTCATATAGCCTCCTAGTTAACCTTATTGTTGTATCAGGGGAATGCAAATGCTTCCAATGACCTACTTATAAAATCCAAGCTTACTCCGTTGAATGCTTTATCTGCATTGAGACACATCAACAACTGTGCTATTTTCTTACATTCTGCTTCCCCCTGTATCGTCATTGTTCTATTAATATTGTCAACCATTTACCTCCCCTCCACAAAACCACACAGATGCATATCTATCAATTTTGGTAGCACGCCTGCCATTCTTTTAGCTAATATAGACATAATCACGACTTCATAGGTTCATAGGTTAGTGCTAAGCTAACTGCCCTTGCGAGCCATTTTAAGCCTAGCCAATTATCCCTTGTGAGATTCAAACCCTGCACCTTGTGTTTGTAAGGCAAACACCTTAGCCATTAAGCCACCCTCCCATTGAAATAGGTCTATATGAAGCTGGGTCTGATGGGTCTTTGCCATCTTTAGTTAATACAGCCACAACAGTTTTCTTACATGATGTTAGTGCTTCCCATCCTTTTAAAATACTGCTAAACAAAGCCTTCCAGATCTTTATCACTTTTCCCTCCTAACTTTCAAACTTACACAAGAATACCATCTGTTCCTGGCAACTTTCCTGAAGACTGAGTATACATCACTGCTTTTATCTCATCTCCTCCTGTCTTAACTTTTAGATTTTAAGCATCATCTGTCTTTAACCTTGGCATAATTAAGTCTTCTGTAAACATTTCAACTTTTCCACTTTCTTGATTTCCACATTTCTGTGCTTTATACAAATTTTCATGAAATTTCTAAAATATCTCCAATGCCTCTGCAGGTCTCTTGTTATTTTTCTTGTTATAGGCTCGCTAAGTTTGCTGGCAACGCTTTCTACTTGCTGTTGCTAAAAGTTTTTGTGCCCTGGAGTTATTATCAAAAATAGTTGCTGAACAGCAGTCTTTCTAAAACTACTACATATTATCCAGATGATCCATCATTTTCTCTTTAGCAGTCTGCAGTTGTGCCTTATTCTGTGGGATTCCCCTTATTTTAACCTTTGCCAGTCCCTCTAAGTAATTTCTATTACTTCTTAACCCTATCTATCTCTCTTTTATTTCTACTCTATTTTTAAACTCCATTTTCATTTTATTCTCACTAGCTATAATGTCTGAAGATATTTCTGTCTTACCTAATAACTCTCAAAACATTTCCACTACCCATTCCTTAAATTTCTCTCTTTTTAAGAGGTAGGTGGGAAAGCACCAGTGTTTAATTTTTACTTCATTACCCTGCATTTTTATCTTAGTTTTTATTGGTGCATGATCAGAAATACTTATTGGATGTGTCAAAGCTTTCAATTAAATGTACATGTTCCTGTGAAATATAATTTCTATCTAGTCTAGCCGAATTATTGTAACTTGGGGAGTAATACGTAAATTCTGTCTGATTTCCTTCTGTGGAATTCATTTCTTCCATACAAAATATTTTCTTTAATTTTTTTTTCATAAATCTATCCTCTTTTATTATATTTTCTTTTCTAGGTCCCCCAATACAACCTCACTGTTACGGATCATATTCCTTGCTGAAAGTGATTATTTCTCCTAAAGTTTTAAGCTTCATAATATCAGTTTTTGGTGGAATATAAATATATGCCGACGTAATCCTCTTCCTTACCAATAGCCTCTTACTACCACTAATCTACCAATATTATCCTTTTCTCCTCTTTTGTCATTATTGGAGTCCATCTAGCAGTTGATATAATTGCTGCCCATTCCTTTGTTCCTGATACTCTGCTGAATAGCCATCCTGAAATCCTTTGTGAAATGTACATGCTCAGTTCTTTCCAAAAGTGTGAGATAAAAGAACAGGAAGTGGGATATTTAGAAAATGATAGAAGTAAATTACATAGAAAAAAATGGAAATTGTGGGGACAATATATGCAAAAAATGTTTTGGGGAGGAATGAGGTTTAAGAGAAGCAGGAACTGAACAATTTATTGATTATATTGCATAGAACACGACCTGCAATGCATAATGTTTGTAAATGAGAACTTGTTGATATGTATATACATATGTATATACTTTTATATAAATGTAAATTTGCCTACATCACAAGAGATGATTCAATTAAGCTGTTTAAAAAAATAAACAGTGCTTACATCTCAATCTGAACAAGGAGATACATGATAAACCTGTATTCCTTTATGTCTACTCATCCAGTCGTCAAAACTTGCCTTCTTGGCAGGTAAAGTAGAATTTTGCTTGACCTTTAGTGGTAACTTATTCTATAGGCTGGGAATGTGTTAGACTATGAAATGACTCCTCCAGTGAGTTTTGTTTATTTTTTGATGTAGATTTGGATTCCTGATATGGGTTTACATAGATACACTAGCTTTAGAAATAAATAGGAGGTAAAGTAGAACTCGGTCTTTTATGACTCAAAAGCAGACACAGGTCACCTCAGGGCAGCTGGTAGACTACTTAATATCTATTGGGATAATTGAAAGATTTAAGGCTTTTCTTTTTTTTTTTTGTTAAAAGTGATGGGGCCAAATGGGGCAATGTAGCCAATGATAAATCTGATATGGAAAAAGTACAGTGGTAAGATGACATCTTTGGATCTTGAAGATATTCCCTTGGAAATTAACTGGTCAAGATAGAAGGATTTCCTCACAGTGGTGGAAACACTATGATCAAATGGGAGAGAGTTGTCTGCATAAGCACCAGGGTCTTTCATTATAGTGTCTGTCTGAAGAGGAGTGCCACATTGGAAAATGTCACTATGCTGCACTTCTTATATTTAGTTTGAGACTGTTTTCAGTACAGCAGATATATTCATACTCCAGGCTTGTTGGAGCAACTTACTGTCAGTGACTGAGCAAATAACAGTATCTAGTTTGCTGTTGTCAGCAAATTTGATCAACCACACTTTGGGGTATTGGCTTGATGTCAGCAAAATAAATGCCAAACATAAGAGAGCCTATCACTGATGCCTGTGGTACCCCACTAGTTACAGTTTTACATTTAGAGAGTGTAACAGCAACTTTCACATTGGAGGCTTTTTTGGATAGCAAATTAGCAACCCAGTCTAATTTTTCAATAATATCAACATGGGGTCTTGGCCAGGTCAAGACAGTGTGCATGGAGTGACCAGCATCCACCCTCTGTAATCTTTTTAACAAAGTTTTCTAGTTTCAGGAGTCAGGACCTGCCCTTCACAAAACCAAACTTAGTGGATCTAGATCTGCTAAAATGACTGTGTCTACATAAATGAGCACTACTATTATACATTCCATGGCTTTGCATATAAGGCAGTGAAACTAATGGACTTATCTTTACCTAAGTAGAGTGACTCTCCTTGTGAAGGGATATCATAGTTGCTGTTCTCCAGGCATCAGGAACAAAACCTGTAGATAGGTTTAGGCCTAACAGTTTATGTAGAAGCTTGGATTGTGCACACTTGGCATTGATGAGAATGTAGCCTGTTTTGTTATCTGATCCCATACAACTATTATTTTTAGCCTCTGATAGAGATTTAAAGTCTTGCTCCAAGGTGATTTCAGGAGAAACTAAATTTTCAGGGATAGTGAAGGTAACAATATGGGTAGGCTGGGAAAAATTAGTGTTAAATTTCTCTACTATTATATTGGGTGTATCCTTAGGATTGGAAGGTGTGATATGAGAAAAAAGGCAATTTAAAAAGTCCTTCCCCAATTTAGATGCCCCACGTCAGTAGGAATACCTGCTTAGTTGTGCATCCGCTACATTGTTGGACATTATTCCCTAATTTCCTGACATAACTGAAGAAAAAGTACAGTTCCCCTTTGGCACAGATATAGATATATAAATATGTGTGTGCACAGTGAAATATAACTGCATTTAGTTGACATGAAAATAGTCAATAAAAATTTGTCTAAATCAAAATTGTCAACAGAAATTAAACGCATCCAAAATCTAAGTTCCTGCAGGCCTTTCCCTGCACATCCCACCCTTTGCTAATTAAATGTTCCAACTCTGAAATTGCACTACAGTGGAGAAAAGGCATATGCCCATTACTTGTATAAAACTGATTTTGTCAACACTGTGTGTCTTAGATAATTTTTATAGAATATTTTCATGTTGACTAAATGTAGTTTAACACTACTAGAGCCGTATATGTATAGGTATATATATATATATATATAGATATAGATAATAGATATAGATATAGATATAGATATAGATATAGATATAGATATAGATATAGATATAGATATAGGTATAGGTATAGATACAGGAGTCCAAGGCTAGAGCCCATGGAATAAAAACAGCCTTGCCACCTATCTGGATTTTTTTCTGGACTAAATTCACAAAGAGGATTTTTGGTTGTGTCACTTTAAGTAGCAAAGGAAGTGATTTTAGGGTTATTTGATTGGATGCTTTTGAATTGTTGCATCAAGGGTAATGTTATATATATTGGGTGAGGAATGGTGTTTTCTTTGTTCTAACAAAGTACTCATGGTAGGGGATGAAAGCACTTAAAATTCCAATAAAATAGTGTTGTTTGGTACTGTGGTTTGCTGCGTATTTTGTGAATTCAGCCAGTGTTAGTTTACTTTACCAATTTTTTGTTTTGGTTCTTTTTTCCACACTATCTAAAAATCAGAAAGATTGTCCAGTAGTCCGGAAAACACTGTACAAGCTCTGGTATTATGTTTAACAAGTTAATACTCTTAACTGCTTTTTTTAAATGAAAAGCATTACTAATGTGATGCAATCAGGGAGAAATAAGCTACCTTGCCTCCCCTGATGTGCCATCTTATGTCTCAAAATAGGCATGGATGTGGGAAGAGAGGGCAGGGAAAGGGAGGGGATAGATGGAGTTAATGGAGGTGCCAGGGTGTGTGGCCTCTAAGTTTCAGTCGCAGTAAAAGGTGGCAAACTTAGCCTTGCCACAAAGTGTGTCTTTCCACCACATTTTTACATCATCATAGTCTTCCATGCATGAATTTATTCATGTGCCATGGGTGCTGTTGGAAGGTTAGGAGTCTTAACAGCATTATGGTTTTGAACTGTCACATCAACATTTTCTCTGTTTAATGCTGGAAAGTTATTCCTAACTAGTACATCAATGCAGCATTTTTAACATAAAATTAGATTCACGCACCGGATTAGGTTATAGCTTGACAACTGCTTTAAACCAAAAGATGATTTCCTTGAACAACTTCAACTGCTTTCTGTTAAACCAGGCACTGCACTTCTTATTTTGCAGTTTTCCCCTTAATAAACACATATAGCACTTTGTTAGCAATAATGGTCTGCAGGCATTTAGGATTTTTAAGGCAAGCTTCATCTATAAATAAGCTTCTTAAGGAGGCTAAAGATGTAAACGAGCCTGTTAATTCACATTTTATCACAGTTGGCTAAAGGAGCTTGTTAATTCCTTTTTATCACAGCTGGCTAGATAAGGATGAATAAAAGGAATCTGAGCCCACAGTTTCAGCTGCAGATGTGAAGTACGCGTATTACTTTCTCTGCTGGATATATTCTATTTCTCCAATGCAATTATTCATTATTCTTTTTTTTTTTTTTTTACTTTGTGGTGAATTTTTCTCAGTTATACCAATACAGTAAGTTTTTCAAGCTGTAGCACTGCTTGTGCGAATACTTCTCAACTGTCCAGGTATCCACAGAATATCCAGATGTCTCATGTTTTTAGCCAGTTCCTCATAAAATTTGTGGTTTTCTGGGAAGTCACTGAGGATTGCGGTCACAAAATTATTACATGCATTTGAGTTTCAAACTTCATATCCTTCAGAAAATAAATGCTAACATAAATTCTATTGTTCTAGCAACTTTCTAAGTTTATAAGTGGCAGTTGCGCCCTCCCCCTCCTAGATATCCAGAGTAAGCAGTAAGAGACCACACAGTACTCAGCTGTACAACAGCTGTCCTAGAGTTGGGTTTAAGGGAGCACACGACACGCACACACAGGTCCCATGGATGCTGATGCTTTTTTGCTTTGGAGAGCATTTCCGTTTTGGGTGTTGGAGAGATGTTTGGGTTGGGGGCTGCAATGAGTATAGATATTTTGGGGAGGGGGGGAGAGTTGCACTGGGCCTGTCAGCTGGTATGTTGGCAATGTCCTGTAGGATCAGTAATTCACATCATTTTTGAACTAGTTCTTGATAGAGTGAGGATCCCAGGTTTCAGGTTTCCTTTAAAGAAGAAGATAAAATTATGATTGTCTCTTCTCTTGAGTTTTTTTTTCTTTTCAAATTTGCTTTGATTTTTTTTTTATGAGAGCTTTAGTTTTTTACTGATCAATCAAGGGGGTACCTTTTTTTTAAGTTTTTTTATCTTATTGTAGTAGCTTCCTCCTTTTTGTTGTAGAGTTTGTTTATGGCTGTTTCTGTGTTTCATTTTTCAGGGGAAGGCCATGTGAGGTGAGAAGGCCAGAGTTGGGTTTCCTGTCCTGTTTTGCAATTTGTAGAGTTAGACTTGCCTATGGCTGCTACCTGGATGGTCTCCGATGCATGGATGGTGCGTTGCAGTCTTGGTGAGGGTGTCTTTCTTGATATGTGGTGATACCCACCTCCCTTTCTTAGTATTGTATTTATTGTCCGCCGGGCATGATAGCATGAGTAAAACCTGATAGCTGGGGTGCTCTCAGGGAGCTTTGAACCAGGTTTCTGTCTGTGCGTCACTGACCAGTTTGTTCTCCATACTGAGCCTGAGAAAGATGTGTGCATTTTGAGATTTTGACTTGGCATTGCATGCAGCATTACCCTTTTTTTTTTTTTTTTTTGTAGGGTCTAGGGTCTAGAATTTGAGCCTTGAGCTAAAAAAAAAAAAAAGGGGTGGGGGGTGGAGCCTTTGCAAAATATCGAATCCCAGGGGTGACAGGTGCAACAAGCCCCTTTCATGGCAGCGTGGCTTGTCCAGCATGTCATCCCAGGCAGACAGACATTGGATCCCCTTTGAATGACACCAGAGTTTAAGCCAATTGTTATAAGAACAATATGTAAAATTTGTCCCTATTTTGGGGTCTTTGTCTCCAAATTTATTTAGGCTTTCTCCAGATTTCTTACACTAAGAGGTTGAGAGGTATATTATTCATTTATGGCAGATATGAATGTGTCCACTACAAGCAATACAATGTGTGTGTGAGTGTGTGTGTGTGTGTGTGTGTGTGTGTGTGTGTGTGTGTGTGTGTGTGTGTGTGTGTGGATATATCTGTATCTAATATATATATATATATATATATATATATATATATATATATATATATTTATTTATTTATTTATGTTATTTATCATTTGTTAACCGGGTTGGTCCATTTGAGCCAAAGGCTTGTTCTCAGTGGAGACCCAACGAGGAGAAAAGCTACAAACAATTACAAGACATTGACATACATGAAATTTAAAAACAATAAGATAAAATTACAGCGTTATGCCATTCATTCATAAAGCAGGAAATCTTACATAGTTGCAGTGCTGTACATATTTACAATATAAAACTTACATATAAAGTATACACATATTTACAAGACAGAAGTTACATGTTAAGTATATACAAGGGTAAAATGAAACATCAGCTTTAATATTATGCTAGTAGATCATTTAATACAGAGGACAGGTCTAGTTTGGTAAAGAAAAACATTAGTGTTGCCAATAAGCAGAGAGAATGGGATGTGCAAAAGCTGAAAGTATTGCAGCAGATAGGGGTATAGAGAGGGAGGGATTAAGTAGAAGGCTGAAAGGATATTGAGTAGAGAGGAGAATAGAGGTGTGTGTGTGTGTGTGTGTGTGTGTGTGTGTGTGTGTGTGTGTGTGTGTGTGCGTGTGTGTGTTGGGGGGGGGGGTTTAAGTAGGGTCCTGGCATGGACAGACGCTAGAATTTAGGGGTCTATGTTATATGTTTGAATGCTTAATTGTTCGAACCACTAATGATCGACTGTTAGTGATCGAACAATTAAATGTTCGAACATATAAAAAATTAATATTTACAAAAAAAAAAAGAAAATGTAAAGGGTGTAAGCAGGGGGGCTGCACCCCACACCCCCCCCACTACTTAAATATACCAACTCCGAGATCGCACTTCAGTATGCTACAATGCGGAAATGAAAAATGTCCCATTTCCTACACTGTAGTGCAATCTTGGAGTTGTTATATTTAAGTAGCGGGGGGTGTGGGGGGTGCAGGGGAGCTTGCCCCCCTGCTTACACGCTTTAGGTTTTTTTTTGTTTAGTTTAGTTTTTTTTTAATTTTTTAAAATATTCGAACATTTAAATGTTCGCTCACTAAAGGTCGCTCTTTAGTGATTCCAACATTTAATCGTTTGAATATTTAACATAGACCCGAATTTAGTAGGTAGTTTTTGAGTTCAGTTCTGAAGTGGGTTGTTGATTTGATGTTATGAACATTGGGTGGGAGTTTGTTCCAGGCTTGGGATACTGTACTTTTGTAAAGTAGAACCGAAAAACTGGTGCAGGATAAGGATAGACAGCACAGCTCAAACTAAGGCAATACGTTTATTCACAAAACACTCTGGATACTCTTGACATATAATGGAATATATATACATATATAATATAACAGATATTAACATATATATAACAGAATATAACATATATAATATACATATAATATAACAGAAGACATCAATAGAACAACTGTTATATGCAGGACAGGCAATTGTAACACCAAACAAGTGGTTTATCTAGCGACTTGTACAGCCTGCCCTGCATTCTATATTGGAAAGACTGAGGGACAGTTAAAGAAATGAATATATGAACATTTATATAAGATCCAGGTTCAAGACAAAAATAATGCCTTATTTAAACACATTAATGATAAAGGTGAACTCCACAGGTTTAAGTTTTCTATTATAGAACAAGTGGACAGTTTGATACAAGGGGGGAATTGGAAAGCTATTTTAGCTTCAAAAGAAAGTAAATGGCAGATGTTAACTAATGCCACTAGCTCCCCGGGTATCAATGAATATATTAGTATAAAACCTTTTCTTATTTTAGAATAAGAGTATACTTTAGTATATTTTAATACATTAATATATTTCAGTATATATTAGCAAATTTGTACATATAGTATATGTTTATATGCTTATACTTTTATAATTATAGTTATTTATTTAATGCGTTTTTGTATTATATACATATAGAGTTATGTTTATATGCACACAGTTTAAATAGTTTTTAAAAATTGGAGTATGTTTTAAATATTGCAGTATGTCTTTAAATGGATTGAGTGCATTTTTTGGTGCCTAATTTAAGTATTTAAACCATCGTTTGGCTTGCAATTATGGTTCTGAAGAAGTCTGTATCATAGCAGATGAAAGCGCTTAACCATTATATGTCAAGAGTATCCAGAGTGTTTTGTGAATAAACGTATTGCCTTAGTTCGAGCTGTGCTGTCCATCCTTATCCTGCACCAGTTTTTGGGTTCTGAGTTCTGAGTTCTTGTACTCTCTCTTTTGGAATTCGTTGTCGACTTTTGTAAAGTAGCTTACTAATGTTTTTGTTGGTTTTGTAAATATTAAGAAGGTGTTGATCTGTGCTACGTAGAGTTCGAGAGGGGGTGTAGAGGGATATGAGAGAGGTGAGAGATGGACAGGCTAAAGGTTTGCTTAGCAAGGTGCGTGCAAACTATAGTTGGGAGAGAAGCTCCTCATTGAATTTACCAAGATTACAGAAGGGTAAGCTACTGCAGTTTTCCAAGTTTTAGAAACACATTTGGCACTTTCACTTTATTTAGGCTTCTGTACTGTGGTCAGTTGAGAAGCTGGCTAAAGCAACATGATTTATGGGTAACAGTAGGCATACACTCAGAAGCTTAAGATACCAAGGTATCTCCTGTAGGAGGTTCACATCCACTTCAAATCCCATATGAAAAGTTCACACATAGGTGTCAATGTCTCCTAGAAGAAAATATTTTCTGTTGGAGACCTGGATGACAGCAATTCTTTCCCATCTGTGTTGCATCCGAACAGACAGAAAGTTTTGGAGGCATAGGTAATGTCCTGGTCCTCCTGGCATAACTTACATTAAGCCCCCAACACCATTTGTATATGGGTTTTGGCATGTGTTGAGATGACTGATAGTGGCTGATTGACACCCATGCAAATTCCACCTTTTACTAATGAATAATGCAGCTTAGGAACATGGAGACATTTTATCATGATGGTATATTAACAATGATGCAAACTCCAGCAAGGGGCTGCCACCCCACTGTACCCCTCTCCAGAAGAACAAGCATGCTTTCATATTCAGCCAGGACATGTCAGAGTTCTGGAAGAAAAGAAATGTATTTATTTATTTGTTTGTTACACAATTATAATTATAATTATTGATTAAAATAGTTCTTACCATTTGTATTGGTTCTTAACAATAATGCTTGCATCCACCAAGAGGCTGCTACTTTGCATGTACTTTCCCCATTGTTAAATTCTGTATTGTACCTGCATTGTGTTATTAAATTTGTGTTGTCGGTGCTTATCTCCCTGGGCCTGTACTGAAAATGGACCTATATCCAGTTAGACTAGCCCGGTCAACAAATGTAAAATAAAATAAAATAATAAATTATTCCATAATTGAAATAAATGTTTACCACTGAATACATAACAGCTACAGTTAAAGCTATGCATAAAGGCATAGTTTCATATTTTCCACAATTCCATTCACGATAGCCTTATCCATCCACTCAGCCCCACGGTGGGGGGGGGCAGGGGGGCCCTTAAGAATTATATTCATGGCAGGCTCGTCATACATCATCATCGACTCATCCTGATAGTCAAAAAGCAAAGACATTAGAAGAAACAGAAAACCATTACTAATACGCACACCTGACCACAGCTGACCACATAAGAGAATGTTTCTGTTTTGGACTGTGTGGCAAGATGAAAAATGCAGGATGATCCCCTTGATAAAGATGTGGTCTTGCACTGCATGACAGAATGAAAAATGCAGGAAGGATGTAGTTTGTTTTGATTTGCAAGGACAACTTGGTCATTCATTTGTATTTACCATTCGTTATTAGTGAGTCAGTGAACCCATTTTACTTTGTGATTATACTTCTTTCTTTCTTATCATAAATGTTTTGCAGTTGATACAGAGAGGCTTTTGAACAGTCACCTTGCACTGATCGTGCCCACTGGGGCTTTTGAGCAGATAATCCAGGTTCACTTTTAATGGTGTGTTATCAATGAGTTAGTTTCCTAAGATGGTCAGCTTCCATAAGGGTGCTATTATGCATTCCTTGGCATTAAGTTTTTAGCCATGGCCTTGACACCAATCATTTGTCTGAGTTAGTCTTTCCTGTAGGATGTTAGTGCATTGGGGGGATTCTTTGACTGCTTCTAGTTTGCAGTCATCTGATGTTAGTGCTCCCCATCCTTTTAAAATACTGTTAAACAAAGTCTTCCAGATCTTTATCACTTTTCCTGGGGAATTGGAAATTCATCCCAGGTCTACCATCTAGGTCTTTAATGGATAGAGGCAGTCTGTAAATCATATCCTGGTTTACATACACCCTTAAAATAACCTCTAATGCTAAAAAGAACTTGTGGTATATATTTGGGATGCATAGCTAGGCTTACAAAAGGCCCCACTGATTATTCCAAACAGTAAATACCAAAAAGGAGTGGGCTCCATACAGAGCCCTGAGGGACTCCATTAGTGACTGACCTCTTTGCTGAAGTGGCCTCCCCTATCCTAGCTTCCTGTGTCCTATCTGAGAGCTAGCTGATCATCCATCCTTCCTCAACCCCTTTTCCCATTTTGCAAGTGGAGTCAGGGTGTCACTTCAGCAGTGACAATCATCTTGAGCCAAGGTTTACACCACAGGGTGGATAGCCCTGCCACGGTATTTCATTTGTACGGCTCAGTTGCACATACATTCATGCCTACAGCCAGTTTAGAGTATCCAATCCATCTACAGCATGTCTTTAGAATGTAGGAGGAAACTGGAGCACCCTGAGGAAACCCACGTGACCTCAGTGACTAGCTGGCTATCCAGAACATAAAATAGTGGTTAATGCCTAATCCCCTGATTTAGCTTACAATGTCTAAGTGGGGTACTATATGAAATGCCTTAATCAGGTCAAGGCTGGCAGGGTGCACCATTTTGCCCTCATCCATTGTTTTAGTGACTTTCTCAAAGAAGTCCACCAAGTTTAGTAAGATTGATCTGCCTTTGACAAAGCCAGAACAGGTTGCATCTTGTGTCTGAAGGTTTCCTTTGTCGTTATTATTCATATCCATGATACTTTTTTTCCATAGCTTTGCGTATGAGATTAGTTAGACTTATGGACAGTAGTTCACAGAGTAGTGGCGGCTGGTGACTTCAAATCAAAGGGGGGCTGCAGGAGACAGCTGAATGGGTGGGGCCAATGGGAAGGGGTGCAGCCAACTAGAAAGGGGAGGAGCTATGCTCAGAACCACAAAAACTGGAACTTTAATTAAGTACACTGCCCTGGGTGCCAAACCGTCATTATGAGAGTCCAATCAAGACAAAATGAAGTGTAGAAGAAAAAAAATATTTCAATGCATTGGCTGCATAACAGCTTACTTAATATCTAGATGGAAACAAAAAGGTAGCAGGGCATAAAAAATTACTTTTTAAATAAATTACTGGAATGCCAGTCAAAGTCAAGTATAAGGAAAACAAGCAGCACTCAACTCAAACCATTTCTCCTTGCACTGCAGTTCTAATTATAATTTATATTCAGCTTTATAAAAGCACCAAGTAACATGCTGAAAGTAGCAATCTCTATGATACCCCCACTTGTAAAAATGTTTCTTATCCAAAAAATACCTGCTGCCTGACAACAACTATCTACTTGTTTCATGGGGAAAACATGATCAAAGTAAAAAATGAACAGCAAACAAGAAAAAAGCTCACGATAAATTGCTTAAAGGATTATTGCACAGGTTATGGACCACACATGATAGATTGGCATTCTGTTTAGTTTACGGGTAAAGCCTGCAAAGATGACTGCAAGTCTCCAATAAAGGTAATGAGCTTCTTAAAATACTGTAATCCTGTCCTTTATTACAAATATTGTCATATGCATTTCAATACCCAAGGCTTATACGTTATCTAGTTATGTAAGTATTCTCTGCATGGCAACAACAAAAAGGCTTTCAATGTTGGTAATTCTGTAACAGTATGCTTATTAAAGCTTACTTGCATCTTACAATCTCAGATAAGCTTACCTGGTGGTCATGAAAGCATTGCTACTTAAACACAGAGCAACAGGCACTGTCTGAATTATAAGAAGCATAAATCAACAGTATAAAAATATGACAGAAAAACAGAACATTCTGCAAAATCAAGCAAAGACAGATGAAAAGCCACTGTAGTATTCATCTACCTTGGATGTTGGGAAACTCTGCACACTTACACTGCATAACTGCTCCTTGCCTTGCTTGAACACATCCAGAGTCACTGCATGGGGGAGTGGGATGCAACAAGTATGTCACAATTTGAAATGTCTCTGGCTGACTGTGATGGCCCTGACACATTTGTCATACTTCTCAACCTCAGAGCAAGAAATCTGGACAAAGCCATACACAGAAGTGAGACAAAGGCCCCAGAATAAGGACAATATTTAAATATTGCTCTTATAAACTTTTGTTAGAAAAATATGTATTAGTAATATGCATGCTTAGTGCATTCAAGGTTTAAAAGGGTTAATACATTTATTCTGTTCACACTGCATGAATCTGCACAGCTATTAGAAACTTAACAAGAAGCATTTGATTTCTGCTAATGTCAGCAAATAACAAGAAGTGTTTCATTTCTACTTGTGTCATGAGACTTAACAAAGAGTTATTGATTTTCTGCTTATGCCACGAGAAAGTACACAGCTACTAGAAGCTTTGATAAGGAACAGAATGGATGCTTGAAAGTATAAACCGTAGTCAGCATTACTTGTACCTAAGCTAGAAATGTACCTTGAATCTAGGCAAAATGTAACACATATATTAGAACTGCACAATTGAAGAATTGAAAGTTTGTGGTGGGCACAAATAAGCCCCAAGACCAGGTTGTTTTTCTCAAATGTTTTGTAAATCAGCAGTTATTCTCAACTGGTCAGCAATTAGTCTAGTAACATTTTCTGGAGAACAATACAGAAAGCTGTGTCTAACTACGTCAGCAATAGAAGTAACATTTCTGTGTGACATGGAAAGAACTGTATAAAAATGCCATACTAATTATTAATGTTCAGACGAACCATTCTGCCAGCATGCTTTGTCTCCTTGCTGCAAGTTAATAAAGGGTGCCTTGCTTGAACCTTACATGAATTGGTCTTTGAAGTTTTTTCCTTTGACAGATTGGTCCTTCAGAACGGAACCCTCTCTTCATCTCGGATCAGACGGGCCAGGTAGTTGAAACTGTACGGGGAAGAAACCAAATCTGTTCTTCTTATTTGAAAAGCCCTCCGACTGAATTGTCGTTCAAACGAGGCCAGCCACTTTCTGATCTGCGACTGAAGGACGGGTCTCCGCGAATCAGGTGATCAATCACATAGGCTCATGTAAGGTGAATCTACTTTTTCCTGTTTTCTATTTTAGATCAGGGACCATATTTGTACTGTTTTTGTCAGGACTGTATTTTTGCTTACAAGTCAGGGACAGAAAAGATTACTGTCTTGTCATAGATCAGGAGAAACAGAATAAGTAGGCAGTCATTCTGAAGAGATTATAACAAAATCCATGGTACCACGTTAAAAATAAGAGAAGTTACATAACGATCAAAAGGGTAGAACAAAATGGGTAATAACTGCACAAAAAGACCCCACAATCCGCCGTTAACAGAAGACGCAAAATACATACAGTCGCAGCGCACAGACAGTATTAAATATTATTCAAAATGGGTTAATAAACATGAATTAGACGGAAAATTAGAAAAATCCTCGCTTATCAGACTTGTCAAACAGCTCAAAACCGATTCCAAAGGTCGGGTAAAAAAGCAACGTAAATTAGGAATTCCTCAGGCACACAGGTGGAATGAGGAAGTAAACCGTAGGGAACAAAAGAACAAAAATTCAAAAGCAATGTTTTTAGACAAGGAGGACAATAACTTAGTAATAGCATCAGCACTTCCACCTCCCTTACCAGAATATGAAGCAAGTGAACAGGTTATTCCACCCCCACAATATCCTGTGGTCACTGAAGAAAGAGGCATTATGAAAATAAAGCCGTATATTAGAGATCCCATCGGGACCAGGTCTCGAACAAGGGCAGGTAACTCAAATGAAGGCATCCAGTTATATCAAATGGTTAAGAATTCACGATCTATGAGTAAAGAAGAAATATGCCCACTTATAGAAGTACCCAACCCTCAGGCAGGTCAGGACAATCAGGACCCAACTATTTTAGTGTAGAGACCTTGGACTCCGGAAGATATCCAGAAAGCCACTGAGGGAATTCCCCATCCAAAAGTTAATTTTAGAAAATTCTCTGAAGATTTACAAGGAATGAGGCTGAGTTATAACCTGAACAGAGAAGAGGTAGAAAAAGTAGTTAGACAAATTGTGGGGCCAGATTGGCACATGATTAGTGGCAACTGGAATCCCTGTGACGCTGCACAAAGACCCCTCCCACATAGCAGCGCAGAATTAGACAACAGAGTAAAAGGTCTTACAGACCGCATCTCTGAAAAATGGAAGCCTAGGGCAGACTGGACTTGCATTATTCAATGCATCCAACAAGAAGGTGAAACTATTGACCGGTATTATGCCAGACTATTAGAATGTTTTAATAACCACTGTGGAATGCAGGTTCCTGAAGATCAAACACAAGATTCCCCATATGAACAGCAGTTAAAGAATGCATTTTTAAAGGGCAGTATTGCACCTAAAAGCAGTTTTATTACAAAACACATGGTAGACCATCATACAAGCAGGTTACAGTCATTACTTGAATATGCTAGGCATGCGGAAAGGCATTTTAATAGCAAAAAGAAAAAGAAAGCTCAAGTATTTTCTGTAGAAGATGGAGCAGAAGTTTATGTGGTACAGTCTGGGAAAAAGGGCAAGAAAAATGCACAGGGAAACAAACAATCTGATCAACGATCAGAGGACTATGAAGGGCGAAAGAAAAGGGGTGAATGTTTGAAATGCGGTAAAATGAGACACTTGGCAAAGGATTGCAGGAAAAATAAGAAGGCATCCACGGAAGACAAGGAGGGTGAGGACTGACTCTATGGTAATCAGGAATCACTAGAAGGGGATAGTGAAGAAAGGACAAATGAGAATGTGATAGAGGGAGTAGAGGATGTGACAGAAGAGATAGAGGAAGTGCAAGAAGTTAGTGACAATGAAGAAGATGAAATATTAGACCTAGCTTCTACTCTGCTCCCGACCCCTACAGACGGCACACCACACCGCTGCCTGCAGGTAATTGAGCAAAAGGCACTACCTAGAAAAGATCTCACGGATGTCCCCTTGGATGATGCCGAGGTGACATACTACGTGGATGGTTCGTGCAAAAAGGGTCCTGCAGGACAGAACCTAGTAGGATATGCAGTAGTTTCTGACACTGAGATTATAGAAGCAAAACCTTTACCTCACAACTTATCTGCACAGGCAGCAGAATTGATTGCCTTGACATGGGCATGTATCTTAGCAAAGGGTAAATGTGTAAGCATTTTTACTGACAGCCAGTACGCTTTTTCTACTGTACATGTTTTTGCGCAACAGTGGAAAAACCGAGGAATGATAACATCTACTGGCAAACCTATAAATCATGCACAGTTTATTTTAGATCTTTTAGAATCTATTCAATTACCTCAGAAAGTAGCCATTTGTAAATGCACAGCTCACACCAAGCAACAAGATAAGATTTCAAAAGGTAATGCGAGAGCTGATACAGCTGCAAAACAAGCAGCCACAGAAGTATTTCTTTTAAATGAGGAACTACAACCCTCTGAGATTTTAGACTTAGAAATGTTAAAAACAATGCAGACACTCACTATGCAAGCTGAAAAACAAAGATGGGTAAAACGAGGAGCAATTCTCGAAAAGGGGCTGTACATCTCTAAAGAAGGGAAACCGATACTACCATCTAATTTGTTTGGATATGCAGCTTTGTTGAGCCATGGGCAGTGCCATGTCTCAACAGGGGGGATGGTACAGCTGGTGAACCAGGTGTTCACAACGTATGGATTTACAAACTACTCTAAAAAATTTTGTTTGACGTGTCAAATTTGCAACAAACATCATGCACAAGGGGTGTTAAAGCCCAAGCAAGGGAGTTTCCCTACACCACCATATCCGTTTCACACTATCTGTATGGATTTCATAGAATTGAACAAATGTGAAAATAAGAAGTATTGTCTTGCCATTGTAGAAATGTTTTCCAGATAGGTGGAAGCCTTTCCAACCAAAAATCCAGATGCAGCCACGGTGGCAAAAGTACTTGTCAAAGAAATCATCCCTAGATTCAGCATTCCGGAAAGGATCTACAGTGACAATGGTACACACTTTGTAAACCAAACCATACAGCAGTTAAGTAAACATTTTGGTATTTCTTTAAAAAATCATTGTGCATACCGTCTGCAATCTGCAGGGCTAGTTGAAAGGCATAATGGTATATTAAAAAACAAATTGCGAAAGTTATAGCTGAGACAGGAAAGAATTGGTTGTATTGTTTGCCCCTGGCACTGTTGAGCATGAGAACTGTTCCGACTGTAAAAGGATTGACTCCTTTTGAAAAACTATTTGGAAGGGCTTATTATACACCCCAGTGGAAACTTCTCATGTCCTCTGACCAGGAAGCTGATTTTACACTAACTGAATATATGAAGAAAGTCATGAATTCTAAACATCTGTTGCAGTCAAATTCTGTTTCAGATAGAAAACAAACCGAGACATCAGAAGTGGCAGTGACACCCGGAGACTGGGTGTGGATAAAAGTCATAAAGAAGAAGAATTGGTCATCACCAAGGTGGGAAGGTCCATACCAGGTGCTTCTTTCGACACTCACTGCAGTCAAGATAGCAGCGTGAGCTTCGTGGATCCACCTGATGCACTGCAAACTAGTTAAAAACTTTGAACTGGACAAAAATCTTACCTCTCCATCAGGGCCCTCAGCACAAAGTCTGGCTACAAAGGGGGGGGGGGGTCAAATCAATAGGACTGATCCTTCTCAACCCCAGTGAAGAAGCCATTAGTGCTGAAGGTCCTATTAGGGCAGAGAGTAAGATCACATGTCAAAAGCAAAAATGATGGAATCCAGAAAAATCCAAATACACCTACTCGGAAGAGTCAGAGAAAACAGGAATGCAGAACAACCGTTTCCTCAGAAGTATTGCATAATCATCCTGTTGACTGTACTAGTGACAATAATCTTTTTGTTGTGGCCATTCCTTTTCCCAGCCACACAAACTGAACTGAATAAGCATGGAGAGTTGCACGTAGAGTGGCACCCAAACTTCAACACTTACCAGGCAATCAAATATGTTTATGCTGAGACCTTCAATGTTTTGAATTGCTGGATTTGCACAGCTTTGCCAACAGCATACGGGGGGGTTATTGTTAACTTCAGTCCCGCTCGGAACCAACAAGACCTGGGAAAACTTAGTCTATGATACATCAGATGTCACATCACAAGATAAAGTAGCATTGCACTTGTCTATTCGACAGAAGGGGACTGTGTGTTTTTACAAAAATGATACAGTTCAGGTGGGTTGGAGCAATTGCAATGTGACTGATCCCTATAGATGCTACAATAAAACTGACAACACAGGTTCCTATTGCAACACAAGCTATGATTCATTTTTTGAACTGATGCATAGGACAACTGATGAAGTAAAACATAATGCTGACTTCTATAAACAACTGATTATAGTTGACAAAAAATGTTTCATCCAGAGCCAGGACATAGTAAAGTTACTACCAAAGTAGAAGATTGCTACTTTGTATGTGGTAGGAAAACATATAAGTGGTTACCTGAGAATTGATCCGGCAGTTGTTATTTGGGGTACCTGGTTCCGGCCATATGACACACAGCAGTTTTACCTCAGGGGAAAATTCGGAATGTTCGACGAGAAATCAAGAAGCCTGTCAACTCAGTGGGGCAAATCAATGCGGGCTGGAAAAACCATCATACTGTGAGCCTAGGGGAAAAATGGACTGCCACATATGGACTTGGGTGATACCATCATCTCGTGGGCAGGTGTAAGGCCAGCATATGGAGCAATGAAATCAATCTGGGAACTGAGAAAACTGTCTAAACTTCTCGAAATAATGAGCAATGCAACCTTTTCCGCTCTAGAATTGGTGACTGATGAACTGACTGCCATGAGAACTGTAGTGCTTCAAAACCGCATGGCTCTTGACTTCACCCTAGCGGCGAGAGGAGGTACTTGCACTTTAATCCAGGAGGAGTGCTGTTTGTATATTCCTGACCACAAATACGAGATAGCCAATCACCTTGAGGTAATCCAGCAGGTGTCGGCTATGACCAAGCCAGGACCAAATCCATTGACGGACTTTTTCCAGAGATTGTTTGGGGGGTGGGGCAGTATCTTAATGAACATCCTGATTGCCATCTGTGTAGGAATGATCCTGCTGGTGGTATGTGTGTGCTGCTGCATCCCCTGCATGAAAAGACTGATTAAAGACTTTATAGACATGTTAGTTTCAGAAACCTTATACCAAGGTGCTGAACTTGAAGGATTGCTGAAAAATTGAAAATGCTTTCATAAGTTTAAACTGAATGACTCTCTTAACTGCAAATCCTGGGTAGGAAGAGGTTAGGGGAAGAAAAAAACTGTTTATGCTTATCTTGAAAGTAGAATAAAAGTATTAAAGGGGGGAAATGTTAGAAAAATATGTGTTAGTAATATGCATGCTTAGTGCATTCGAGGTTTAAAACGGTTATTACATTTATTTTGTTCACACTCCATGAATCTGCACAGCTATTAGAAACTTAACAAGAAGCATTTGATTTCTGCTAATGTCAGCAAATAACAATAAGTGTTTCATTTCTACTAGTGTCATGAGACTTAACAAAGAGTTATTGACTTTCTGCTTATGCCACGAGAAAGTACACAGCTACTAGAAGCTTTAATAAGGAACACAATGGATGCTTGAAAGTATAAACCGTAGTCAGCATTACTTGTACCTAAGCTAGAAATGTACCTTGAATCTAGGCAAAATGTAACACATAAATTAGAATTGCACAACTGAAGAATTGAAAGTTTGTGATGGGCTAAAATAAGCCCCAAGGCCAGGTTGTTTTTCTCAAATGTTTTGCAAATCAGCAGTTATTCTCAACTAGTCAGCAATTAGTCTAGTAACATTTTCTGTAGAACAGTACAGAAAGCTGTGTCTAACTACGTCAGCAATAGAAGTAACATTTCTGTGTGACATGGAAAGAACTGTATAAAAATGTCATACTAATTATTAATGTTCAGACAAACCATTCTGCCAGCATGCTTTGTCTCCTTGCTGCAAGTTAATAAAGGGTGCCTTGCTTGAACCTTACATGAATTGGTCTTTGAAGTTTTTTCCTTTGACAACTTTCTAGTAGAGTAGTACTTAGTATGCATTTTCTGAAGGGTATGAAATCTGAAACTCAAATGTCTGTCATTATTTTCTAACTTCAATCTTTAATGATTTGCCTCTAATTTGCCAGAAAACCATAATTTTATAAAAAATGGACCAAAAATGTGATGCAAAAATATAAAGTAGCCACACAATACAGCTGGGAACCTGTCAAAGAAAGGACACTTTTTAATATTAGTACGGTTAACTTGAGCAGCTGACAAAATAAATGAATCTACATGCATTTCTGAAATAAAGGTATTCTATAACTCTGATTATTACAGTTATTTATTAATTGTAAACCCCCAACGTTTTCTTCCAAAATTGTCATTTTGTGGAGGGATTATTAGAGGGAGAGCAACATTTTGAGCCTAAATCAGAGACAGTTGAGAGGTTTGGATATACCTAATTCTATAAAGCAATTTATTTGCATGTACCTCTCAACCTGGTAATGCAGGAAATCTGGACAAGGACAAATATATTGGGGGAACATACAAACAGTACTATATATTGCTCTTGTATAAACTTACCTGATAGAATAACAGGTCTTGCTCTAGCATGCATTTTTCTAAAGGTTATGAAGTCTGAAACTCAATGTCTGTCATTATTTAGTGACTTAATTCCTAAATTATTTGTCAGAAAACCACAAATTTTATGAGGAACAAACCAAAAATAAGAAGCAAAATCTATTAATTCTGTGAAAAGCTGGACAGTTGAGAGGTATAGTTCAGCCGGGGCTGTCTTTGAGTTTGCCACTCTTCCCCCTCACAAAATTGTGATCGAATGGAGCCTCCCCATGCAGTCATTCCAATGTCCCATTACTTGGCTATTTCACCACATTTACCATAAACACTGTAATGTGCATACTGCTTTACTTCTACAATTATTTGGATTTCATTTGAAAGTTTTATTTTGCATTTAACACTAAGACATCAGCTAAACAATGCAATGCAGTCTCACAATGAAAATAGACTTAGCATTAAAACTTCTCTGCCCTTGAAAATCACATTCATTGAAATAGTATTGAAATCCACATTCAAATTAAATACATTTGGCTAGTATAAAGATTAACTTTGGGCTGTTTTCAAATGATAGGCCCCTTGCACACAAGACATACATGTGTTGTGTGATACACCTTCCTGATTGTATTAAATTACATTCCTTGTATAATACAGTACAGTTGTTAGAGGGTGTTTTAAATTTATTATTTTGAACATTTTTCCAGTAAACAATGAAACAAAATGCATGCACCAATAATGACAAAACTGCCCAATTGAGAACATTTCCATCATAAAAGTCTACTCAAAGTTCTACAATCCGCCAGTATGAGTAAATATGCACAGTCTGCAGAAGTAAAAGTCATCTATAAAATTCCACATTAAAGAGATCTATAACTAATGAAGAGGTTGCTGCTAGCAAACAACTTTATATTTAATTGTTTCATCTACAAATAAAGTGCCTGTATCTTCGACAAATAAGACATTCTCAGTACGGTGTAGAACCCACAGCTTTCTGCATCAAAATCAAGTACAATACCTGTTGTGCTATTAACAATGCAAGCAGACTTAGCATAAGCAGCACTAAACTTCTCTTCCCCTGCAGCTCTCAGCTCCTTGTAAAATATACTCGACACTCAACTGTATCTCTCAACTTTGTAGCACAAGAAATCTGGAAAAAGCCAAAATTTATTTGGGGGGGGGCAAAAGCCCAAAAACCAGGGACACATTTTAAACATTGCTTGTATAATCTTGGAAAGTTGCTAATATAAAATGCTGTGTTACCACCATACATTTTACCAGGCTTGAACCCAGGACCCTGTGCAAAACAGTCAGAACAACATACCACTATGCCAAATCAGCTGTTTTATGAAAGAGAGGAAGACTGAAACTTAAATGGCTACCACTTCGTGAATTCAGTTCTCACCATAGCTGTCAACCTCTTAGCACAAAACAACTGGACAAAGCCAGTAATGGGGGAATACAGCCCTCACACATATTCAATGAATTCAGTTCTCACCATAGCTCGCAACCTTAGCACAAAAAACCAGGATAAAGCCAATAATGGGGGAATACAGTCCCAAAAATATGGACAAATTTCAAATATTCATCTTATAAACTTAGAAAATTGCTAGAATAAAAGGTTTTGTGTTACTATGTACTTTCTGAGGAATATGAAGTCTGAAATTCAAATGCCTGTCAATTTTATTTATTTAACATTTGTTAACCAGGAAAGTCTGACTTGGAACAAAAGCCATTTTTTGGAAGAGGCCCAGGGAGAAAAACTTTTGACACATGTCTTTTTAACATGGGAGGACACCAGAGCAAACCCACACACAAACACAGGAAAGACATGCAGACTCCACACAGAAGGCATCCCAGCCAAGAATCAAACCAGAGAACGTCTAGCTGTGAGGCAACAATGCTAACACTGCACCATCAACTATCTAAGGCATTAAAAATTCAGAAACCACAGATTTTATGATGAACAGAACAGAATAAAATATGAGGCAAAAATCTACAAATATTTCACAGATGGTGGTGGGTAGGGAATTCAGGCTGTTGTTACCTGACCCAGGGTACAGGGTTCAAGGCTGAGGTATTCTCTAACCACCACCAGCAGGTATCCTGACACACACACACACACACACACACACACACACACACACACACACACACACACACACAGTACCTGCAATGATAATAACATCCAATGCTGGCTCTGCAAAATAAAATCCAAAGCTGGCTCTGCAAAATCCAAACAGCTTTGTCTGTGTTTGCGTGTGCCGGAATGCACATTTCTGGTTTCCTGTTTGCAAATGTTCCAGGACTGCATTCCAAGAGTGCTGACCTTGTAGACCGATCCCCTTCCAGTCTATACAGTTAGCACTGCATAGACTTCTGGGGCATCAGAAGTCTGCTGCCTTCTTCCTGAATCTGGACTGGTAAGGCAGCAGTCTGGATTCACTTTCTATGTGAAGTTATTGTATTGTACCATTGTGGTACACAGCTGGCGGGCTGCAGTCCTGCAGTCCGTATATCACGAGCTGCCACTGTCACAGGGTCTATTGAAGGTCCACCCTTGTGCAAAGGGATGAATGCTGCAGTCCTCTATTCACATGGAACAAAGCATGTCTGAAGGCTATGGTTAAATGCTGACTAAAGAGTTCAGGGTAAGTCATGCTTCAGGCTATTTAGAAGGCATCCAAAGATACTATCAGGGCCCACCAATGCAGTGTTCTTAGCTTGAGAGTGTGCATTTAGGACCTGCTCCCTAGTAATAGTTGGGGGGTTATGTTTGTTGGTATTTCTTGGGGGGATGGCTGGAGGGGAGAAGGGGATAAAATAGGAGATGAATTTGTCAGTCATCAGATATGTTATGTCTTCCAGCTCTGTGTAAGTGGCTCCATTAGGAATTAGCTCTGCACACTGCTGTGTACTTCCTTTAAGGTTTCAGACAAAACTAACAAAAACTTTGTGGTGGTCCTTAGCCTAGGAGGCTATGTTTACCTCTCAATTGGCTTTGGTAGACTTCATTTGCCTTCTTTGTTGTTGTTTAGCCTGATAAAAGAGAGTTTTTATGACACTGAACACTGTACTTCATAATTTTAGCTATGGAATTTTTCCTTTTGTTGTGTGATCGGTTTATATTTGGATTCCACCAGAGTCATTTCTATTTGAGATTGTGCTGGGCTTACTTCTGGTAAGCACAGTTCTCTCTTTGCTTGCATTAACATGATTGTACAGGGTTTCTTTAAACATTTCTGCATAGGCAGCTGTGTTCTTCAGTTTTGGAGGGTCATGAAATTTTATCAAGGAATTGCTTAATAATAAGTAGTTTGCTGTAGAGTAATTCCTGTTACAGAGTGTGTTGAGATCACATCACTGATTTTTATTTCGAAGGAAACAGCTTTATGGCCCAACCGTACTAGACAGGACACTTTGGGGGGTGCAGTGCATTCTCCAATATTTGTGAGTTCCAGATAGAGTATGTATGCACCTGTAGTGAGTGTATGGACTAACACGTCCTGGGTGTTTGTGTTTACAAAGTACAGAAATCTCAGGGCCAGCAAGTTTGGGATTGTGTAAGATACCCAGTTTATAGAGGGGTAGTTAAAGTCCCCCATGAATATGGTATTGGGTGGGATGGTAAGTGTCACAACCTACCACTGGGCCAGCAATCAAGGAGCCTCAGTCTTCACCACTAGCAGCAGTGGGGGGCATTCACTGGGAGGATAACAGGCACAGACACACAGCATTCCCAGATGCAGCTCTCTGCATCAAGTGCTGTTTCCCTTAAGAGCACACAGAGATCACAGTCAGTCCAGGGCTGGTCTCTCCCTCTTTTTCCAGATTCCCAGTAAGACTACCCACTGGCACTGACAAAACTAACAAAAACTTTGTGGTGGTCCTTAGCCTAGGAGGCTATGTTTACCTCTCAATTGGCTTTGGTAGATTTCATTTGCCTTCTTTGTTGTTGTTTAGCCTGATGAAAGAGAGTTTTTATGACACTGAACACTGTACTTCATAATTTTAGCTATGGAATTTTTCCTTTTGTTGTGTGATCGGTTTATATTTGGATTCCACCAGAGTCATTTCTATTTGAGATTGTGCTGGGCTTACTTCTGGTAAGCACAGTTCTCTCTTTGCTTGTATTAACATGATTGTACAGGGTTTCTTCAAACATTTCTGCATAGGCAGCTGTGTTCTTCAGTTTTGGAGGGTCATGAAATTTTATCAAGGAATTGCTTAATAATAAGTAGTTTGCTGTAGAGTAATTCCTGTTACAGAGTGTGTTGAGATCACATCACTGATTTTTATTTCGAAGGAGACAGCTTTATGGCCCAACCGTACTAGACAGGACACTTTGGGGGGTGCAGTGCATTCTCCAATATTTGTGAGTTCCAGATAGAGTATGTATGCACCTGTAGTGAGTGTATGGACTAACACGTCCTGGGTGTTTGTGTTTACAAAGTACAGAAATCTCAGGGCCAGCAAGTTTGGGATTGTGTAAGATACCCAGTTTATAGAGGGGTAGTTAAAGTCCCCCATGAATATGGTATTGGGTGGGATGGTAAGTGTCACAACCTACCACTGGGCCAGCAATCAAGGAGCCTCAGTCTTCACCACTAGCAGCAGTGGGGGGCATTCACTGGGAGGATAACAGGCACAGACACACAGCATTCCCAGATGCAGCTCTCTGCATCAAGTGCTGTTTCCCTTAAGAGCACACAGAGATCACAGTCAGTCCAGGGCTGGTCTCTCCCTCTTTTTCCAGATTCCCAGTAAGACTACCCACTGGCACAGCTATAGAGCTGAGTTCTTAGCCAGGGTTCCAAGCCAAGTCCTTCAACACTCTCTTTTTCCAACCAGTGCTTCGTGTCCCTGCCCAAGTAGCTGACACACACACTCTTTGGAGATTTGATTTACAAACACGCACACGCACACACACACACACACACACACACACACACACACACACACACACACACACACACACACACACACACACACACACACACACACACACACACACACACACACCTGTGAAAGGCTGGCACAGGTTTACTAGCTATGCCCTCTTTTGTCCAGACTATAAAGTAGTTACCATTGCCACCAGGACCCCTTGCCAGCTACTTTAAGCCCCTTAACAAAGGGTGTCCAGTTTTACTGTGTAATATTAATACTAATGCAAATAGTAGTTTGACCAAGAGCAAGGCTATTAGGAGTGGCCCACACAGTGACACCAAATAAATATCCAAGTACTCTCAGAACTTTAATATTTCTAAAAAGATCAGCCACAATGAAAGGTTTAAATATATTTAATAATAAATAATAAAAGAACAAGACAATACTAAATATATTCACAGTAATGTCAGACTTCAGTTCACAGAAAAGATTTAAAATAACATTGCAGGACAGGCTCAGACAAATAAAGAAAAATAATTTCTAAACTAATCTTCACTATATTACTGACTGAAACTAAGAGAGCTGCTACACCCTAATAACTTACTTAATAGAGCAAGGCAGATGATGTGGTGAGTGGTCCTTCTTTTTGTTGTCAGGCCCAAGATAGAATACAGAATGATTTATCTGTCTAGGAGACTTCTCAAAATAATATCTAAAATATTACTGTTGGGATAGCTTGCAGAATGGCATCATTTCTGGTCATCTGGCTTCCGGTTCTCATACAAACACCCATAGTTGGCAGTATTTAGCACCTACCCTTAAAAATACACACAACAAGGGTTTTTTCCTCATATCTTTGGCAGGCGCTGGAAGTCATAAAACAATTGCATAACTCAATGCTTCCAAATTAGTGATTTGTTCACCCCAAAGACAATGCAGAAAGCTTCCTAGTACAGACTTTGTGTCTCTGGCTGCATTGAAACCTGTGAGATAGCATATTTATGGCCTAGGCTATAAAGTGATTTAATTTAAGATATTGTCCTAAAGTTTGCTGGACTGAGATCAACCCTCCAGTTTCCTCTGTTAAAACATATACATTCAAACAGATACAATAGTGCATGTACACTTCTGTTCTCTCCAGTAAGGCACACTGTGCATACATTGCAAACACAAGCACTTTACAAATACCTTTTCAACACAAATGTCTGTATAAACCAGTTTGATATACATGACATACAGTTCTAATACATTTGCAACAATACCAGCATCTTGTATGAATCAGTTTGATATTCACAAATGGCATATAATTATTTACAAAATTCTAGCTAGCTGTGCTGGTAGTACCTCCATTTGTCACAGTTAAGTATCTTTAGTAGGTCTAAGTATGAGCTATGGGTTTCATGTGTCATGCAAAGTGATCTATAGCTTGCAAGGTTAAGATATGGAACTCTACTTATGGTAATTTTTATGTGGTAAAGGTCACGTGCATCATCCTGTTTGACCAACCTTGAGGTATATTTGTTTTTTATGTAGATCAGTATACCTATATCTTTATTCCCTACAAGTGCAGTAACTGGTCTAAATGTGTGGAAGTCTTTGTACCACTGGGGTACCTTTTATGACTTTAAAACATCTCTCTCTAGCTGCACAGATGTCTGCATTCTACAAGGTGAGGACAGCTAGCAAGTAGTGGAGTTTCTTGTTTAGGCTCCTAGCATTGAGCAGTAGCACTTTTAGATTTTGTTGTGTTGATTTTGCTAAGGTGGAAGGTTTGTCAGTTTGGCATTACATAAAAAAAGGTACTGTGATGGGTCCCTACTCCATGCCAACAATTAAGGAAACTCAATCCTCACCACTGACTCTGGGGAGGATGGTCACAAAGAGCAAAGATGGATTCGCACATTATTTCCAAATGCAGCTCCCTGCACCAAGGACAGTTTCTCTTAAGAGCAAACAGAGAGCACACTCCAGACATAGGGCTGGACTCTCTTAATCTCCAGACCCACACAAAACTCCACACTGACCACTTTGGAGCTCTGTGACCATGTTCCCAGTAGCTGATACAAATACACACTTGGATATTTGAGTTTCACACACACACACACACACACACACACACACACACACACACACACACACACACACACACACACCTGGGAAAAGCTGGCACAGATATACTAGCTTTGCCTCTTTCTGCCCAGACTCTGAGGTAATCATGCTGTCACCAGACAGCTACTCTAAGGCTCTTACAAAGGGTACCCAATTATACTGTGTAATATTAATACTAATACAAATGGTAGAGTTTGCCCAAACCACCAAGGCTTTCAGGAGCAGACATGGAGTCACTAAAACAAGCATACATACTTTCAAGATATTAAAAGTATTCTCTAAAGGACCAGCCACAATAAAAGGTATTAAAATATTTAATGATAAATAATAAAACAGAAAACAGAGTATACTGAATTTAATAAAAAACAGAGTTTGAACCACCGAGATAGAAAAAAAATAAAATAATACAGTTGGATAGTTTCTCACAGATGCAGAAAACAATACTAAACGATTCTCACTAAATGTCCCTGACTAACAAAGAATTATTGTTCCCTGACTTCTTACTAAATCAAGGCAAGCTGATGCGTGCTGAATGTCTTACCATGGCAAAAGCCAGATGATGTCTCTCTTTGTCTGTGTGGTCGTGTGAGATATATATCATGTCGATAATCTTTCCTGTCAGATTCTAAAGTGCTGCTGTGAGGGTTCCAAAGAAACCAGATGCTGGTTAGAGGATGACATCACCTCTGATCACCTGACTCTGGTACAATACATACACAGAGCTTTGCTAACATCTGTGGCAGTGTCTGAAAGCTATAACAGAATTTCAAACTTTCTACCCTTCCAGGGTTCTCTGATAAAATATACACACTTGATCAGTTACAACAATATAACCTAATATGCATGCATACATTCTTTCTGTCCAGCAGGACCTGCTGTTGATGCATTTTTAACACAAGTAACTTTACAGATATATTTTTAACTCAAACATCTGTACAAATCAGTGTGATAGTCAAATAGCATAAAATTCTTTACAACACTCCAGCTAGCTATGCCTTTTTTAGGCAATGCCAAACTGAAAGTACTTCCAAAATAGCAAATCAAAACCAAGAAAATGTAAAGGTATTACTGCTCAATGCTAGGAACCTAAACAAAAAACTCCCCTCCCTGGAAGCTTTCTTTACTTTAGAGAATATTGATGTCTGTGCAGTTTCTGAGATGTGGTTTAAAGCCACGGACAGCACACCAACAGTGCAGGGTTTTAATGCCTTCCACACATTTAGACCATCTACTTCACAGGCAGGGACTAAAGGTGGAGGTGTCCCTATTTATATCAAAAATAAATATACTTCAAGACTGGTCAGACAGGACAATGCACTTGAGCTGCTCCATGTTCAAATCACCATAGGTAAAATCTAATACCACTTCCTTGCAAGATATAGGTCCCCCTCTATGACCCAGGAAACCCACACCAAATATTTAAACTTATTAGAAACACTAACCATCTAACCCAATACCATATTCATGGGTGAATTTAATTACCCCACTATTAACTGGGAATCCTATACAACATCACACGTACATGCACAGAGATTCCTGGATTTTGTAAACACAAACTCCCTGGACCAGAGAGTCAATACACCAACCAGGGGTGCAACCATACTGGATCTGGTCCTTACTAATATGGGAGAGTGCTTCACACTCCTTACTGTAATGCTTTCTCTGGTAAGGTCAGACTACAAAATGGTCTCCTTTGAAGTAAAAATAAAACCTGGATCACAGCTAAACCAGGAATATTCTGGAACTATTCTAAGGCTAGTCTCCTGCTATTAAGTGTGAACCTGGCAAAATTTCAAGCCCCTATAAACCCTGAGAACACTTCTGCCTATGCAGAACTATTCACGGAAACCCTTTGCAAGCATGTTAATAGCTGCATAGAGGCAACTGTACCTACCAGGAAGAAGTACAGCCACCCTGGTGGAATCACAAAATCAATCCGATATATAACAGGGGGAAGAACATCCTGGCAAAAATTAGGTGGTGCAGCATACAGCAGGATATAGGCACTCTCGTTAAACTAAACAAACAACTTAGAGGACAAATAAAGTCTACCAAAGCCAAATTTGAGGTAAGTTTGGCCTCCCAGGCCAAGGACAACCACAAAGCATTCTTTAGCTATGTCCACAACTTCAAAGGCAATACACAATTGTGTGCAGAGCTCATTGTAAATGGAGCCACCTACACTGAGCCAGGAGATATAGCAAATCTCCTGGCTGATAAATTCAGCTCCAACTTTGCTCCTCTCTCCCCCTCAATGTTCCCTCAGGAAATATTATCAAATGTAACTCCCCCTACTATCACTAGGGAACAACTCCTTAATGCTCTCTCTAAGACCACGAACACTGCATCAATGGGCCAAGACAATACCCCAGGATGCCTTCTAAATAGCACGAAACATGACCTATCAGGGCCTCTGGAATTGTTATTTAACTGAAGCCTCAAAACAGGCTTTGGGCCTCAAGAATGGAGAATGGCAACAGTCATCCCTGTGCACAGTGGTGGGCCATCTACAGACCCTGGAAACTACAGACCCATAAAGTCTCACTAGTCTTATATATAAAGCCATGGAAAGAATGATCTTGGAGATGATCAATAGAGATATAGTAAACCTCCATGCTAACATGGTATGATTTGTGCCCCTGCCTCCTGCCTAGCAGGTTTACCATGTGGTTAACTTCACTGACCTTCCTTACCACTTTGAAGTGTCCCTCTCAAGCTGCCTGCAGCTTATTGTGTCTGACAGGAATACGCACCATAACCAGCTGTCCCATGGCATACTCTCGAGCTCGAGCATTCCTGTCATACCAGACCTTTTTCTGCTGTTGGGCTCCTGCCAGGTTTTCCTGGGCCACGTCCATGAGCTCCCTAAGCCTTGTCCTGAAGTTTAGGACATATGCCAGAACAGATTCCTTGTGGGATTCACACTCACCCTTCCACTCATCATGAATCAAATCTAAAGGCCCCTTCACCCTATGCCCATACAGCAACTCAAAGAGTGAAAAACCTGTGGAGTCCTGGGGTACCTCTGTGTATGCCAACAGCAGATGGGGAAAATATTTGTCCCACTCTCTCTTAAACTGGTTGGCAACTTCCCATACCATGATCTTTAGTGTAGAGTTTAACGTCTCCACAAGACCATTAGTCTAGGAGTGGTAGGCATGGTCTTTAGTTGCTTCACCCCACAGTGCTTCCACAGACAAGCCAGCAGGTCTGACATGGATTTGGCACCTCTGTCAGTCAGTATTTTTCTCAGGAAACCTACCCTGCTGAAAATCTCTAACAAAGTACTTGTCACCTTCTCTGCCTCGATGGAGGACAGAGCCACTGTTTCAGGGTATCTAGTATCATATTCCAGTACCACCAGGATATACTTCTTCCCTGTTGAACTCGGGGTACTCAGAGGAACCGTGATATCCATAGCTACCCTCTGAAATTACTCCTTAATCACAGGCAAAGGCATCAATGGAGCCTTGATCTTGTCTCTTGCCTTGCCTACCTTTTGGTAGTGCTCACAGGTCCTGCAGTACCCAGTTACATCCCTTCTACTCCCAGGCCAATAGAAGTTCTGCATAACATGTCTCTTGGTATGCTTTATACCCATATGGCTTGCAAAAGGAATGTCATGGGCTATGGCTAGAAGTACCAGATGGTAGGCTGTGGGCACTACCAACTGTTGTATTACCTCACCCTCTAGTACCCCTCAGGGGTCCACTCTCTATACAGTAACCCTTTGTTCTAGTATACGTTCTCCCTTTTTCATTGAGAATCAGATGCCTCCTTAGCTACCTCCTTCAAGCCCTGTAATGTAGGGCCTGAAAGCTGAGCCTGTCTCAATTCTACCTTTGTGACCCCTCCCAGCTTCCTTTCCACAGGAAGCCCGGTCTGTTCTGACAGAGGTGCCTCACTGTCAGCCTGGGTACTACCACTCAGTTCTGCCCTTGCAGTCACTCTGTCCATGTGAACATCAGCACATATCAGCATCTGTGGCCCACTTTCAGGCTCACTGCTACAGGGTAGCTCCCTCCCTGAAATAGCCACCTCACCAGCCCCAGCTTAATTTGTGGAGTCTGTCTGGGTCTCCCTCAGGCTACCTGACCCACAGGCCTGTCTCCAAGCCTGACTGCATGTAACTACATGCACACAAAGTACTGCATTATCAGAATCATTCTCTATCAAGACATCTACAGGGATATCCTCAAACACACCTACCTGCTTGCCTCCTTTTCCACCCTCCCAGTCAAAGTGAACCCTGGCCAAAGGTATTTGGAATGGGATCCCTCCTAAAGCTCTGACTGGTGTGGAATGCCCAAGCAAGTACTCTTTAACCACTGCAGGCTTCACAATGGTTATGTCAGAGGCTGTGTCGCCCCTAGCAGTGGCCTGTCTTCCATCCACTAAGATAGGATACAAACTTTGGTGATAATTTGTTAGCCCTATTGTATCCAGGCAACTTACCACTGGCATGCAGTTATTCCCACCTTTGTTCCCCACCTTGCCTCAGTGTACATCTGTATGCTACATGGCCCCACTGGTTATTAAAACATCTAACCATTGGTCTTGGCCATGTACCTGAACTAGTGGCTTCCCCTGTTACTGGTGTACTCTGTTGGGGTGGTTTAGGCTGCCCACCATGGGTTCTCCTTACAACCATTTGTAGTCCTGGATATCCCTTTCTTGTGCAGTGATACCCTGCTTGCTAAGTAGAGATCCCCTTTTCTCCCCAGCTAATCTGCAGAGTTACACTCCCGGTCTGTCGACCAGTTTCTCATGTCCTCAGGCAAAGTGCTAAGGGCTTGTTCTCTCACCAAAAGGTCTTCCAGCCCTTCAGAAGTGGTGCTCTGGCACCCACTTACCCACCTATGAAAATAAGTGCTTAACTCAGCAGTATAATTATGTACACTTTCATCTGCCTTGCATCTATATTCACAAAACTTTTTTTCTGTAAGCTTCAGGTATTAACTTAAAACATTCTAATAAGCATTGTTTAACCATACCATAGTCTAAGCAATCAGTATCAGACAATTTAGAAAGAGTAATTACAGCTTTACCATGGAATAAGGGGGTGAGGAGCCATGTCCAGAGTCCTTGGTCAACAGTATACTGTTTACATACCCATTCAAACATATGAATAAAACTATCAAAAGTATCACCCTCTGTAAACTGTGGAAGAAATTTACTGACATTTGTTGCTTCTGGGGTTCAGTTATTTCCTTTCCCATTACCTCCATGACCCTGTCGAAGAGTCAGCATCTCCCTCTCATGTTGGAGATGTTTCTCATTTTCTTCAGCCTCCAAACACCACATTCTCTCTGCTGATTCGAACTCCCATCTGTTTTGCATTTTCTTCAGCCTCCAAATTCCTCAGTTCCTCTTCGACCTCCAAACATTTCAGTCACTTACCCTGATTCTAATTTCAAATGTTTGGACTCTAATTTAAGTCTCTTTAAGTCCAGATGGATTTTTAATTCCTCTGAGGAAGAGGTGAAATGGCTTGTTTCTGAACAAGACTGGTTGTCTTCTGGGTTACTGGTCCATGCTGCAGCTATGACCAAACCTGAAATCATTTCCTCTTTAGTCAAGTTGGCATGCACCAGTCCTTTGGCTTCTCACACCTTGGCCAAATGGTTCTTTGTCAGCTTGCTATAATTGTCTGCTGACATCCTTGCCTGCTTTCCCTGACTAAACTAAACTAACAAAAATAAATAAAACTGTTGTGAAAATTAAACTCGGTATGTTTACCATGTGGCTGCTGAGAGTACACACACCTTCAATGACAACTGCCCACAAGCTACTGAAGTTCAGTTAATATCCCACCTAGCTGCCACCAATATTTGATGGGTCCCTAATCCAGACCAGCAATCAAGGAGACTCAATCCTCACCATTGACTCCAGTGAGGGACAGTCACTAAGAGCAAAGATGGATTCGCACAGTATTTCCAGATGTAGCTCCCTGCACCAAGCACAATTTCCCTTAAGAGCAAACAGAGAGCACACTCCAGACCTATGGATGGGCTCTTTCTCTCTCCAGACCCACACAAAACTACACACTGACCACTTTGGAGCTCTGTGACCATGTTCCCAGTAGCTGACACACACACACACACACACACACACACACACACACACACACACACACACACACACACACACACACACACACACACACACACACACACACACACACACACACAGATATTTAAGTTTCACACACACGCATACATACCTGGGTAAAGCTGGCACAGATATACTAGCTGTGCCCCTTTCTGCCCAGGCTCTGAGGTAATCATGCTGTTACCAGTCAATTACCCTAAGGCTCTTACAAAGGGTACCCAATTATACTGTGTAATATTAATACTAATACAAATGGTAAAGTGTGCCCGAACTAGCAAGGCTTTCAGGAGCAGCCACTGTGTCACTAAAACAAGCATAAGTATTTTAAAGATGTTAAAAGTATTGTCTAAAGGACCAGCCAGAATGAAAGGTATTAAAATATTTAATGATAAATAATAAAACAGAAAACAGGAGAATACTGAATACAATAAACAACAGAGTCTCAACCACAGATATATAAAAAATAATACATTTGAATAGTTTCTCACAGATGCAGAAAACAATATTAAGTTATTCTCACTAAATGTACCTGACTAACTAAATAATTACTGTTCCCAGACTACTTACTAAAGCAAAAGCTGAGTGCCTTACCACAGCAAAATCCAGATGATGTCTCTCTTTGTCTGTGTGGATATGTGAGATATATTTCCTGTCAGAAATCTTTCCTGTCAGATTCTGAAGTGCTGCTGCAAGGGTTCCAAAGAAACTAGATACTGGTTAGAGGATGACATCACCTCTTGTCACCTGACTTTGGTACAATACACACACAGAGCTTTGCTAAGATCTGTGGCAGCATCCGAAAGCTGTAACACAATTTCAAACTTTCCACCCTTCCAGCGTTCTCTGATAAAACATACACATTTGATCAGTTACAAAAATACAACCTAATATACATGCATGCATTCTTTCTGTCCAGCAGGACCTTCCATTGATGCATTTTTAACACAAGTAACTTTACAAATATATATTTTAACTCAAACATCTGTACAAATTAGTGTGATAGTCAAATAACATACAGTTCTTTACAAACCTCCAGCTAGCTATGCTGGTATATATGCACATGTACTGCCATAATCTCCCTGGCACAGATGGTACGACCTCATAACATCACAGGTACTATGGGTAGGACAGTGTTTTAGCTACTATTTCAAAGCCCTAACAGAGACAGGTGAGGAGAAGTGTTGGCAAAACAATGTAGTCTCTTGACCATATCCGCATATGTTGACAGATATTGTACCCCCTTTGAATGACACCAGAAGCTAAGCCAATTGATAAAGTCAGTCATATTTTGTCATTGTGGTGGCATCTTCCTTGGTGAAAGTAGAATGTGGCTCACTGCTATGCTCATACTAGTCTGTGACACATGGTTCAACAGTTCCATAATATCTCTTTTCATGTAGTTTAGGGGAGTACAACCCAAGTAATTTACACCCACATGGACTATGTCTGAGTCATACAGGTATGTGTGGTTTAGCAGCCTGAATATGTGATTGACTTGGCAGATCCTGGCCCTTGATAGACAACTGACAATGATTTTCTCCTTGTTCAGCTTAGTGAATGGGGTATCTGTATGTCTCACCATAGAGCTCATATGACTAAAGTAGTGGGTAGTGTGTTGGCTTGCATTATGGGTTTTGCAGTTAGGGATCTATGGGGTGTGATTGTATGTGTGGTGTTGGGTGTTGTTTTGGTAGAGGGCTTTTTTATTTGCTGAAGATAATTGATGTGTGCTGTATGTCTGGATGGTCTTTGGGGTTCATAGGTTCATAGGTAGGTACTAGGCTATCTGCCCAAGGGCATTTATAAGCCTAACCAGAGTGTGTCGGCTTTCACCACCCCATTGATTAATTAACTGATCCTCTGTCAAGGAGAGCCAATGAAGTGATCCCAGGGGTGTATTTTCTGTTACCCATCCACTTGTCAAGGTTTCTCTTGTAGAGTGTAAGTGAGTGGCTCTGCCTGATGTAATTTGGAATTTTGTTCCAAAGCATGGGGAATCTCTGTGACAGGAATCCATCCCTCCAGCATGTTCTATTTGTTGTTGTGGCGAGGTTTAGCTCACTAGTGCACATAGCTCGTAGTGACTTGGATTTCTTTAGGTGGAGCATGTCCATCAATTCTGAGTTGGACATGGCTTTGTAAGTCAGGCAGAGATCACCTCTGAGTAAGCGATATGCCACTGAGTACAGCCAGAGTTTGTTCAGTCGGGCTGCATAGGACATATGTTTGAGGCCAGTAATCCTCTTGGCGAGGTACTTTTGTGGTCTTTCCAGCTGTTGGAAGTGTCTTGTGAGGTACATCCCAAATGGGGCATTGTACTCTATGATGGGTCTAATGAGTGATGAGTAGAGGGGCACTATGACCTCTTTATTTCTAGATGCGAACCTTTTAGTAATTAGATGGGCCACATTAGAAGGATTTCCTAACTACTTTGGCAATATGATTGTCAAAGGAGAGATTACTATCTACCTGGGTCCCCAGATCTCTTATTACCTCTTCTGTATTAAGGGGGCTGCCATCTATGTGATAATTCGTGGGTGTTTTGTTTTTCCCAAACGGGATGACTATGCATTTTTTGGCATTTTGCTTGAGGCCATGACTTTGACACCAGGTGTCTGTCTCAGTAAGGCTCTTTTGGACAATGTCTGTGTCAGCCGGAGAGTCAATTATGGCTCCCAGTTTGCAGTCATCGGTGAACTTGGTTAGCCATAGTCCTCCTGTGTTTGCCTGTACTTCTGAGAAGTATATGCCAAACAGTAGGGGTCCCAGGACCGAGCCTTGCGGGACACCACTTGTGACTGGTTTAAAGTCGAACCTGGAGCCCGCTATTCTTACCGTGTGAGTTCTGTCTGTAAGCCAGTTGGCAACCCATCTCATGATGTAGGGGTTTATGTTCAGGCTGGTGAGTTTTTCTGTAACACCCAAGTGGGGAAAGGTGTCGAAAGCCTTGGCGAGGTCAAGGTAGGCTGTGTGAACCACCTTTCCCTCTTCTATGGCCTTGGTGACTGTCTCGAAGAAGTCAACCAGGTTTAGTAGGCATGATCTGCCCTCAACAAAGCTGAACTGAGTCGAGTCAAGTGTTTGGAGGTTCCCAATGTCTTTGCTAATGAGTTCCATGATGATGCACACCATAGCCTTGCAGACCAGGCTAGTCAGGCTTATGGGGCGATAGTTACCATGGTTAGTTGCGGCTACTCCTTTGTGGAGAGGAATAACTGCTGCTGTGCGCCATTCTATGGGCACATAGCCTGTGGAGAGGCTGAGGTTGAACAGCATGTTTAGGTGGGGGGTTAGTTCGTTCTGTAGTTTGTGCAAGACGCAGCCTGGTCCCATTGACGCTGTGTTTTTGGCTTTTGAAAGGGCTGTTTTCACCAGTGTGTCTGTGATTTTTGGGACACCACACTTTTCCGGTATTGTTGTGGGCCCTTTTGGAGGTGAGAGGGGGGTGAATTTTGCACTGAATCTATCTGCCAGGATGTTGGCAATATCAGTAGGTTCAGTATATTTTGTGCTATTTTGCACTAGTTCAGTGCATATCTGCAAGTTGCCACTTAGATTCTTAACATAGCTAAAGAAGCCTTTGTGGTTATCTTTTGAATCCTTGGCTATTTTTCTTTTGAAGTTAGCCTTGGATGATTTCATGAGGGACCTTAGTTTCTTACTGATACTGATTAGGGATGTCTTTCCTTCTTGGGATTTACTTTTTTTTCTGAACTAGTTTCCTCTTTCTATTGTATAGCCTGTTTCTTGCAGTGGTCTACCAAACTGGTTTCCTTCTCTTAGAGGAGTGAGTCTTGATTTTGCTAGGGATGGCATGATCCATGCATCCTTGTAGGTGCTCATAGAGTGCATTTGTAAAGGTTTCTGCATCTTGGGTGGCGTTATCCTTTAGCGTGGGGGCTGTGGAACTTACCACCTCTGTCTTAAGTAAGGTGACGTTTGCTTTAGAAAAGTTTTTTACTGTGGTTTCCTTAGTTCAGGGTGGTGGTGGGGTGAGGACATCCAGAGTGATTAGTTTATGGTCTGATCTAAACAGTGGCAGGTTGACCTCTGGTGTGGAACACTTGTCGCCCATGTTGGTGATGACCAGGTCCAGTATGTTTTCACCTCTTGTAGGGGAGTTTACCAGCTGATCCAGGGCATTTGAGTTGATGAATTCCAGGAAGCGCTGGACCTGGGAATTTGTATTCCAGTAGTTTTCACAGTGAATGGTAGGGTAATTGATATCACCCAATATCAGGGTGTTCGGTATGACCTTCATGTTTTCCAGTGTCTCCAGAAAAGTGGAGTGGTGGTCCTGGGTCATGGAGGGTGATCTGTAGCAGGCCACAATTTGCATTGCAGATTTTCCCGATGTTAGTTGCGCATGGATGATCTCAGAGGTATCATGCTGCACCACTAACCTGGAGGTATAGGTATTCTTGATGACTATGGATATACCCCCTCCTTTTGTGTTTCAGTCCATGTTCTATGGCTGAAACGTGTGGTATGAGTTGTAGCCCAGTAGTGCTGGGGTGCTCTCTGGAGCCTTGAACCAGGTTTCAGTTACTGCACAGTTGTCGACGTTCTCCATACTGAGGAGTGCTTTGAGCAAGTGCATTTTGAGATTTAAACTCCTGGCGTTGAGTAGCATAACCCTCAGTTTTTTGTTAATTGTGCTGTTTACGGGGGTGAGTTTGACTTTTGAGCCTTGCCTAAAAAAAGGCACTATGGGGGCAGTAAGAGCCTTGGCCATTATTCGAAAGCCTAGGGGTGACAGGTGCAAGCCGTCTCTTGCGAGGCAACGCAGCTTGTCGAGCATGTCGTTCCAGGCTGACAGACACTGGAACCCCTTTGAATGACATCAGAAGCTTAGCCAATTGTTGAAAGTGATCATTTTTTTTTTTATACTGAGGTATCATTCTTGGTGAGGGCAGGATGTTACTCAGGGTCAGGGTCATACCAGCCTGGGCTACATGATCAGAGAGCTCTTCCATGTCTCTTTTCATGTAGTCCAGGGAGGTACGTCTCAGGTCATTCACACCAACATGAACAATGACAGAGTCATATTTGTACTTGTTCTGAAGTGACCTGAGTGCTTGTGTTATGTGGCGGATTCTGGCTCCCGACAGGCAGCTAACAGTAACCTTCTGCTTGTCCAGCCTAGTGAGTGGGACATCAGTGTGCCTGACTATAGAGTCACCTATTACTAGTGTGTTAGGTATGTTATTTCGCCTTAAGGGCTGTAATTGTGCGGCACGCTGATTTTGTGTTTTATTTGTTGTCTGGTTTGTGACGGGAAGTGCAGGTTGTTTGGGTGTCTGCTTTGGAGGTCTCTGATGCTTTTGCAGGTTTTTATTTAGAGCCTCCAGGTATGATTTTGTGTATTTATGTGTATTTTTTGCCAGTGCTGTTTTAGTAGGTCTGTGTGCAGCTAGAGTTGTGGTGCAAGTGTTAACTTTCTCATCTTGACTGTCTGTTCCAGTCTTGGGTGGAGACAGCTTAGCATCCAGTTTGGCTGTATAATTGCATCTCTCACATATGTTAGTGTTTTATGGTAGGAGGAGAGGGTTGTCTGTGTACACGAGGCAATTGTAACATTGCCTCAGGATACCCAGATTCACCTGCTGGACTGGAGAGTGCACCTGAAGTTGCCCTTTGGTCATGCCTGGATAGTCGGGTGAGCTGCTTAGTCGCTTTATTGGTGAGGGGTGAATAAAGAGCCTTGCCTTGCTGGGCAATCAGTGTCAGGGTATATTAGTGCTTACTATTAGGTCTGAGCAAGTGCTGGGCTGTAAGATGCATTTTGAGTGCTTAGGTTGAGAGTTAGACTAGTTTCAAGGGAAAAACTGAAGAGGAGACTTAGTGGAGCCGGGAGTAATTTAACCATAGGTAACCGTCACTGCCCGGTGTGCAAAACCGTGCAAACACGTTTTTTTATAGTAGGGAAATGAAAGAGATAGATATTAGCCCAAAATGGCCAATAAACTACTAACGTCTGGGCTGGAACCACTCCTCCAGGGACAGATAGATTGCTCAAAGCTCCCCTCTCTCACAGGTGAACAGAGAAACTTCTTTCTATCCAAGTTAGATATGGGCAACTCAGAAACTAGTATCACAGCCCTGAATTCAGCACTAGCCTGAAAACTGGACTATACTAGCTTAGAAAGGTGGGAAACAAGGATTTATTTTTGTTTTTTTTTTTTTTGTTTTTTTGAAAAGATAAGGCAAAAACAATAAAAAATACACTTAAAACAGCTTTAAACGTCTAGAAATGATCAGAAAAGGCTATTGTGTAGCCTACAACAGTTAAATTATTTAAACAAAAAACAAAGTGCAGGCAGTCGAATAAGTACAATATGTGAAAAAACAAGCTTTTAAATCACAATAAATGCTTGAAAATCTGCGTTTAGGCAGAAAACAGTTAAGTACAGCAAGAAAGTACAGAAAACTGATACTTAATCAATCCAAAGTCTCTCTTCTAAGCTAGAAGGCTTGTATCATTTTAAGGCTTTCTAGTGCTACCCAGTAGGTTAGTTACAGGAAACATGGAAAACAAGCGCAGATGTGGTCTTTTAAACCAGAAAGTTGAAAGAGATGGACAAACTGTCCAAATGGTCAATAAACAATTTCTGAGCCAAAAACCTCTCCTCTCGTGGTAGACCGGCTACCTAGTGCTTACCACTCCCACTGATAAGCTGGAAGGCTTTCCTCCAACACAGAAAGGCTGTATGTTTAGTAAGATTGTTTTTTAGTGTCTGTGCATATTTTGGTCTGTCATCTGCCTCCAGTAACACTGTGTAATTACATCTCTCACATACTGTATTGATTTCTCTAAGGATTAGTGTATTGTCAGTAAACATGAGACAGGTGCTACATTGTCTCAGGATGCCCATATCCACCAGACTGGTGACAGAGAAACTGGGAAAGTAAATATCCATGATGTAAGGTCCTTCTCTGTGAACAACAAGGGGGCTTTTGAGACTAGAAGCAAAAACTAAGTTATATTGGAGTAATTCCATGGACCAGTCTTTCTCAATCCGAAGACTGGTTGTTCCTACAGGAACTGAGCTGTTGGGTAGAGTTTCAGAGGTAGTTTTATATGGAAATGTATCTCTCTCTCTATACAAAGCCTGCTAAATGCCAATAGCCCTCTGTCCAATAAAATAACCTCACTTTAAGCTTTCCTATGTATTTCCAAATTTGGACAGACCAGGCAACCCCTGCTTCCACTAGATGAGTAATCCCAAGTCTTCTTAATGTAAAAACGGAATGCGGAAATAAGAGTAGATATTACATGTGGAAAAGTATTAAAGGGTGAGACCACATATATTGGATAAATAAAGTTGCATCCAGAAAACATACTCCTTAGTTTTCCAGTGTGTCTTATTAAATAGCATAACTAACATTAAGTTGTCTGTGATAATTCTTTCTAGAACTAGTTACAAGACTGCTCATTTTTCAAAAAGTTTTAACAGCAGCATCTACTTCAGTCTGTTACATTTTGCACATGGGTAAGGTACTGATTCAGATTAATAAGGCTGTAATAGAAAGGAAGTTTTTTTTTTTTACTTTCAAGAACAATGAAAAGAAACTTGCTTATGAAATATATAGAAAATATTTTAAGAAATACTGTGTGTGCTGTTAAAGTTATACGAATGTATTGCTTATCTACAAAGCTACATTTACACAAGAATAACTCACTAACAGAGTAAATCTTTTAGAATCCAGTTATATGATTGGTAATGAAAAAATATCAGTTCATATACCACACTGTAAGATACTATTTCTAATTTTTGGCTAATGGATATAAGCACACTAATCACAGTAAGCTTGACAGCCAAAAGATATATTCAGAATCCCAAACACAAAAAACACTGAAGACTGAAAGACTTGACACAAAAGGTCGACACACAGGACATCAAATGCATTTGCCACCAGCTTTTTAGAAGTAATAAAAAGCCAGTAGCATGTTGTATGATATTGTGTTGTAGTAAGGTCTGGGTTTTTGCCCTTTCCCCAGTGTGGTGTGATCTTGGAGTTGGTATATGTAAGTTGCAGGGGGGGCTTTCCTCCTGTATAGCACTTGTTTCTACATTGTTTGGTTTTCTGTTTTGACTTTTTATGGTCAGCTTTTGACTTTTCTGTGCTTTTTTCAGTTCAGGGTTGTGAATGTATACTGATGGCCAACCACACACCTAGGAGTCATCAAATGGTGCAACAGCTGTGATGCAATGTGCAATTGTAGCTCCTTCATATAAAGTAGCAGAGTGGAAAGCACAGTTGACCACTGGTGTTCCACATGGGTCAGTGCTATGGCCAGTTTTAACATACTTATCCCAGGTTTCCCAGTTCTGAAGGACAGCAAGATCAAACATTTTGCTAGTAGCTACAGGACTGCAGTCAATATCACAGATGAAAGATCTGGTGGCTCCAAGTTAAGAATATATTTAGGTTCTGGGATTTAAAGGAAAGCAATACAAAATAGGTTGTCCATTGCAATGAACTGAATGAAGTAGATATATGAAAAATAAGTAGTGTGGCCATAGTGACAGATATGGAAAAAAAGATCTAGTAGTCATAGCTATCCTTAAGAGTCATAAAAGTTGCATTACTGCAAAGAAACAGTAAGTACCAACATCTTTTTCATTTTTTGTATTATTTTTTCTTAATTAAGCATTTTCTTGCTTATTTATGTAACTATTCTCATTTCAGCAGCACTCAACTTAACTGCATATAGACTTTCAATCGATAGCTTATTTTCAAACTTGCTACTTTCAAGTACTTTGCTTTCAGATTTGTGACATGAGTCATTTTGTCTATGGAAAATGTGGAACATGTCTTTAAATGATTGTGAACTCTAACACGTGTCTTTAAAATTCTTTCTCACAATTATTAGTGAGGTATTTCAGTTATATTAAATAGGGTAATGGAAAACTAATTGGCTAACTAAAGCAGACCAAGACCTTGCTTCTCAAACTCAATAAATTAAGATCTAAATTCGGCAAATTTCATCCCATGTTCCATAGGTTTGCACCTGAAAGAATATTGGACCCCATACATCATATCTTTAGCCCCTCTCTCATCTCAGGCACTACCCCAGTAACATTCAAGCATGGAGTTATAATTCCTTCACCTAAAATCACTTTTCCTAATGGGGCTGATGGATTATACACTTGTTTCTACCCCATACTCTATTACCAAAATATTTGAAAAACTTTTATATAAACTATTTAAGCACATTAATAGCTATGGCCTGTTTTATGATGCACAACCATGGCTTTCACCATGCCTTCAGTAAGTTTCCTGTCCTGGTAATGGCCAGTGGTATGATTTATTGAAACATGAATGAGGGACTTCTTACTGCAGATCTGTTTGTTTACATGACAAGGGTTTTTGAAACAGTTGACCATATCCTTCTGCTCAACAAACTCAAAAAAAGACTCGGCTTGGGAGATAACATTGTTTGCTGGTTTCACAGCTACCTAAAACACAGAACATTCAAAGTCCATAGTAATGTCTCATCCTTTGCTGCTGGTAAACTTAGTTCAGGTGTACCGTTAGCATCTATGCTAGGTCCTATTCTATTCTCTTCTCTTTATTAATGATCTTCTCCTAGAATTACCAAATCTTAAATTAATAATGTATACAGATGATATTCTCCTAGAATTACCAAATCTTAATAATGTATACAGATGATATGCTACTCCTGCAATCCAGTGCAAGCTACTCTGACCTGCAAACCAAGTTACAGGCAATTTCACTCAGTTATGCACCTGGTCCACTTCTAACAGACTACTAATTAATCCTCAGAAAACCAATGCCATGGTCTTTGCCTCAGACAAGACGTTGACAGATCTTAATGGCAGTATAATACAGAATGTCACTGAACAGAAGTACCTGGACTAATACTTGACCCTACCCTTTCCTTTTCCATTGTACAGATTTTGTAGCTAATAAATTCCTTGCTCAGTGAAAATTGCGTTATAGGATCAGTATTTTCTTTCACCTGCTGCCTGCAGGGCCATTACTAAAAATATTTTAATACCCAAACTGGAATATGTGCTGCCTTTTATTGTTATACATTCAGCCTACAATATTCACAGATTATAGACTGCTGAGAATAAATCTGCAGATTCATGCTATTAGCATACTCCCAGATGTACCACTGCAATTTGCTAAAAATATCCAGTTGGCTTTCAATACCCCGTAGGGCCACCTTTCTGCTAAGTATTGTAATTTACAAGGTTGTAAAATACAGTCACTACCCTCCTCCAAGAGTGAAACTACCTTTACAAGACAACCCTTTTGTATTCAGTAGCATACAGTTCAGCACTTTCTCTGTAGTATGGCTTCCATTTAAATTGCTGTAGGTGAGAGAGCCTTCTCTAGACTGAAACCTGCTACCTGGAACCACCTGCCTATTGACATAAAAAATCTAGAAACAATTAAAAGATTTGCTTAAAGAGCCTCTCCTTACTGAATCTACCTACAGCTGCTACCATGACAATGGTTAGGTAATTTATCATCTCATATCATAAGTAATAGAATACATTTAAGTAATTCTTCTCATCCTCTTAATGTGTCAGCTTATACAAGTACTTCTCACATGTATATAGGAGGTTATGTATTTTATATATATATATATATATATATATATATATATATATATATATATATATATATATACTTCAAAATACTGAAAATGACAAAACTTCATAATACTGAAGACCAAAATACTGAAAGCTCAAAATACTGAATACTCAAAACACTGAAACTCAAAATACTGAAAGCACATCTTATGCGTAAACTCAGCTTAAACAACATAAATCATAGCAATTTCTACCAAATATATGCAGGGGCAAGCCCCTGCACCCCCATGGGGCTGTGCTCACACCTGCTAATTATATATATCAACTCCAAGATTGCACTTAACTACACTATGTGCAATCTTGGAGTTGATATATTTAATTAGCAGGGGTGTGGGGGGTGCAGGGGTGCTTGCCCCCTGCATATATTTGGTAGAAATTGTTATGATTTATGTTGTTTAAGCTGAGTTTACGCATAATATGTGTTTTCAGTATTTTGAGTTTCAGTATTTTGAGTATTCAATATTTTGAGCTTTCAGTTTTTTGGTTTCAGTGTTTTGAGTTTCAGTATTTTGATATTTCAATGTTATGAAGTGAATCCATATATATATATATATATATATATATATATATATATATATATATATATATATATATGCACTGAATGTTATGCATATCTCAGCTTGCATTTTGTTTGCACTTTTTCTTTCCTTCTCAAATCACTCTGACTGGATCTTTTAATCTTACCCTATAAGCACTGAATGTTACCATTATGTTCTGAATTTTGCTATATACTCATTCTTTATATAATACTGTGCTTAGAAAGACCATGATACATTTTTCTGCTCTTTGAGTTTAGGTGGTGGTTGAAAAGGGTCAGTAGACCAGTCTTATTACCTGGTAAATGAACAAACAAATAAATAGATAGATAGATAGATAGATAGATACATACATACATACATACATACATACATGACACTCTGCCTAAAGACTCATAATTCCTGGAGTTGGATGGACCATATGCGGCTTTTGTTGGATAGTGCCTGAAGGAAGCTAAGGTGAAGAGTTTATATAGAGCTGGAATGAAGGCCTAGCTGATGTCTGCAGTTGCAAACTGTAAACTACAACCTAGTTGCTGGGAAGGCTGTGTGAGACATATCCTGTATGGAACTACCTTTAAAGAGTTGCATTTAAGGTAATGTGTAAATAATGTAAATGCCTCTAAATTAACCATGCAGTGCCAAAGTACACTGTGTTTTCATCTTTTAAAATAAACCTGTTTTTTCCATATCTTTGCCTCTATTGTGGTTCAGGATTATGATCAGGTCATCTATCATATATAGCTTATTGTGTGTTTGAAAGATGCAAGTCAAGCTTTCAACGTTGTTTGTTCTACAGAGGAGTACTTTGGTTCTGCCTGCTGTCCATACTGCAGGTTGTTTCAGTGGTAAGGATTTCTACCACACAGGTCCAGAGTCTACATTTCAGTCTCAGTGTCTGAATTCTGTGTTGGAATTGCATGCTTTCTATTTGTCTGTTCAAACTTTGCCTGTGTGTTTTGGTTTCCTCCCAAAAACATGCTGACTGATTTGCGATTGTGTCTCTCTTAGCTGTATATTAGTGATTGTATCTCTCAGCTGTCTATATATTGCAATTGCCCTATCCTTTGTGTCCTAGGACATTGTGGAAAAGGGATGGTTCAATCCCATGATAAATTAGTAGAAACAATTAAGTGGGTGTGTAAGTATTTAACATGCTAAACTAAGTAGGCTGTTCCTTAATCCTGTTTCAGCCATGATTTGGACCATAACGGCAAGGGTAAATGTAATGCATATATGGGCAATTTAATGTAGTCAGTCAGCTAGCATGTTTACCAAAAGTTTAAGTAAACAGAGCACCCAGATAAAACCCATGTTGTTAGGATTAAATGCCAGACTTTTGAGCAGTGATAACATGGTCTCACAGCTGAGTCACTATGCCTGCACAAGCTGTATAATTTGACAGGCCCCCCACGGAAATAGTAGAGTGCTGACTCACCCCAAAAAAAAAGGACTGAAAATGCAAAACAATGAATATCCAAAATCATTTTCCTCCTTTAAACATGTTATTTACAGGGAATCTAGAGCCCTGCAACCCCTGATGTGTGTGTGTGGGGGGGGGGGGCAACCCCCAAACTTATATATACCAACTCTGAGATTGACATACCTTGGAGAAAAGGGAATATTCTGAGAAATGGTCATCTTGGACTTGATATAAGAAAGTCTGTTTTTTCAGCTATTCAGTCTCTATATTTTCAGACTCACTGAAGCCAGTCCCAGCATTTCAAATTGCTACCAGTTTGGCAACTTACTTGCCCGATAGTGCAGAGGGATAAATCCCTGACTACAAAACCCTTATCAAAGAAAAACCCAGGCATTGAAGAGTTCTTGAGTGTAGGTGGGAGTAGTTGATGCTGGTTCGCATACCCTGGATGGAGGGTAGGCAGTTGGATCTACTAAAGTTTTAACAGTTTCTGGTGAAAGCCAGATTTAGCATGCAGTGTACCTTTAATGATAGCTTGGTGATTGCCAAAGCTGTACTTGAGTGGTAGTTTTATGAGCATGCGTGTGTGGAAGTGTGCAAACAAACTGGTGAGGGTGTTTAGGGCACAAAGCATATGAGAACTAGAGATCAGCAAATATCAGAAATAAGCCTGCCATGGATGATGCCCAGTCCAGAGCTTGACACTCACCCAGAAGTCATGATAAAAGATGAGATTACTGAAAGGTATCCTACTCCAGAAGAGGAGTTCTCCCATTGCATGTGCTATGGACCAAACTAAATGGAAGAATGAATGGACCAATATAGCATCTGGGTAGAGGAATTTCAAGGTTTGCTAGGCATTATGAAGGAAACTGAATGCTAGCCAAGACAATAATTTTTTTTGCCCTATTGCCTTGCAACCTTTGATTAATATTCTTAATTTATTTTCTTAAATTACAGTATTTTGGTTTGCATTTCTGCAACTCTTACTTAGAAAGGTCACAGCGTGCATATGTTGTCCAGAGGGATGGAGCCCTGACTGCTGATCAGTGAATGGCATCTGATTATCATTCCCAGCACCTACAGAGCCAGACAGGAAGGTGGAAGGGTGAAGTGTCATGGCCTGCTCACCTCCCTAAGGAGGTGGGAAGGAATAACACACTGACAGGACCACAGCAGAGTATGGTTTCTCTGGTTGATCCCAGAGAACCCACCACTTGTGCTGTGGGGGGGGGGGGCTGCCTGTGAGGAAACATCCTTCGTGGAAGTGGCAGTATGCCCTATTGCTGCAGCCTATAACTGATTCCTCTGCTACCCCCCTAATAGTGAATATGGGGCATAGGAAAGCATACAATAAAATCTGAGCCATCCCTACTAGCTGCCTAAAAGAAGTCCACTTTTGGTTGGCAAATCTTATGTTGTGTGCAAAACAGTGATCTGTTTCTACTTGACAGTAAGCACATTAAAGAAACTATTCTTAAAACCCATATGTTATATGGGTTGGAGACAGTAGCATTGACAAAAAGGCAGGAGTTAGAGCTGGATGTGGCAGAGTTAAAAATGTTAAGATTTGCACTGGGTGTGACGAGGGTGGATAGGATTAGGAATAAGTATATTAGAGGGTCAGCACAGGTTTGAAGATTTGGAGACAAAGCCAGAGAGGCAAGATTACGTTGGTTTGGACATGTGCTGAGGAGGGATGCTGACTATATTGGAAAAAAAGATGCTAAGGATGAAGCTATCAGGTAGCAGGAAAAGAGGAAGGCCTAAGATAAGGTTTATGGATGTGGTGAGAGAGGACATGCAGGTGGTTGGTGTGACAGAGCAAGATGTAGAGGACAGGAAGAAATGGAAACAAATGATCCGCTGTGGTGACCCCTAACAGGAACAGCTGAAAGAAGATGATGATTCTTTAAACAGCAATAACAATTAACTGTGAAAAAAAAAATAATAATTTATTGGCAATAAGTTCATTAAAGAAACTATCCTTTTAACAACAATAACTGTGAAAAAATAAATAAATAAAAAATACCTTTTTGCATTATATATTTCATAAGTAAATACTAGACTAGCTGCCCTTGCAGGCTATTTTAAGCCTAGCCAATTCCCCCTTTCAAAGGTGGGAATCAATCCCCTTACTTTGTGTCTGTGAGTCAAATTATGCCCAACCCAGTTGTTACAGAGATGTTAGGGACTGAACCCAGGAGCTCATACATACAAAGCATGCACTCTGCCACAGAACTACATCCCCTTACAAGGGGATACTGATAAGGATAATAAGTTTGACCAAAATGCACATTTCTACCCGATGACAGCATTAGTATAATGCTCTTGCCAGCTGATAATATAGGAGGACTGATTTTTCAGGAAACAGATAAGCTTTATATTTCACTACAAAAAATTGCAAAAAGAGCCAGTAACTAGCATAAGAGTAGCACTGTACATGTTATCACTACAAAATTCAAAATAGCTGTTTTTTACAGCTAAAGAACTTCATTTTCAAATGCCATTGTACATTCCTTCTAAGAAAGTGTACTGAGACATTCAATTGCAGTTGCAAAGCAAGAACTATAACATATACTAATCTAAGCTGATCTCTTTAGCTGCTATTAATTTAACCACTGTACCTGACCACGAACCACTTTAAACTCCCTATCTGCCTTCCTTCTTCGTCTTCTCAATTCTCATAACTTTTCCCCTCTTCACTTGTTCCTTTCCTCTCTATCATCACATACCTACTTACCTCTTTCCCCCTTTCCCAGTTTCTCTCTTATTTGTTTTATTACTGTCTGATCTGCTACTTTATTGTTTTGTCCCATAATGTACTACATAATCAAGTATTCATTTGAACAAACTTTAATTATGTTTATGCTGCTGTACTTCACCTCTCAAATTTATGTAATTTATTTGTTTTTATCTTATAATGTAAACTATGTTATTGCTGTTATACACTCTATATGTAATGTCACATACCTGGAACTTTTCTCCCCAGACCTCCACTAAAAATAAGTACCCTCGACCCAATCAGACTTCCCCAGTAAACAAATGTTAACAAATGTGAGACAATGTATGAACCTTTATCAACCCCTTACTTCAGAGCTGTAACTAGAGTGAGACATAGAGGATTGATGTCCCATACGCAATGTGTGAGGAGACAAGATTGGTAGTCATCCATTGCGGATATTGCAGCTTCATAAATAAATGCCGATATTGCATTTTCAACTTGCCTCAGCTACAGTGCTTAGTGTTTGAGGACAGTGTGTGATAGTAATTGCAGCAAGTTGTTTTTAAGAGATAGTGGGCTGGATTTACGAAGGCTTGCACAGAGTCTAAGATTAGTGTAAGATGGCAGACAGCCAATATGTCTGCTGAGTGATCCAGCAACAGCCGGCAGGGGCGTGCATGAGAGCTTCTAAAGCTACTCTTGCACGGCCAGTGTTATGGTATGCAAATTACCTCATTTGCTGCTGAAAGCTATGCAAATGAGATAAATTTGTGATCCAGGAAACACTAACGTGTCCATGTAAGAGTAGTGTTATTTGCAGAAATGTACTCCATTGGTAATGGAGTACCGTTCTGCAAATAGCTAAATGGAGCTATGACAGCTCCAAATAAAGGATGCATCTAGTTGAGGAAGCATGCCAATGGACAAATATAAGGCCATTGGCATTTGCAAATGTTGTAAATCTTTAAAATCCATTTTTCCCCCGATCTCCGATGTTTAAGCGTAGCGCAGTGCCACGCAAACGTGCGGTGCTTTAAATAAAATGAAAAAAATTGAAAAATAGCCAAAAATGGGCATTTTCACTTAAAAGCTTGTTCTACCATGCAGGTGAATGGCAGGCTGAAAACAACATGGCCACTCAGTAGTGGTTGCTAAGGGGGGGAGCTCAGTGTGAGAGATGTAACCAAGCATTAGTAGGCAATCCTATGCAAATGAGGATAAGGATAGTGAAACCCAATTTTCCTGGCATGTGAGCCATGTCCCTAGAGTCTAAGTGTAGGAGTAGGGGAGTAGTAGAGTAGAAGACAGGTGACATCATGAGGGGGTATGTCTGAAAGACTGTAAGCTTATTGGAGCACAGTGGTTTGTATTTGCCCTGAGTTGCTCATGATTGGAAGAGGTGTGTCTACAGTTGCCCTAGCTGAAAACAGTGTGTGCTTGCGTGTGCGCATGTGTGCGCATGTGTGCGCACGTGTGCGCTTGTTTGCGTGGCGCTGCCCCTTGTGGAAACAGAAAGGGAAAAGGAAGGAAAAGAAGTAGTAGGAAGTTAACCAAGGAGAACTAGCAGAGCTGCCAGGTGAAATATATCAGAATCAGCCAATTACACAGGCCATAGACTAGCCCAACCCAGCCCAGCACTTTAAACTCTGCAAACAGCAGTCTACCCTGTTTTTTTCCCAAGAACTCTGCAACACTGCAGTATACAAAGAGAGAAAACTTAAAAAGCTTAAGTCAGACAAAATGTTAGGGGCTGCTATTGCTATCATAAACCAACATGTGCAAGATGCTGAGGGTGGTGATGTTGTGAATGCTGCTGAGCAACTCACAGTGAGGAGACGGAGAAGACTGTACAGACCCAGGGTAACCTACCAGGGGCTACATGAGCTGGAGATAGTGGAGCACTATAGAGTGGACAGAGACCTCCTGCAGCAAATTGTTGCTCTGTGCTGGCCACACCTCACACACAGAACCAACAGAGGGGAACCCATCCCAGTGGATACCAAGGTATGAGTTGGCCTACGAATACTAGCTACAGGTACCTTCCAAAGACCAACTGGTGATATGATGGGGGTTTCACAGGCATCAGCATCCAGGGTACTGCACCAGTTCCTGGATGCCATGTCAGCACATGTCGGTGAGCATGTATATTTCCCCAATTCCCGTGAGGCATTGGCCAGCAATATGCATCTTTTCCACCAAATAGCAGAATACCCTGAGGTAGTGGGTGCAATAGACTGCACGCACATACACATCAAAACACCACCCAGTGAGTGGGGTAGGGTCTACATCAACCGCAAGGGCTTCCCCTCCATCAACTGCCAGGTCATGTGTAATGTCCAGGGCATAATAATGAATGTGTGTGCTGGCTGCCCTGGAAGCTATCACGATTCCCACATCTGGAATCTGGCACAGCTGTACCAGAGATTTGCCAATGGGGACATCCCTGACAGTCACCTAGTGGGGGATGCTGGATACGCACTGGAGCCGTGGCTGATGACACCCATCAGAAATGCACACACACCCGAACAAGAACTCCATAACGAGGCACACGCACAAACAAGAAACATTATTGAGCGTGTGTTTGGGATGCTGAAGTCACGGTTCCAGTGCCTGGACACATCTGGTGGAGCCTGGCAGTACTCACCAACTGCATGTACCCAAATTGTCATGGTATGTGCCATGCTACACAATATGGTCCTGCGAAAACAGCTGCAGCAGGAACAGCATGGGGCAGGGTCACACAGCCCCTCACCATTGCCAAGGCCTGCACAGGCACAGCATGACTCGGAGGAGGAACAACCTGAGCCTGCCCCAGTAGGCAGAAGGAGGCGTGCCCAGTATGCCTTCGCCTTGGCAAAGAGGCAATGCATGGCACATACACTGACTCAGTAGGAACCCTGGAAATGACACCTCTCTCTGACTCGCACATACAATAAAAGGGATGCCTAATTTGACACTACCTGTTTTCAAACATGTATAGGGAGTGTACTATGTGAATCCGACATAGGCAGCCCTGCTGCACCACCTGAGGCATAATTGCCCTATTTTAAGCAATATAAAGCAGTGCTAAGCACATTTTACCACTATTTAGCATATTTAAGCACAATTTCACAGAGCTGCGCATCGCGCTAACTAGCGCAACGTCGGGCAATATTGAGCAATGTTGGACAAAGTCGGGCAAGGTTGGGCAAAGTTGAGCAAAGTCAGGTAAACACGCTCACACCTGCTTTACTGTTCCTTAAGCAGTCTCTTCTGCCCAGCAGGAAAATAAAAAGCAGTGACAGGGTTCAAACTCAGGATACTGTGCACTATAGTCACAGTACTGAACCACTAAACCATGACAGCATTTCAATGGTACAGACACAGCAGGACAATTGTAGACTAACGCAAACACAAACAAATGCTGTATCATGCCCTCTGAAGAGGCATATGAGTAACTTCCCCCCCAGGCCTATGCAGACAGATAACAGCAGGCCAGGCAGTGTGATGTAGGTAGGGTAGGCTATGAAGTCACAAACTAATATACGTGAAATTGGAAGCTAAGATCAGTAGTACAGTAGTATGCCTCAAACCAGTATGATAGACAACAGTACAGACTGAAATGGAGTACCTGACATAGCAGTGCAGGCCTAGCCAATGTGTATAAGTGTCAGGTGAACCCCTCATCCTGTGTACACCCACAGTAACAATCAGGTGTGCCCCCCCGGGTAGAAATGTACAACTAATAGCTATCCCCCCTGTATGTAGAAATGTTGATAAGTCTATGCAAAGTGACTCATGGAAGCCCTGCAGGCACAGTTTGCTTCCTGTCGATGTACAACACAAAGGTGAGCCCTGAAGTAAAAACCAACTTGATTTTTCACACACATATAGTATATATGTCCATACTAGGCATGCTCACACACTTAAACAAATTTAGCAAATTTCAGTCAGCAACATACTGAAAGGTCATACTGGGCATGCAAAGCAAATGTCAGTCAACAACATACTGAAAGGTCATACTGGACATGCTCACACACTTACCCCATGTCTGAGTACAGCAGTGGGCCACACATATCTGGCAGTTACAGTTCTTACCCCAGAAACTTGTCACTATTCACCAATCCTGCCTTGCGCACACAGTTATATGAAAACAGACCCATATAATATATTGGACTCCTGTCATAATCAAACTATTTAATACAAATACTTAAGTTGTTCAAAGAAAGTGAAAATTCAAAGAAGATCAATAAATCTCCGATCAGTATAATCAATAAACAATGAGCACTCCTAACATTATCCAATCCATGTTCTGGCAAAAATATTGTCAAAGAGTCCATAGAGAACCAAGAAGCTTTCTTTCGCTGTGTCATAAATATCAATGTAAACTCATATATGTTCTGAGTCAGTGCAAACTGTAAATGAATAGATGTACATGACTTACATTGCCAACATCTTGTCAGGTTCATACATATTTACCCCCCTCTCACTGGCAAAAGGGCCCATTATCATACCTGGAGATTGTGAAAACTCAGAAATCACATATACAATGGTTAAACAGCTCTTTCCAAACCTAAAACATGGCATCTATGGGATGATATGGTTTCCCTTGCTGTGTCATATGTGAACTCCAAAACAAACAGATCCTGCACCTGAACAGTCTGTTGAGACTCACCCTCTGTACAGGATATGAAACTGTTGAATGGGTTACAGCAACATTTGGCACACTCCACAAGTGTTGGTGCACAACAGACCATGGGAACTATTGTCTTATAAGCCTATTAAGCCTGATCTGCAAGGCCATGGAGACCATCATGATGGAACTCATAAACAGAACTATTGGGAGCCTACAAACACCCATCCCTACCCATTTTGGTTTGGTCAGGGGCAGATCATAGTTCCCAAACCTACTAGACTGTTTTCAAGGCAGTCACCCAGGACATACATCAATGAAATGAGCTACACACATCCCACATAGACCTTGAAAAGCCCTTTTCCAACATCCCAGACACATGTCGTATCCACAAAATCACCAACCTGTGCATAAATATGTATGTCATCTGATGGATTGTCAACCAGGGCACAGATAGATCCCACAAGGTAAGAATTGTGGTCTCCTGTTCAAGCTGGTAACAACTGCTGTCCGCCATGGCTCAGTCCTGGGACCCCTCCTGTCTTGTGTATACTTTTCAGAAATACAGTCAAGCACACGAGGGCTATGTTTAACAAGGTTTGTGGATGACTGCAAAAAAGTTGTCATAATCGATGTTTAGGACAACAGAGACATCCTTAAAAAGGGTCTCAGTCAGACAAATGTGGTGTCAAAATGATGGCCTCGAGCTACAGTCATACAAATACCACATAGGTGCCAGTACCCTAAATATGGAGGTGATAAAAAGGGATCTATGGACACATGTGGATAGTCATCTCTACTTCCAGAAACACATTCACAAAGTGGTTAGAAAATCATGCTACGTGTACCCACAAACTGCCAAGGTCTTTGCATGTAGGTCAAAGGAGGTTCCCTCTACTCATCAGTCATCAGACCCGTGAGAGATTACCACAACACACTTGCAATGAATCTGACTAGGCACCTTCAGCAGCTGGAAAGACCACTGAAGTACCTCAACAAGAGGATTACTGGTCTCAAACAGTTGCCCCATGCAACAAGACTGAATTTAACTCAATCTGTACTCTGTTGCATACTGTCTACTCAGGAGATCTCTGCCCAACAGACAGGTCCATGTCCAATGCAGAACTGATATACATGCACTATCTGAAGTAAACCCAAGCTCACTGTACCACATGCTCTAGGGATATCATCATCACAACATTAAATAGAACATGTTGGAGGGATACACTACTAACTCACAGACTTCCCTTGCTTTGGAACAGGCTCCCAACCGACATTAAGCCGTGTCCCTCACTGACACCCTTCCAGAGGAGCCTTGATGAGTGGATGTGAAACTGAACTGTCACACCATGGATCACTTCATCAGCTCTACTACACAGAGGCCTAGGGAACTAACTCCATGGGTGGTGATAGCTGCACATTCTGGCCATACTAATATATGCCTTCAGGCAGATAGCCTATTACCTACCTATGTACCGATATATATATATATATATATATATATATATATATATATATATATATATATGTGTGTGTGTGTGTGTGTGTGTGTAAAGATGGATGGGCAGAGATGTGTGTAAGAGGGTGACCATGACAGGGAGCCATCCAGGACTGTCCCACCCAGCACACATCCCAATGGCACGAAAGACATGAGGTGCACATCTCTCCCACTGTACATAACAGCCACCAGTATCTGTAAGCATTACAGTGTATGTGGTCCATGTGCCTGCTGTACAACATGACTGTACAATGAAGTACACATCTACTATCTGTAGACATGTACCTGTCACATAGGTTCATAGGTATGTAGTAGACTATCTCCACGAAGGCATATATCAGCCTACGCAAGTTGTGCAGCTTTCACCACACCATTGGGTAGTCTCCCAAGGCCTAGTTCTAATAGTTAGTACCCTAAGCCCCTTTCTAGTGGGGCTGCTGATGTGATGCCTGGCATGACTTGTCTGTTTCCCATCCACTCATCAAGGTTCCAACTGAAGAGTGTCAGCAAGGGGTTCTGTCTGATGTACATTGGGACTCTGTTCCACAGTAAGGCAAGTGTCTGAGATGGTACTCTATCCCACCAGCATGTTGTATTCATAGTTGTAATGAGGTTCATATCCCTGGAATATGTAGGGCGACTCAATGTTGTTATCTGTAGATGGAGCATGTTCAACAGTTATGTGTTGGACATGGCTCTGTATGTTAGGCAGACTGTGCCTCTGAGTAGGCGGTACGCAATGAAGAACAGATTTAGTTTTACCAGTTGTGTTGCATAACACAACTGTTTAAGGCCAGTAATCCTCTTGGTGAGGTACCTATGTGGTCTCTACAGCTGCTAGATATGCTAAGTCGAGTACATCCAAAATGGTGCACTGTACTCAATGATGGGTCTGATGATGTAAGAGTAGAGTGCCAACACTACCTCTTTGGATCCTGATGCAAACCGTTTGTTGATTAGGTGTGCCACATAGGATCTCCCAATCACTTTGGCAACATGGTTGTCAAAGGAATGATGACTATCTACTTGTGTCCCCAGATCCCTTATCACCTTATTATTTTTAAGGGGGTAACACCTATGTGGTAGTTTGTGGTTATTTTGTTTTCAACAAAGAGGATCACTATGCATTCCTCCACAGTGAGCTTGAGGCCATGATTCTGACACCACACATCTGTCTCATAGAGTCCCTTCTGGAGAATATGTCTGTCTTCCAGGGAATCTATTATGGCAAACACTTCACAGTTCCCAGCAAACTTAGTCAACCACAACCCTCCTGTGTTGGCATGTGCATTTGAGAAGTCTATACCAAACAGGAGGGACCCCAGGATTGAACCCTGGGGGATACCAGTCATTACCGGTGTAGAGTCTGACGTAGCCAGCAACTCTTAATGTGTGGGATCTATCTGTGAGCCAGTTTGCAATCCATCTTGTGATGTATGGATTCATGGCCAGATTGTTAAGTTCATCTATGATACCTGACTGGGAAATGGTGTCAAAGGCCTTAGCGAGGTATAGGTAGGCTGTGTTGAGCTCATTTCAATCATCTGTAGCCTGGGTAACTGTCAAAGAAATCCTCCCAGTTCAGGAGGCGTGGTCTGCATTTGACAAAGCCAAACTGGGTGTGCTCAACTGTGTGAAGGTTCCCAATCTCTGTATTGTTGACTTCCATCATGATTGGCTCCATTGCCTTGCAGAACACACTCGTCAGGCTCATAGAGCATAAATGCCAAGGGGTTTTTGTGGCCCCATCGCTGTGGAGTGTGAAGAATGTTGCTGTGCAACATTCTGTGGGTACATATCCTGTAGAGAGCATGTAGATAGAGGTGTAGGTATCCTTGATAAATATGGATACATCCTCACCCTATGTGCTATGATTCAGGTTCTGATGCTGGAAGGTATGGAATGAGTAGTATCCTGGTAGTGCTGGTGTGCTGTCTGGAACCTTGAACTAGGTTTCTGTTACTGCACAGATATCAATATTCTCCATAATGACAAGTGCCTCGAGTGTGTGCATCTGGAGGCAGAGACTTCTAGCAATGAGTAGCATTTAGCTCACTTTGTGGTTATTTGTGTTGGTTACGGGGTTTGGTTTGTCCTGCGTGACTGGTGTTCCACACCTGAAGTCAGCGCCTCATTGGTCCCATCTGACCATAAGCTAATTACCCTACATATCCACATTCTGGACCCACACCCCCATTAAGGAAACCATGTTAAAAAATGTCTCCAAAACCAACTTCATGCTTCTTAAGACAGAAGTGCTGAACTGCAGGACACCCATGCAGATGGGCAATACAGTTACGACTACTGAATCCTTCACAATTGCACTTTATAAGCACTTACATGACTGCATGCATTGTGCTATCCCAAACAGAACCAAGATGATATCCCCCAAGAAAAGGAAGCCAATCTGGTGTTCCCCTGCCATAAACAAACTGCACAACAGAAGGAAGAAACTGTTGCAAAAGAGGGTAAAATCCCATGAGTGGAGGAGCTCCATGGTCAACATCAGTAAGAAGCTGTGATCCCTGATAAAATCCTCCAAAGCTAGTTATGAAAACAAAATCGACACTGATTCTAAAGACAATCACAAAGCATTCTATAGCTGTGTCAAGAATCTTAATGGCAACACTCAGATCTGCTCTGAGTTACAGCACAATGACACTAAATATACAGACCCAACTGATATTGCCAACATCCTGGCAGATAGGATCATTGCTAACTTTACCCCCCTCTCACCCCTGAAAGAGCACATCTCTATAACGGATGACTGAAAAGTTGCTGTCATCATGGCTGCACAGGTAAACAACACTCTCCAAAGCCAGGAACACAGCATCCATGGGACCAGATAACATCCCAGGCTGTGTTCTACACAAACTACAGAACGAACAGGCACCACACCTACGTACCATGTTCAGTCATAGCCTCACCTCAGGCTTTGTGCCTCCTGAATGGCGCACAGTGATGGTTATCCCACTACACAAGGGGGGGGCGCCACCACGGACCCCAGGAACTATGGCCATGGACTGTATCATCATATAACTTATAAAAAAGACATTGGTAATCTCCAAACTCTGGACCACAACCATGTTGGGTTTGTAAAAGTCAGATCATGTCTCCTAAACCTGATAGACGTCATTGAAGCAGTCACCAGAACCGTAGACAAGGGTAAGGTGGTTCACACAGCCTATGTAGATCTTGCCACGGCTTTCAACACCATCCCCCACTCTGGAATTATAGATAAACCCACTAAACTAGGTATAAATCACCATGAACTACAACATAGGCGGTAGTACACTTAACATTGAAAGTGTGATAAGAGACCTTGGGTCACAGGTGGACAGTGGACACACCTGTGATGATCACATCCCCACAGTAGTCAGGAAATCCTTCTACATGGCACACCTCATCACAAAAGGTGTCTCATGCAAAATAGAAGAGGACATTGTTCCCGTCTACTCATCACTCACTAGATCCATAATAGAGTACAACGCCCCTTTTGCTATGTACCTCGCAAGACATCTACAACAACTGAAAAGCCTGCAGAAATACCTCACAAAGAGGATTAGCGGCCTGAAATGCATGCCATACACAGACTGCCTCAAAATGCTCCAGCTGTACTCTCTCGCATATCGCCAACTCAGAGGTGATCTCTGCCTAACATACAAAGCTATGTCAAACACAGAGCTGTTGGACATGCTCCACGTAAAACACTCACAATCCCTCTGATCTTCGGCCCCAAAACCCAGAGTGAAATACAAAAGGAAAGGGTATATCCATTTACCTTATGGATACCCACACCTTCAGGTTAGTGGCACAGCATGAGGTCTTGGAGCCCATGCAAGTTCAACTAACATTAGGCAAAGCTGCTTATCAGATTGTAGCCTGCTACAGATCACCTACCTGGTTTCAGGAACCTCAGTCAGTATTCCTGGGAACACTGGAAAATATAAAGGTCCTACCAAACACCATTATATGAGGAGATTACAACTACCCAAACAATGACTGGGAGAATTACTCGTGTACAACATCCTTTGCCCAATGCTTCCTAAAGTTTAAAAACTCAAACACCCTGAAACAGCTGGTCACCACGCCTACTAGAGGTGACAACATACTGGACCTGATCATCAACAACATGGGGTACCAGTATTCCACACCAGAGATAAACCCCTCACTGGTAATATCAGACCATAAAGTAATCAGACTGGACATCCATCCCCACCCCCCCCCCCACCCCCCAGTCAAGGAAACAACTGTGAAGAGATTTTCAAAAGCAAACGGCACACTTCTCAAGACCAAATTGGAAAGTTCCAAAGCCCCCTTGCTATAGGATAATGATATGCAATCTGCATAATCATTTACAAGTGAATTCTATGAGCATCTTCAGGGATGCATGGATCGAGACATCCCAAATAAAACCAAGATGCACTCCTCCAAAAAGAAGAAACCAATCTGGTGGTCATTGCCCATAAATAAGTTATACAACAGAAGGAGGAAACTAACACATGATAGAGCAAACTTCACAAAAGGAAAGGCATCACTAATCATTATTAGGAAGAAACAATGATCGCTCATAAAATAATCCAAGGCCAGTTTCTAAAGACAAATTGCCAAGGAATCTAAGAATAACAACCACAAAGCCTTCATTAGCTATACCAAACATTTAGGTGGCAACTCTCAAATATGCTGTCAGCTACTGCAAAATGACAAAAAATACACTGAAACAACTGACATTGCCCACATCCTGGCAGACAAGTTTAGTGCAAACTTCACCCCCCTCACCCCCAAAAGGACCTGTGTCCATCCCAGAAGAATGCAGAGCCCCAGACTTCATGGACATGCAGGTAAAAACAGCCCTCTCCAAAGCTAAGAACACAGCATCAATGGGACTGGATGGTATCCCATGCTGCGTCTTACACCAGCCCCAAAAGGAACTACACCCTCACCTACATTCACTGTCCAGACTCAACCTTACCACAGGCTATATACCCAAAGAATGGCATACAGCAACAGTCATCCAGCCCCACAAAGGTGGTGCCACAACAGAACCTGGAAACTATTGCCCTATAGGCCTACTCAGCCTGGTCTACAAAGCTATGGAGCAAATTATCATGGAACCCATAAACAGAGACATTGGGAACCTCCAGATACTGGACTCTACCCAATTTGACTTTGTTAAAGGCAGATTCTGCCTCCTAAATCTAGTTGACTTCTTTGAAACAGTTACCAAGGACATAGATGGAGGTGAAAGTAGTCCACACATCCCACCTAGACCTCACTAAGGCCTTTGATACCATTCCCCACTCTGGCATCATGCGAGAGAGTACAGCTGGAGCATTTTGAGGCAGTCTGTGTATGGCATGCATTTCAGGCCGCTGACCAGCTTGAACATTAACCCCTATGTCACAGGATGGGTGGCCAACTGGCTCACAGATCAAACACACATGGTCAGAGTTGTGGGTGCCATCTCCGACTCTAAACCAGTCACAAGTGACATCCCACAGGTCTTGGTCCTGGGACCCCACCTATTCAGTAGATACTGCTCAGAGGTACAGGCAAGCATGGGAGGAGTATGACTGACCAAGTTTGCAGATGACTGCTAACTGTGGTCCATAATCGACTCTACAGCTGACACAGACATCCTCCAGAAGGGTCTTACAGAGACAGATACCTGGTGTCAAAACAATGCCCTCAAGCAGAATGCCAAAAATTGCATAGTCATCCCCTTTGGATAAAACAAAGTGCCCACAAATTACCACATAGGTGGTAATCCAGTATGTACGGAGAATGTAATTATGGACCTGGGGACCCAGGTAGATAGTAAACTCTCCTTTGATGATCACATTGCCAAAGTGTTTAGAAATTCCTTCTATGTAGCCCACCTAATGTAACCACTTTGTCAAGTCTGATGATGTCACCATCCTACAAATATACCTGTGGAAAGAAGAGCACCCAGTTATGTGTATAGCACATCATGTAAATGCATACTGCTGGAGTATCATAAAGTAGGTAGGTAGGGGTTTGAATCCTGCAGTTGACAATTGTATGAGAGTTTGTGTGTCTCCTTGGAGAGGTGCAACCTTTTTGAAGACTACTGAAACACCTTAAAAGTGGTATACTCATCTTTGTCAAGTCTGATGATGTCACCATCCTACAAATATACCTGTGGAAAAGAGACCTCCCAGTCATGTGTATAGCGCGTTGTGTAAATGCATACTACTGTAGTGTCATAAAGTAGTTAAATAGGGGTTTGAATCCTGCACTTTGTCAATTGTATGAGAATGTGCGTGTTTCTCTCCTTTGAAAGGAGCAATCTTTTTGAAGACTACTGAAACACCTTAAAAGTAGAATACTCATCTTTGTCAAGTCTGATGATGTCACCATCCTACAAATATACCTGTGGAAAAAAGAGCTCCCAGTAATGTGTATAGTGCATCGTGTAAATCCATACTGCTGTTAAAATTATAAAGTAATTAGATAGGGGTTTGAATCCTGCACTTGTCAACTGAGTGCGTGTGTCTTCTTAGAGAAGAGTAATCTTTTGGAGACTACTGAAACACCTTAAAAGTGGTATACTCATCTTTGTCAAGTCTGATGATGCCACCATCCTACAAATATACCGGTGGAAAAAAGGCCTCCCAGTAATGTGTGTAGTGTGTCATGTAAATGCATATTGCTGTAATATCGTAAAGTAGTTAGATAGGTGTTTGAATCCTGCACTTGCCAACTGTGTGTGTGTGTCCTTGGTGAGGAGTAATAATTTTGGAGACTACTGAAACACATTAAAAGTGGTATACTGATCTTTGTCAAGTCTGATGATGTCACCATCCTACAAATATATCTGTGGAAAAACAAACTCCCAATAATGTGTATAGCATGTCGTATAAATATGTATTGCTGTAATATCATAACGTAGTTAAGTAGGGGTTTGCATCCTGCACTTATTGACAGTGTTGGTCAATAGTCAATATATCATGAGTTTTGCTTTTACTACTGTATGACATATCACAATGACAACAGTATGTGCATTACACGTCAGGTAGCTGTGTGGCAAATACATATACATACATGTGACCTCAATTATTTCATAGGTGGGAACCCTGCTTTCTCTATGAACATATCTGTTATCTTTGCCAGAGTGTGCTGCCGCTTTCCAGACCTTAGGTCACATCTGCAGTGATCCCTGGCCTACGTCATCCATTTCACATACACTCATTACAGTTTCTGTTGAATAGTGTGAGTGAGGGTGTATGCTTGAGGTATATTTGAAACCTTGTTCAAAAGCAGCAAAGTCTGTCAAAGATGGCTATTTATTATAGGTGTGCAACAACCTTTGTGGATATGCATGCAGACCCCTTATTGCTTATGTGATCCACAGAGGGATTTCCAAAACCCTTTGGAAATGTGATTATCAAAGGAGTGATGACTTAACACATGGCTCTATGTATACATCGGCACCTGTTCCACATTTTGGGGGCTTCTACCTACATGGTACTCTGGGGATACTATGTTTTGTAAAAGTGGATGACTATGCTTTATTTGGCTTATAGCTTTACAGCATGGGTTTGACATCAGGTATCTGTCTGTATGATACCCTTTTGGAGGATGCGTGTGTCATCCGGAGAATGCATTATAGCCCACAGTATGCATTGCCAAACGTGGCCAGACATATCCCTACTGTGTTTGCTTGTACCTAAGAAAGCTATATGCCCAACAGGAGTGGTCCCAGGACTGAATGCAGATGAATACCACTTGTTACTGGCATAGAATAGTACTTGGAGGCTGCAAATGTTACTGTGTGTCTTACATCTGTGTGTCAGTTGTCAAGCCATCATCTAACAATTGTTTATGGGCAGGCTGTCGAGGTTGTGTATACTACCAGAATGCAAACCAATGACAGATAGTAACAACAGCATCACCCACAGCGCAGTGTCAAACAGTGTCATACACACACGTGTACTCACGTTCCAAAATGTGTGTAGTACAATGCATACTGGCCACCAATAGAAACTATGGAGTGTTAACACTGTCTAATACAGGGCATGTCACCCTGCCCACGTGTCCAATATGCACGTACATGCAGACAGTGCACCTCAACCATGTTCACAAATGCACATCTGCAAATCTGTGCTGCACACATCCCACACTTACTGTCCACTCTATAACACATGCTGACAAAACTACACACATCAGCCAAGTGGCACATGGGCAGACAATACACAATTGAAATAGTCAACACTGGTGTAAACAGTACTACATTGATAATTATAGCTTTAATGCATCATGCCTGCTCAGCTACACCGTCAAGGATATCATTACACTTTACTGCTGACAACATGCTACACACTAAAACATTGCTATACTGTAATAAAGTCACCCTGTGCATCAGCACCATGTTAGCCTGTTCCTGCATCAATATTACAGATGACAGGAGGTGGCACAGGTTTCATCATATGCACAGGGTGTGTTGTTGGTTTGCCAGAGGCCTACATTGAGCCATACAATCGACATGTGTGTGTGAGTGTGTGTGTGAGGGCCAAGAGTACTGTTATGGGCCAATGTGGATGTAATGTGTGCGGGTATGTGTTTGCCCTAGGTGTCTGGTTTGTGTGTGTGTCTGCATGCACACAGTTCCACCATGTGGCTGCCATATACGGGGATTTGTGGGACAGCTACAGACTGTACCTGGCAGGCTTTACAGATCACCATCTCTGGCCACGGATACAGGACATGTGCCGGGCAGGGGTGCTATCAGGTACTAATCCAGACTGGGTACTATCCTCAGAGGTTGACATATGTTCACTGGATCCAGGTCCCTGCTGGGAATGGCCAGAGCCACGTGCACGTGGTCTTCTAGGACGGTCTATGGACAGCCCCCCCAACATTGCTGGGGCTGGTACTGGCACTACGGGAGCAGCTATGACTTGATGGACGTCCACGGTGACTGCCAGCTGATGATGTTGCTGGCATACATCCACATCGACGTCTCAGCCTTCCCGCACTGTCCTGACACATGGACATGACATTGTGAAGGACATCTAATGTCTCACCCCAACGTCTATCAATGACCTCAGTGTAATTACGTATGGCACCTGCTAGGTCATGGATACTGTCATTTACAGAGGTGTTATGAGCCCTCTGTGCCCTTAGTCCCTGTCTGGTGTACCGCTCCATATGTGCCTGTGCCTCCATGACAGCCTGGAACATGCGTGTGGTTGTAAGAGCTGTGGCACGTCTGCCAGGGGCATGATGACCAGCAGTGCTCTGATGAGAATCCCTGGGCATCTGCCTATGTGGTACCGTTCCAAACATCTGGCTATGGCTGCTGTGTCCTGATGCATGTGTCATAGATACCACACTGTCCTGGCCAGTGCCGACTGTACACTGTCCCTCTGCTAAGGGCATTGGTGATGATGGATGTACAGGCAGTATGACTGTGTGCATGGATGGGGTGGAGACTTGTGTACTTTCAATTGGTGGCCCAGCAACAGACCCTGACAAACCTGCCCGTGCCTCAACACATCTATCCTCATTATCACTATCTGTGTCAGTGACATCAGGTTCCCTGCTGCACTGAACCAGCCCCACCTCAGCACCTGTGAGAGGAAAACAGGAAACACACTTTAAGACCTGTACATAATGTCAGACCACATGCACATGGCCACATGCACGTGCACACACATGCACACACATGCATGCGCACATGTACATGTACATGCACACATGTGCATGCACATGCACACACACAAATACACTCCTCACTAAAGCAGACAGACACACACACACACACACACACACACACACACACACACACACACACACACACACACACACACACCACCACCAGCAATCTCGGAACATACTCAATAGCAGTTGATGGTGGGGTACAGTATCACAAGCAAAACAGTCATATCACACATGTCAGCATGCATGACATGTGTTGCTCAACAGCATGCAGTGCAAGTGTAGACAGTCCTTGTTACTAACAGTATACATGGCTTTGATGCATGTGTTTTGTTGTTCGGTGATTGGCCTCCCCCTGAAACGCAATGCATACATTGACACAACATTGCTGTGCAAGTATTCAACATTCTGTAATGTACTGTGCACCATCACTCACAGGTCTACATACCATGGCTGGATGTGTATGTGTGTGTCACATAGATATCCAATTCTGATTAGAGCCTCTGTGTCTTTAGCAAATAATTGTGGACACAGTTTTAGCTCATGCATGATGTGCATACACACAAGATCAGTGGTGCATGTATAACTGATGGAATACCACTGGTCCACATAACCAATGTATAGTAGTTATGGTGAGTGTAGATCATATTTTGGACATGCCAGTGTCATTCATGACATGGCATGCTAAAACACAACTGCAAATTTAAACATCACACATACTCAATGTGTGTCATATGACCTAGCCACTCAATAGCATCACAAGACATATATGTGTCAGTTGTGCAAATGGTGATTGGTATGCACACACAACATTGAGGTGTATAGCAATGAAAGCTATGTGTAGTACTGTGGTTACAATAACTGGATGGGGTGTAGTAACATAAGCCATCATCATGAAGCATCATGGGGTCACTCAAGGCTACAAATGTGTCCCAAACTAGCACCTATCATGCTGTACTGGAACTGCACTACCATGGCTACATTCACCATTTCACAACCAGTTGTAACATGGGTTTGTAAGGAGGCCAGTAAGGAACATTCCCTAACATGAATGTCTTGTGTGTTGCAGAGTATTTCACTGCCCCATGATAGGCCTCTACCTCTCAGGTATATTATGTGTGCTGTGTGGATGGCATTTGGGATACTGGAGTGTGACTTTACAGAGGGTTTGTGAATCCTTCATGTGTAGCATGTTAACATGTTCTGTGTATGACATAGTTGTGTATGTTATGTGCATGTTGTGTATCGACTCTGCCTATCCAATGGTCACTACAGTGTAGCCACATTTGTTTGAGATGGTCTGTGTATTGCATGTGTTTGAGGCAGCTAATCACATTAGTGAGATGTGCGTGGTCTCACAGCAAACATGCACAACATGCATTATGGGTAGGTGTGTTACATGTGTACATGGCCTACACCTTAACTATGACATGCACTTTTTATTTGCAATAATAAATGTAGAACACACTCACCAGCATTTGTCCACTGCCTTGCTGTCACACCAGAGGGACCTACATAGATATGAGACAGTTTGTCAGTGGCGACAACTGTGGCATTGCTACTGTGGGTTTGCAATCTTACATTAGAACAGTTTACATTCACAGGCCTACAGATTATGTTCCAAATGATCAGTATTGCACAACAACAGGATCCACATCTTCTAACTACACAGTACACGTCTCATATATGCATGATCTACCAATAGAGGTAACAGTAGTCTACAGATATGCCATGTTACCTGCATGTCCCATGTGTTCTTGCTGGGTAACTCCAACCTCAATCATGGTAAATGTCTGCTGCTGTTGTTGGGCAGGTGCCACCAGGCTCAGGAGCAGCTCCTCCACTCTGGTGAAGGGGGGATGGATGTTAACCCCACCACCTGTTGCAAGCTGTTGTCTCCATACATCAGAAGCACGCTGATGGACATGTCTAAGTAGATCACTGCAGTGGTGTCATACCTGCTCATATGTCTGGTTATGCAGGCCTACCTTGTTTAGCCCCCGGACAACATCTTGCCACATTGCAGTATACTCCTGCTGGTCTTGGCTGGTTCTGGAGAATAGTAGGCTGTAGTGCTGATTCATGCAGCTGATAAGAATCTGATCTTCAGCACTACTGTAGCTAGGATTTCTACGGTGTGCCATGATCCCTGGAAGACATAAAGAAAAGATATGTATAAGCAAGTCATATGGCACATTTAACATTATACAGTACAGATATCACTGAACTGCCATATATAGCAACCTATTAGCTGACTGAGATTAAACACTTTCAATACCACTTATCAGTGCTCACCCCACAACTGCTTGAAAGTGCCTGGCACGCTCAATATAATAAACCATGTTCTGCACAGCAACAAAATAAAATCACTATATAAGACTATACAAGAATACCTGACACACTGTATGCAACACAATGCACAACCTAGCCACAGCAGATATAGATCAAGCCAGTGCATAAAGAAATATGTCATCCATCGCAATGTTTGTAAGGTCCAGTTACCGTATTACCATTATACCACACAACTTGTTGATGGCAAACCCATGGCCAAAATATGTGCACAATTGTGAATATAGGGGCCATACTGCTGTAGTAAACTACAAATGTTGCTAGATATGCAGTTATATGTTGTAACACACATATGACAGAGGACATGTTACAGGCATACCCACACACACCAGACATAATTACAAGACACAAAGGTATGGCAACCCAGATAAGCTTTACGTGTGTACCATACAGTACTGTGTGTCAGTACTTACAAAACCGTAAGCTTGAGGAATGTAATCTGTGATGACTACAGGGACCTCACAAAACAGTGGTTCCAAGCAATGTGGACATATACCATACTTTGCTGTTTAGGCCCAAAGCTTCAACTAGTACTACAGTACATACAGGATTTGGATTTAACATCAGTACCAATCAATAAGCATACATGTAGTGCTTTAGCCTCCAATGACACACCCCAGTTAACACCAAGGGACTACATCAGACTGTATGCCATAGTGCTTTATCTGCCTAGCAACAGCATACACAGCTTTTGCTGGGATCGAAGCAAGGACCCATAATACCATGACAGAAACAGTTTCCCACTAAGCTATCCCACAAATACACATCTGTGACATATTCACCAGCACATTGACCATCATACTCAGTCAGCTTTACATAGAATCTGTTGCAACAAATAGATGTAGATGTGTATGAGTATATATGACTCTCTCTCTCTCTCTCTCTGTGTATATATATATATATATATATATATATATATATATATATATATATATATATATATATATACTTTCATGGTGGGAATATCAATTATACAAAGGATGTGAGGTATACAGTAATGTAATAATATCACACAGTCTTGTGAGAAATGCATTGAAAGTGTTCACAGCCCAGGTAGCTTTAGCAGGCCTCACTAGCTGCAATATTGCAAACTGAACAAAACGCCCACAGTGTTTAACCACCACATGTCATATACCAGCACTGTGTGCTGTCTTGTTTGTCACACACTAAAACCTACATACAAATATGCACATAACAACCTTCACCAACATATATATGTCCACCCTTCACAAACAGCTGCAATATGTCCCTTGCTCTATGCACATATACAGATGTTAATATATATGACGCATATATATCTCTCCGTGTGTATGTGCCATACACACACAAGGTCCACACTGTTGTAAGTCCCTGGACCTCACAGCTGAACTGTTGGGCCTTGCTGCAACATGAACAGGTGTCACATGTGAACACACAGTAACATTAGAGGGGGTATATATAGCTCCAAATGCTAGATTAGCATACTAGCCTGGTACAGCAGTTGCCAATGCTAAGCTACACTTTAATATGACTATCATGCATGTGTTACTCTGTCACACCCATGTTTATATAAATGTTTCGGCTAATCCCCCAAACAGCCATTGGCCACACTACTGTACAGAACACAGATAACATGGATCAGATGTTTGACATTTACTGCTGAGCTACACATTTCACAGTTATGTCCCACTGCCCACAGGTACACACTGAATTGCCCATGGCAGTAGTTAAGCAGGACATCTGTGCATAGATACGTACTGCTGCCACATATGAATGGTTCACATTATGTAGAGTACTCTTCAAAAACATCTACTACATGCCAGTAAATACATATCTGTTACATACCTTTCCTTTGTATGAGTTGGTATTATTTCTTTTTCTTTTTCCTTTTGCTTTTCACTGTCTCGCTCTGTCTGTCTGTCTCTGTCTCTCTGTCTCTCTCTCTCTCTCTCTCTGTTAGTCTCTGCAATAGAGTGATTGAGCTTGTTGGCAGCAATTACAGTCTGCTTTTATAGGTATTTGCACATGTGCATGTGATGGCCTCTGCACCAATTGGTGGCCACCATTTGCTAATTGCATGCAGCCTGCTGTGTGGTAATTGCAGTAATCACTTTCATAGCAACCCAATGCTATAAATTGCTAACTCAGATAGGCGTGGCCCTTTCAGCTTCCCAAGATGGGGATCATGCTTGTTTGCTGTGGACATCGTTGTTTAAGGCAGAAGGTTGGTATAGTTCTTATATCTGAAGCTAGGGGTGTAGCCATTGATTTAAATGTTGTACTCAGGCCTGAATGTTGCTGCTTCCAGTACACACTTGTCAGTGTCGAACTGTACTCACCCCTCAAAATGCTAACCCAAGATACATGGGAGTATGTACTTTCTTTTCTAATTGTACAATTAACTGCCATACAAAACTAGTTATTGAGATTTATTCCTTTGGCACATGAATTGTTTGTGAACTGCTATACTGTGAATATTAATTTACTCACTTCTGAACAGTTTGTGCCTTTTAGTGTTGACATTAGCACAGGTTGCTCAAGAAAACTGGACAAATTTTAGTACTGAGTATGCCTACCTACATCCTTGGTAGACCCTGAACACACAGGTATATTCTACATTTGGGTAGGGGTGCAGACGTAGAGTATTATGTATTATTGTGTGAATTTTATCTTGCTGGACTTAAAGGGTTTCTGTGTACCTGTTAGTTTATCAAGGCAAGTGGTCTGTCTGTGTAGCTCCCAATTGTGGACCAATCCACATGGTAGCCAGAGGTTAGCCTGTTATTCTTTGTCTGTGCACCACACTGGTCTTTTCAGCACTGGAACAATGGCATTGTCACAGTTGGTTGCTACCAGTACATGGCTACATCCTTTTGTATTTCAGTGTTGTACTCCTACATAAGGGTATGCTTCTGGAACTCCTTCCAAAGCTATTTGCGCAGTGTGTAACAGCAGAAAAGCTGATATGCCTGTGTGTTTCTGCCTCTGCCAGGCCTCTGAAACACTCAGGTACATATTTGAACACACTCAGGGAAAAGTAGGTAAAAGTGAGGTACATCTTTAAAATATTAGTGCCATTAAGTTGAGACTTTGAGAGAACCAGAGCATATGGATTAATACACCTTTTCTGAAGTACAAGCAGTGTCTAACTCTTACTTATTGTCATTATTCATTAAGTATAATTCACCACCTTTCTGGCCAACATCAGTACTTTTCAGAGGGATTCAGAGGGACACAGCTAAAATTAGTTTCAAAATCAGGAACATCCATGAAAATTAGGCACAGTTGGGAGTTATGGCCTCTGCCCTAATCAGATATGCCAGTGTTTGTCCTGCTATGATATTGTGTGGGGGTTGTAAAGTGCTGCTGTAACATTATTTCCTGCTAGAATGGCTGCTTCTCTTATCACAGTCATGTAATGCAATTCCACAACAACTGCTGGTAAAGATCCACAGAACAAGTTGTGTGTTATGGCATTCCTAATTTTCCTTTACATTCAGTCACTCTGATGCATGATATATTTATTTCAGCAACAACTTGTTGTATGTCTACCGTGGCTTAGTGGTACGTCATGCAGTGTAGTATGTACAAGGTCCTGGGTTTGAGACTAACAGAGGTGTTTTATTTTGCTGATGAGCAGAACAAGGGCCCTCACATACAGAGTGACTAAGGCACTTTTAAGCAGTTGTAAGTGGGTTTGCACGATGCTTAGCAATGCTTAGCTAAGCACACAGAAGCACATACCCGCTCAAACCCACTAACTACTGCTTAAAAGTGCTTACTCACGCTAACCCCCGTGCTCATTTCTTTGAAAGAAAAGAAAATCAGGAGATAGGAAAGTGGTGAAAAAGGGGCACAAAGAGGGAAAGACAGTAGGGAAAACAGCTTGGGATGTGCAGGACGGTTGTAGGGAAGGTCCATAGCTGCCCATTTCTTTAACAGCAACAGCTGTGCATATGCAATAAATTTGGAGGGAAATCTGAAACCTTCCACCCCTGAGAGAGGGATGAGGACAACAAAGTATGTTGTACTGCCAATTAAATTACATTTTATGTGTCCAGCGGACATGTGCAAAATGGGCAGCTATGTATGGGGCGTTATTTTTTTTTGGGAGCAGATTGCCCTTTTTTTTTTTCAAGTGAGAGTGGAATGTGGGGTAGGGGAAGTAGATATATTTGGGGAGGTAGGTTGTGGAGGTAAACAGACAAGACAAACAAGATGCATACAGGGGTGTAATATGACACATGTGGTGGGTGAACACCATTGACAGGGAAGGATGTTTGGAAATCGCAAGCCCATGAGCCCACAGATGGCAACAGTGGAACTGAGATCCCCACCCATGGTCAGTCAGAGGGTGGCTGTGCTGAGGGCTGCATAGGAGAGGCAGGCTCACCCTTGAGTCGCGCCACTCATGCCTCAAGCTGGCGTAGAGGATCAGCGACAGAACTCTCAATCTCTCTACGCACCACAGCCCGGACCATTCAGAGGGAGATAGGTGGCCCTACTCTGCCCACGCTTGCACAGGGGGGATGAGCCCCATCCCCTGCAGCGCTTCCACCTGAAGGTGGCACAGGGCCGATGGAGGAGGAGGTCCCAGGCTGGGCACCGGACCTGCTGGTGCCAGGTGCCATCGCCAGCTGAGGTGGAACAGGTGGATCGGCTGGGGCCGGCCTTCCCATACGTTCTATGTTTTGGAGGATTTCATGAAAATATGGGTCAGTAACAGTCAACAGAATTCCCAATTAGTTATAACAGCATGCAGAGTATTCCCATTAACCCATCACACCAGAGTTCCAACAGTTGAACAGCAAGCATAACACATGCATATGTAGAACAACAGTGGACATTACAACAGCATGCAGGTTTAATTGATGGCAACAGGCCACCGATATTGCGGTATTTGAACAGGGCACATGCATTGAAATAAATTCAGATATTTATAAACCAATAGGACATATGTCCCAACAAATGTTTTGAGATTAGACATACCCATTGAGGTGTGGAATTACATTTTTTATGCACATACAGTAGGGTGGAAAAAGATAGCTTCATTAACAACTTATATATCCTTCTAGTTTGCACTACATTCCTATTAACTGCAGCTATATGTCCTCTACATGTATTATTACACTACCCAATTGTCCTTAAATTGAGATATGGGTTTTGCTAGATCTTTATATACATGAGCTGTATCTGACATACAAACTGTCCGGGATGCAGATGTTACTGCTACATATTTTGTGAGTTGCTCAGACACACTACTGCTGAGATGGTACACTGACAGCTCTACTTTCCTATAATTATCTAGATATGTTCAGGTGAAATTATCAGTTATATGTTAACATTTCCCTACATTTCTGGCAGCACACTGACATTTCTGGGCAACACAATACCAAGCTACTCATGTGCCAGATTAACCTTTACATGCTGGGCATGAACCAACAGTTGAGGACTGTAAATATGCTTAAAAGCTACTGGCACTCCCTTCATCCATTTTATATGGGCCTACCCAAGTGTGGGTTAACAGCACTTAATACAACAGTACTATTTCTATAATGCAAGAGTACAACAACATATCAAAGGAAATGACACAGACACACTCCAGGAATTATACCTTTATTAAAGACTTAAAACAATTTTCTAGAGGCTCTCTCATTTATTTTATATAAAAGTACATGCAGAATAATTATTAAATAATTATTATACCTTTATTTATTGGGATAAAACACTTTTTTCAGCTTCTGTCATTTATTTTATATAACAGTACATGCAGAATGATTACTAACCTGCCTGGTGGCGCAGCCTGTCTGCATAGGCTTGCTGGTTCGCAGCGCGGACACCTGCAGCTGTAAAGTAAATGAAGTGATATTGAGACATACCTATCCATAGTATAGACTAGAATAGCAATTCTTACATACTTAATTCCATGGCTACTTACTCAGTAGTGGGGCATTTTCCATCCCACGGGCCTCCTGGATCCACTGGTCCAGGTGATCCTCCTTGCGTCTCTTCAGGTCTGCATGGTGGTGTCTAACCTGCTCACCAGTCCGAGGGATGCCTGTGGCACTGGTGAGTTCATGAGCTAGACAGTTCCAGGCTTCCTCTTTGTATTGGGTGCCCTGGTACTGGCCCCACAGGAGTCTATCCTCATGATTATGGAGAAGGAGCCAAACCATTACTTTTGACTCCTCAATGCCCCAATGTTGCACTTGAAATCGAGAGCCCTCTCCAGCACTGGCCATACTGCCTGCAGATGGGAGCTACAACCAGTTATGGCAAGTATTCCCACCTATGGAGCTTAAATATTCCTCATTTACTGCACTTATTTGTGATTGGCCAGTTTTGAAAAAACTCTGCTGAAGGTACACCTGCTTAGCAATGGGTAAACTTCCATTGATATGTATTTGTGTGTTGAAAGTCCATGGTTGTGAAATGCTGTCATGGCTTAGTGGTTCAGTACTGTGATTTTGGTGCACAGTATCCCGGGTTCGAGCCCTGTTATTGCTTTTTATTTTACTACTGGCCAGACCGGCTAGGAGGTGTAGCTGTGTTTAGCCGACTTTGCTCAACATTGCCCGACTTGCTCTATGTTGCTCTACGTTGCTCTATGGTGCTCTACGTTGCTCGATGTTGCCCAACGTTGCACTGTTTAGCACAGTGTGCAGCTATGCGCAAACATGTTCAGTTTGCGTGATGCACGGCTCAGTGCAAAGCAATTGCGCTAGTTAACAGTGCTCAGCTACGAGCAATTACATTTAAATATGCTTAATACTGGTAAATTTTGCTTAGCAGTGCTTCACATTGCTTAAGATACGTTACTCATGCATCCATCAGTATGCATAACTATTTCACCTTCATATATATATATATATATATATATATATATATATATATATATATATATATATATATATATATATACTGCGGTGGTGGTGCTGCAGTAGCATTGTCGCCTCATAGCAAGATGTTGTCCCGTTCAATTTTCAGCTAGAGCGTCTTCTGTGTGGAGGCATACATGAAATGGGCATGCCTTTGTTGAAGGTTGTACGTCGGGGCTGGTAACCCGGTATGTAAAAATCCACTACCAATCATTAGCAGACCGGAGTTCCGCTGTGGCGACCCCTAACCAGGAAAAGCCGAAAGACACAAATATACATATGTATATATATATATATATATATATATATATATATATATATATATATATATATATGTGTGTGTGTGTGTGTGTGTACATATATATATATATATATATATATATATATATATATATATATATATATATATATATATATACATACATATATAGATATAATTCGTTCACTACTACATAGGCCATTTCAATGCTTTTTACAAAAATTTAAATGATAAATGTCAGGAATTATTTTTATATACAGATTTCCAACAGAAAATAGAGGGGGGAGTGGTGGGACTCGAACCGGGAATGCCTCCTCTTTGTGCGAAAACTCTACCACTAAGCTATTGCTATTTTGCTTAATTTGCATATAAGTTTCTTATTATCCTCTTCGGTGTCTAAACTGCTAACTGTAGCTAAACAATGGGCAAACCCGTGCAAACACGCGCAAATATGGGCAGCTATATCGGAAATAATTAAAAAAAAATGTTTACATTTTTAATTGTACAGGGGTTTAGAATGTGGGGGAGTGTAGTGTTGGGTATGTACACATTTGAGTGGACTCTCTCATGTATGTAAACATTTCCCAAGTGTCAGACTTGCAGAGGCGTGGATTTTTGGACTGCTCAGCAATCCGACATGCCCCTTCACTCGTGCATGCTCCGTGTTAGCCTTAAGAGTTGAGGCAGTGTGCCCTCATTAATATGCATGGCGCGCTGCCATCTTACTCTTAGACTGGCTCTTCCGTGTAAGACTAATCTAGTTTTACAAGGAGGATTAGTGAATCCTGGGAGTGTTTTTCATTTATTTCTTTTCTTTTTTTTTTTTTTTTTTTCTTCATTTTTGGTCTGCACCTTAGAGGAGACCTCTTTTGTTGCCCCTTAACTTAGAGTTGGGAGAGAGAAGTCTGGTAATCTGCACTGGGCACCAGATGAGCCAGCTATGGTTCTGCTCTACTTTAATGTTTTGCAATAATCCTTACATTGCCTGCATTTTTCATACTGTGACAGTGCAACCCTTCCACGTTCAGTCTGTAAGCCACCAGCTATTGTGTCTAAGAAAAATGCCAGCTCCCCTCCAATTAAATTTATTTTGATTCAAACATTCTCTAGTGCCCACTTTGTATTTTTGATGTGTGCAGGGGAGCTGGAGCCTATTCTAAAAAGTAACAGATTAGCCTATCCCAAAATATATATGCACTTATTCACACACATGTATGCACTCACATGCACACACACACGTGCGCACACACAGACAGACAGATAGATAGATAGATAGATAGATAGATAGATAGATAGATAGATAGATAGATAGATAGATAGATAGATAGATAGATAGATAGATAAATCGATAGATGCACAAGTAGTCAATTCATCCAACAGCATATCTTCTGGATATGAAAGGAAACCAGAGCACCTGACAAAAACCCGCAAAGACACAGAGGTATCCTAAGAACCAAACAGAGATCTAAGAGGTGAGAGGCAGCAACACTAATTGCACCACTGTGCCATCCTTTCCTGTAAATCTTATATGCCTTGGAAAATCGCACATATCATTCAAAGCAGTTGACTTCTATTGATTCCCCATTAAGTCTGAATTCATCTTTTGTATTGCTTTTATTCTGAAGAAGTCTGTATTTTATAAACGAAAGCGCTAAATAAATACTCGGGAGTGGATCAGTTTCCCTTTTGCCTTCATTTGTGTTATTTCTTTGTTGCACTAAATATTAGACAAAGTGACATGCCCTCATTTATCTATCTATCTATCTATCTATCTATCTATCTATCTATCTATCTATCAATCTACAGTGTACTTGTGTGTGTGTGTGTGTGTGTGTGTGTGTGTGTGTGTGTGTGTGTGTGTGTGTGTGTGTGTGTGTGTGTGTGTGTGTGTGTGCGTGTGTGTGTGTGTGTGTGTGTGTGTGTGTGTGTGTGTGTGTGTGTGTGTGTGTGTTTACGCATGTGTCTGCATGTATTTATGCATGTACACCTGTATAATACATATGTACTGCACGGAGCATAGTGATTAAGCTCCAATATTCAGAAAAAGACAAAGCAATTAAGCACTAGAGTGGCGCGAGACCCAATCTTAACAAATGTTAAGCACCCCCTGCTTAAGTTTTTAAGGTCAAGTCTAGCATGGGTCTATATTATAACATCGAAGTCTTATAACTTCCAATTTTATGATATCGAACCCAGTAGAGCGAAACACCAGAAAACCAAACAGTCAGAATAACTAATTTTTTCTCAGGGAAAAAAATTGCTGTTACGACAAACATACACACAGCACAAGCACACCAAAATAAATAATCCACACACACAGACTTCACAAAACCCTACACAAAACCATACATACACCACTAGCTATCCACTTACCTTAACCCAACCCTAACCCTAAGGTCCGTCACTATCGCACACTCACCTTACCCGCTCCCTAACCCTAACTCACTTACCCCACCCTAACCCTCACACACTTACCTGACATGCGCCCTAACCTAACTCACCTAACCCGTGCCCAATCGCACACTGACCTTCGTTTGCAAACTTACCTCAACCCGGTCTGTAACCCTCGCTCCACAGTCGAGGAAATAGCGAAGCTGCAGAAACGGCCCACTGAATACTTTCTTCGTTTCGCTATTTCCAGCATTCACTCTACTGGGTTCTATATTATAACATTCGAAGTTGTAAGACTTCGATGTTATAATATAGACCCGTCTAGCACTAGGCAGTCAGATCTGCCAGTAGTACTGACTAGCAAATGACAGCAGCAGAATAAAAGATGGGTTTCTGCCTGCTGTCCATCGATAACATGTCGCGACTTCCTGTTAGAATAACAGGATGAATGTTTGCATGCATTTTCTTAAGGATGCAAAGTCTGAAACTCAAATGTATGTCATTATTTTATAAATTCAGTCCTCAGCAATTGATCTAAAAACAATGGACTTTATGAAGAACAGACCAAATATATGAGGCACAAATATGGACTTTCTGTGCAAATCTAGACAGCTAATAGACATGGAAGGTGAATGTAAACATATGGGTCTGTGTAACACTGCCTTTCTGACAGCACTTGCTAAGTGATTTATGGCTTTGAAAGCCAGCAAAACACTTAACGATTTTTTCTTTTGTCCAGTAACTGGTAGTACATGGAGTACATAAAGCTCCATGCACTACAAAGAATTATGATCCGGTCTCTGATCCTAACCTGTTTATTATGAGTCCTTGACATGGTTGCCAAGATTTATCTCTCAAGCTTTGCTCCCAAGGTGAATTTCTTGGCATCCATGTCTTGAACACATAATAAGCAAGTTAGGATCAATGACCCACACATAATCTATGTAGTTGCAATTACAACTTGTTAAGGGCATCCCTAGTGTGAGATTGATCTCAACAGCTCTTAGGAAGGGCTTAACATAAGTTTGTTAAGGACACCCAAGCATTGTTCAGATTGGGTCTTGCAATAGGGACTAAAAGCAGATGATGCCAGATGGCATAGAAGCTAAAACAGGTTTTAAAAGCTGTTAGACCTTATAAACAGCTAACAGCTTTTAAAGTGCACATGCATTTGATGGCTTGCATAACACTGTGAAAATCTATATGTAATAATTTGATTTATTGTTTCCCATTTCAATTCAGCAGTGTATGCTGGACCTTAGCTGACTAAGCTATAGTTGTCACCGGTCAGACTTCAGTTTTCGTCTCAATGGCGGCAGCAGCAGCAGATTATGCAAGCTGTGGAGAATAAGTTTGCTCCCATGTTATTTAATGCACTGTCTGATGCATTTTTCCATGTGTCTTCCTTAAATAAAGTTTAACTGGTTGTTTCTTATGCTGACATCTTGTATACTTTTCAGTAAAGACAGGATTGCTGCTGCCAGAAAGATTCTGTGCAGATTTTCTGTAGGCTTATGAAAAAATAAATTGATACTATTAAACTGACATTCTGATGCTGTTTTCTCTGACTGGATGGAAGAACACATATTTCACAAGACTTGTCAGAGTTGTCACCAATGAAATTAAGTGGCTCTGCATGCTCTCCTTTAGAGGGAGAATTTTCTGCTTTATCCTGTTGTTTCTGCCACAGTGATGTTACCTCCTTAATTGTCTATGGCAGTAAGACAGGAAGCAGCTGGTGTTTTAAGATTACCTAATCCAGTGACAGCTGCAAAACCTTAATATGTATACAGTTTCTTATAAAAAGACAGGAGCGTGACCCTGAAAGCAGAAAATCCATGAACTGGCCTGTTAGACAAGATGAGCTCTTGTATGTTTTGCTCAAAGGTCAATAGCTGCACTGCCGTTAACATACTGCTCAAGTGTTTCGCATTACAAGTGAAAATTCTCATTTTGCAATCTTAGAATTTCATTATCTCTCATCTATTTCAAACAGAAGATTTTTTTCTGAGCAAGGATACTTGCAAATTCAAACTCAACTAAATTCATAATTTTCTAGAATACTAATACAAAATTTAAAACTAGATAAATGCAAGTAGCTGGCTTCAAAGACTCTGAACTTCCACCTTTCCTTTTCTGAATGTTTTCATTATTTATAGGAACAGCGACATATTTTTCCATTCTTTTAGTACTGTTGCTCCATATTTCATTGACTGTATATATTGAGAGACAGACAAGTGAAATGTTTAAATATTATTTTAATTACCTTTCACAAGTTACAGTGATGTGGTTCAGTATTCTTAAATATTCATAGATCCACATTTCACTGTAACTTGCATTCGTCAGGAATTATTTGTATTTTCATTATGAAGCATATCTGTAAGCAAGAGGCATGATATTTTATTTTAAGATTAATTAGATTTGTCAGTTATACAAATATTGCCGAATTGTGTGTTTGCTGCCAACGAGATGAATGCCTCTTGGTTTGCACAAAATAAAAGTAAGTCAGTCCAATAAATATAACCAAGGGGCAAACACGGCACACCTGAAAATTCATTGTAAGAAAGGCAAAGATAATCCAACTGCAATATGATTCCGTTAAAAAATACTAAGCATTCCATTTCCAAATAATACTCCGTTCGTAAAAAATTTGGTTTATTAGCATGCAACAAGTAAGCGCTTTCACGTTAGCTTCATTAGACCGTTAAAATTCAAAGATTTGTCAATTACAACACTTTTATATAAAACAATGATGTATTGGTGAGTAAAACATCCTTCAATTAATCATTTAAAGGTATATATACAACCATTGCACTAAACCACCTTCTCTAGTTTTGAATATAGACATTCAACGTCTGTTCGTGTGAATAGATGTAGCCTACTCAAGTAATACAAGTCATTTAACATGCTAATCGTGTTACTATCGAATTTATAGTATATGTTAAAATAATTGCGAATGGTTGTGCATGCGTAATAACATGTTATATTGTACTTATAGATTACTAGCTTAATTCTATGTTTATATATTTTCTACTATCTAGATTGTATAACATCCCAATGTGATAAAAAATCTTTATAGGTCTACTATATACACTTATTAACAAACCTTTATAATATACAGGGCCGGATTCACGAAGGCTTGCACAGAGTCTAAGACTAGAGTAAGACCCCTTGCAACCAACATGTCTGCCAAGCGATCCAGGAACAGCCGGCAGGGGCGTGCAAGAAAGTTTCTAAAACGACTCTTGCAGGGACAGGGTTAGTTTATGCAAATTACCTCATTTGCTGCTGAAAGCTATGCAAATGAGGTAAATTTGCGATCCAGGAAACACTAACCTGTCCGAGCAAGAGTAGTGTTATTTGCAGAAATGTACTCGGTTGGCAACTGAGTACCGTTCTGCAAATAGCAAAACGGAGCCATGACAGCTCCAAATAAAGGATGCATCTAGTTGAGGAAGCATGCCAATGGCCAAATATATGGCCATTGGCATTTTTTCCATTGCAAAATAAAAAATAAATATTTTTTTTTCCTCGATCTCCGATGTTTAAGCATAGCACAGTGCTGCGCAAATGTGCTGCGCTCTAAAAACCAGAAAAACAAAAAATAAAAGCCACAAATAGGGATTTTATTCAAAATATTCATCTGCCATGCAAGTGAATGGCAGGCTGAAGACAACATGACTACTGAGTAGAGGTTGCTAAGGGGGGAAGCTCAGTCTGAGAGATGTAACCAAGCATTAGTAGGCAATCCTATGCAAAGGAGGATAAGGATAGTGAATCCCAGTATTTCCTGCTATGTGAACCATGTCCCTAGAGTGTAAGAGTAGGAAAAGTGGAGTAACAGAGTAGAAGATGGGTGACATCATGAGGGGGTATGTATCAAAAGACTGTAAGCTTATTGGAGCATAGTGACATGTGTTTGCTGTGAGTTACTCAGGACTAAAAGAGGTGTGTCTACAGTTGTCTAAACTGAAATCAAGAAACTGAAGGTGTACACCGTGGCTATCACTAAAGTTTCTTGCAAAGCTGCTTACACTTTGTGCTCACGTGTGCGCGTGTGTAAACCCATCTAAGCCTGTGTGAGCGGGTGTGCACCCGTGTAAGCCTGTGTTGGGCCATCTAAGCTTGTATACACGAATGTGCACCCGCCTAAGCCTGTGTAAGCCTATGTGCGCTCGTGTGCTCGTGTGTGTGTGTTTGCCCGACGCTGCCCCCTGTGGAAACAGAAATGGGAAAAGGAAGGAAAAGAAGTAGTAGGAAGTTAACCAAGGAGAACTAGCAGAGATGCCAGGTGAAATCAATCAGAATCAGCCAATTACACAGGCAGTACAGTAGCCCAGCCCAGCCCAGCACCTAAAACTCTGCAAACAACATTCCCCCATGTTTTTCTCAGAAACACTGCAGTCAACAAAGAGAAGTGAAAACTTAAAAAGCTTAAATTGAGTCATAAAAATGTTAGGGGCTGCCATTGCTGTTATAAGGCAACATGTGCAAGATGCTGAGGGTGTTGCCATTGCGAATGCTGCTGAGCAACCCACAGTGAGGAGGCAGAGAAAAGTTTACAGACCCAGGGTAACCTACCAGGGGCTACATGAGATGGAGATGGTGGAGCGCTATAGAGTGGACAGAGAGCTCTGCAGCAAATTGTTGAGCTGTGCAGGCCACGCCTCACACACAGAACCAACAGAGAGGAACCCATCCCAGTGGAAACCAAGGTATGTGTTGGCCTAAGAATACTAGCAACAAGTACCTTCCAGAGACCAACTGGTGATATGATGGGGATTTCACAGGCATCAGCATCAAGGGTACTGCACCACTTCCTGAATGCCATGTCAGCACATGTCGGTGATCATGTATATTTCTCCAATTCCTGTGAGGTATTGGCTAGCAATATGCGTCTCTTCCAGCAAATAGTGGAATACCCTGAGGTAGTGGGTGCAATTGACTGCATGCACATACACATCAAAGCACCAGCTGGTGAGCGGGGTAGGGCCTACATCAACCACAAGGGCTTCCACTCCATCAACTGCCAGGTCGTGTGCGATGCCCAGGCATAATACTGAATGTGTGTGCTGGCTGCCCTGGAAGCTACCACGATTCCCATATCTGGCATCTGTCACAGCTGTACCAGACATTTGCAAATGGGGACATCCCTGACGGTCACCTAGTGGGGGATGCTGAATACGCACTGGAGCCGTGGCTGATGACACCCATCAGAAATTCACACACACCTGAACAAGAACTCCATAATGAGGCACACACACAAACATAAAATGTAATCGAGCGTGTGTTTGGGATGCTTAAGTTCCGGTGCCTGGACACATCTGGTGGAGCCTTGCAGTACTCACCAACTACATGTACCCAAATTGTCATGGCATGTGCCATGCTACACAATATGATCCTGCAAAAACAGCTGCAGCAGGAACAGCATGGGGCAGGGCCAAACAGCCCCCCACCATTGCCAAGGCCTGCACAGGCACAGCGTGACTCAGAGGAGGAACAACCTGAGCCTGCCCCAGTAGGCAGAAGGAGGCGAGCCCAGTATGCCTTGTCCTTGGCAAAGAGTCAGCGCATAGCACATACACTGGCTCAGTAGGAACCCTGGAAATTATACCTCTCTCTGACTCGCACATAAAATAAAAGGGATGCCTAACCTGACACTACCTGTTTCCAAACATGTATAGGGAGTGTAGTATGTGCATCTGACATAGGCATCCCTGCAGCACCACCTGAGGCATGATTGCCATGTTTTAAGCAATATAAAACAGTGCTAAGCAGCTTTTACCAATATCTAGTATATGTAAACAAAATTGCTCATGCAATGTTGGCCAAGGTCGGGCAAAGTTGAGCAAAGTCAGTTAAACATGCTCATATCTGCTTTACTGTTCCTTAAGCAGTGTGATCTGGCCAGCATGAAAATAAAAAGCAATGAGAGGGCTTGAACCCAGGATACTGTGTGCTATAGTCACAGTACTGAACCACTAAGCCATGATAGCATTATAGTGGCACAGACATACCAGGACAATTGTACACTAATGCAAACACAAAGCAATGCTGTATCATGCCCCTAATGAGGCAAATGGGTAATCTCACCCGCACGCCTATGCAGACAGAGAACATCAGGCCAGGTGTTGTGATGTGGGCTGTGTAGGCTATGAAGTCGCAAGCTAATATATGTGACAGTGGATGCTAAGATCTGTAGTACAGTAGTATGCCTCAAGCCAGTACGATAGGCAACAGTACAGACTGTAATGGTGTCCTGTACATAGCAGTGCAGGCACAACAAATGTGTATGTGTCAGGTGTAACCCACATCCTATGTACACCCACAGTAACAATCCGGTGTGCCCACGGGTAGAAATGTACAAAGAATAGCTGCCCCTCCCGTATGTAGAAATGTTGACAGGTCTATGCAAAGTGTCTCATGGAAGCCCTGCAGGCACAGCATGATCCCTGTTGAGCTATGACACAAAGGTGAGCCCTGCTGTAAAAATACACCTTGTTTTACCATACACATATAGTATAAATGTGTATACTGTGCGTGCTCACACATTCCAACAAATGTAATGGATTTCATTAAGCATCACACTGAAAGGTCATACTGGGCATGCTCACACACTTAAAGGAACAAAGCAAATGTCAGGCAGGAAGAAACAAAGCAAATGTCAGGCAGGAAGATACTGAAAGGTCATACTGGGCATGCTCACACACAGGCTAAATACGGATGTGATAATAAGGGATCTATGGACAAATGTATATAGTCATCTCTACTTCCAGAAACACATTCACAAAGTGGTCTGAAAATCCTGCTATGTGTTCACACAAACTGCCAAAGTCTGTGCATGTAGGTCAAAGGAGGTTGCCACTACTCAGCAGTCATCAGACCTGTCAGAGAGTACCACAACACACGTGCGATGAATCTGAGTAGGCACGTTCAGCAGCTAGAAAGACCAATGAAGTACCTTAACAAGAGGATTACTGGCCTCAAATAGTTGCCCCATGCAACAAGAATGAATGTAACCCAAGTTGTACTCTGTTGCATACTGTCTATGCAGGAGATCTCTGCCCAACAGACAGGTCCATGTCATGGTTACACTCAAATCTGTTCTGAGTTACAGCTCAATGGCACTAAATGTACAGAGCCAACTGATATTGGCAACATCCTGGCAGATAGGATCAGTGTTAACTTTACCCCCCTCTCACCCATGAAAGAGCACATGTCTATAATGGAAGACTGCAAAGTTGCTGTCATCACTGCTGCACAGGTAAAAAACACTCTCTGAAGCCAGTATCACAGCAGCCATGGGACAAGATAACTTCCCAGGCTGTGTAGTATCTACTTCCCTGAAGTAAACATTAACATGGAAGTTCTGTGACTACTGAAGTTTCCAGAGGACTGCAAACTAGGAGCCATCATTGTAAACACTAAAGATGTGGACATCCTACAAAAGGGCCTCACTGAGACAGATGGCTGTTGTCCAAGCCATGGGCTGTAGCTCAATGCCAAAAGGTGCATTATTATCACCTTTGTTAAAATCTCTGTAGCCAAGAACTACAACATAGGTGGTAGTATACCTCACACTGAAAGTGTGACAAGAGACCCTGGGTCACAGGTGGACAGTGGATACAACTGTGATAAGCACATTCCCACAGTAGTCAGGAAACCCTCTTATGTGGCACACCTCATCACAAAATGTGTCTCATGCAGAATAAAAGAGGACATTGTTCCCCTCTACTCACCACTCACTAGAACTATAAAAGAGTACAATGCCACTATTGCTATGTACCTCACAAGACAACTACAACAGCAGGAAAGCCAGCAGCAATACCTCACAAAGAGCATTAGTGGCCTGAAATACATGCCATACACAGACCATCACAAAATGCTCCATCCATACTCCCTTGCATATCGCCTACTCAGAGGTGTTCACTGCCTAACATACAAAGCTATGTCAAACATAGAGCTGCTGGATATGATCCACGTAAAACACTAACAATCACTCTGACCTTTGGACCCAAAACCACAAGTGAAATACAAAAGGAAGGGGTGTAGCCATTTACCTTATGGATATCCACACCTTCAGGTTACTGGCACAGCATGAGGCCTTGGAGACCATGCAAGTGCAACTAACATTGGACAAAGAACAATGGCAAATATAAAGGTCCTATCAAACACCATTATATGAGGAGATTACAACTACCCAAACATTGAGTGTGTGATTTACTCATATACAACATCCTTTGCCCAATGTGTCCTAAAGTTAAGAAACTCTGACACCCTGGAACAGCTGGTCAGCACGCCCACTACAGGTGACAACATACTGGACATGATCATCACGAACATGGGGTACCAGTGTTCCACAACAGAGATAAACCCCTCACTGGGAATATCAGATCATGAAGTAATCACACTGGACATCCACATCCCGCCCCCACACCCAGTCAATGATACCACTGTAAAGGCATTTGCAAAAGCAAACTGCACACTTCCCAAGACCAAAGTGGAAAGTTCAGAAGACCTCTTGCTATAGGATAATGGTATGCAATCTGCAGAAACATTTACAAGTCCATCCTATGAGCATCTACAGGGATGCATGGAATGAGACATCACAAATAAAACCAAGATGCACTCCTCCAAAAATAGGACAACACGCAGGTGTTTGTTGTCCATAAATAAGCTAGACAAGAGAAGGAGGAAACGAACACATGATAGATCCAACTTCACTAAAGGAAACGCAACACTGATCATTAACAGGAAGAAACAATGATCGCTCATAATATAATCCAAGGACGGTTTCTAAAGACTAATAGCCAAGGAATGTAAGAATAACAACCACAAAGCCTTCGGTAGCTGTACCAGACATGTAGGTGTCAACTTCCAAATATGCTGTCAGCTACTGAAAAAAGGAATGAAATACACCAAACCAACTTTCATTGCCCACATCCAGGGGGACAAGTACAGTGTAAACTCCTGCCCATCACCCCCAAAAGGGCCCGTGTCCATCACAGAAGGGTGCAGAGACCCAGACGTCATGGACATGCAGGTAACGACAGCCCTCACCAAAGCTAAGAACATAGCATCAATGTGACTGTATGTTGCCCAAAGCTGCTTCTTACACTAGCCCCATAAGGAACTACACACTCACCTACATTCACTGTCCAGACTCAACCGTACTACAGGCTATGTACCCAAAGAATGGCATACACTAACAGTCATCCAGCTCCACAAAGGGTGTGCCAAAACAGAACCAGGAAACCATTGCCCAATATGTCTACTCAGCTGGGTGTACAGAGCTATTGAGCCATTTGTCATGGAACCCATACACTGAGACATTGGTGATCTCCAGACACTGGACTCTACACAACTTTGCCTTGTTAAAGACAGAGCCTGGCTCCCAAACCTAGTTGAGTTATTTAAAATAGTTACCATGAACATAGATGGAGGTGAAAGTAGTCCACACAGCCCATCTGGACCTCACTAAGGGCTTACTACACCATTCCCCACTCTGTCATCATGTACAAGTGTACCAGCTTGAACATTAACAGCTATATCACAGGATGGGTGGCCAAGTGACTCACAGATCAAACACACGTTCATAGTTGCGGGTGCCATGTCCAACTCTAAGTCAGTCACAAATGGCATCACACAGGTCTTGGTCCTGGGACCCCACCTGTTCAGTAGATACTGCTCAGAGGTACAGGAAAGCATGGTAGGTGTATAACTGAACAGGTTTGCAGATGAATGGTAACTGTGGTCCATAATTGACTGTACAGCTGACACAGAAATCCTCCAGAAGTGCCTTACAGAGACAGATACCTGGTGTCAAAACAGTGCCCTCAAGCTGAATGGTAAAGAATGCATAGTCATCCCCTTTGGGTAAAACAAAGTGCACACAAATTACCACATAGGTGGTAATCCAGTATGCACGGAGAAAGTCATTATGGCCCTGGGGACACAGGTAGATAGTAAACTCACCTTTGGTGATCACAGGACCAAAGTGTTTAGATATTCCTTCAATGCAGTCCATCTAATGTCACCTAATGTAACCCACTTCGTATAGTCTGATGATGTCACCATCCTACAAATATACCTGTGGAAAGGATAATTCCCAGTAATGTGTATAGCGCGTCATGTTAATGCATACTCCTGTAATATCATGAAGTAATTAGGTAGGGGTTTGAATCTTGCACTGGACAACTGTGTGTGGTTTCCTTGGGAAGGAGCAACCTTTTAGGAGAGTAGTAAGAGACCTCAAAAGTGGTAAACTAACCTTTGTCAAATCTGATGATGTCACCATCCTACAAATATACCTGTGGAAAACAGAGCTCCCAGAAATGTGTATAGTGCGTCATGTTAATGAGTATTCCTGTAGTATCATGAAGTAGTTAGGTAGGGGTTTGAATCCTGCATTGGACAACTGTTTGTGTGTGGTCTCCTTGGGAAAAACAACCCTCTAGGAGAGTAGTAAGAGACCTCAAAAGTGGTAAACTAACCTTTGTCAAGTCTGATGATGTCACCATCCTACAAATATACCTGTGGAAATGAAAGTTCCCAGTAATATGTATAGTGCGTTGTGTTAATGCATACTCCTCTAGTATCATGAAGTCGTTAGGTAGGGGTTTGAATCCTGCACTGGACAACTGCATGTGTGTTTGTGTGTTGCCTCCTTGGGAAAGAGCAACATTTTAGGAGAGTAGTAAGAGATCTCAAAAGCGGTAAACTAACATTTGTCAAGTCTTATGATGTCACCATCCTACAAATATACCTGTATGAAAGAAAACTCCCAATAATAAGTATAGCGCGTCATGTTAGGGTGTACTTCTCTAGAATCATGAAGTAAGTAGATAGGGGTTTGAATCCTGCACTGGATGTGTGTTTGTGTGTGGTCTTCTGGGGAAGGAGTAACCTTTTAGGAGAGTAGTGAAACACGTCAAAAGTGGTAATCTAACCTTTGTCAAGTCTGATGATGTCACCATCCTACAAATATACCTGTGGAAAAGAGAACTCCCAGTCATGTGCATAGCACGTCGTGTTAATGCGTACTTCTCTAATATCATGAAGTAGTTAGGTAGGGGTTTCAATCCTGTACTTGATGAGTGTGTGTGCGGTATGTGTGTGACACTGTTGGTCAATGTGTTGTGGGTTTTGCTTTTACCACTGTATGACATATCAGTATGCATTGCACATGTGAGCTAGCTGTGTGTCAAATGCATATCTGTACATGTTACCTCAATGATTGCATGTGTGGGAACCCTGCTTTCTCCAAGAACACAGCTGTCATCCTTGCCAGACTGTGCTGCTGCTTCCCAGACCTTAGGTCACATCTGTATGCTTGTGACAAGGCCAGCCACTGCAATGATCCCTAGCCTAGGTCATCTGTGTCACACAAAGTCATTACGGTTCCTATTGGAATGTGTGAGTGAGGGTCTATGGCCAAGGTATATGTCAGACCTGTTCAAACGGAGCAAAGTCTGTCAATGATGACTATTCATAACAGGTGTAGAACAACCTATGTGGATATGCATGCAGACCCCTTATTGCTTATGTGATCCACCAAGGGATTCCAAAATACCTTTGGAAATGTGATTAACAAAGGAGAGATGACATAACACTTGGTTGCATGTACACATCGGTACCTGTTCATCATGTTGGTGGCTACTACCTATGTGGTACTGTGGGGATAATATGTTCCGTAAAGGATGACTATGCTTAGTTTGGCTTATAGCTTTACAGCATGGGTTTGACAACAGGCATCTGTCTGTATGATACCCTTGTGAAGGATGTGTGTGTCATCTGGAGAATGCATTATAGGCCACAGTATGCATTACCAGACGTGGATGGACATATCCCTGCTGTGATTGCTTGTACCTTAGAGAGCTAAATGCCAAACAGGAGTGGTCTCAGTAATGGGTGCAGGTGAATACCAGTGGTTACTGGCATGTATAGTACCTGAAGGATCCAAATGTTGCTGTGTGTCCTACATCTGTGTGTCGGTTGTCAAGACATCATCTAACGATTGGTTATGGTCAGGCTGTTGAAATGATGTATACTACCAGAATGCAAAACAATGAGAGATAGTAACAGTATCACCCACAGTACAGTGTCAAACCATGTCATACACACATGTGTAGTCAGGTTCCGGAATGTGTGTAGTACAATGCATACTGGCCACCAATAGAAATTATGGAGTGTTACTGTGTAATACAGAGCATGTCACCTTGGCAATGTGTCCACTATGCACGTACATGCAGACAGTGCACCTCCACCATGTTCACAACTGTACACCTGCAAATCTGTGCTACACACATCCCACACATACTGTCCACTCTCTAACACATGCTGCCGATACTGAACACATCAGCCAAGTGGCACGTGGCCGGACAATACACAATTGGAACCAACACTGGTGTAAACAACACTACAATGACAATCATAGCTTTAATGCATCATGCCTGCTCAGCTACACCTTCAAGCATATCATTACACTCTACTGCTGACAACATGCTAACATTGCTATACGCTAATAGACACCCTGTGCATCAGCACCATGGTAGCCTGTTCCTGCATCAGTGTTACAGATGACAGGAGGTGGCACAGGTTTCATCATATGCACAGGGTGTGTTGGTTTGCCAGAGGCCTACAGTGAACCATCCAATTGACATGTATGTGTGTGTGTGTGTGTGTGTGTGTGTGTGTGTGTGTGTGTGTGTGTGTGAGGGGCAAAAATACTGTAATGGGCCAATGTTGTTGTAATGTGTGTGGGTATGTGTTAGCCCTAGGTGTCTGGAGTATTTGTGTGTGTCTGCATGCACACATTCCACCATGTGATTGCCATATATGGGTATTTGTAGGACAGCCACATACTGTACCTGCGAGGCTTTACAGATCACCGTCTCTGGCCACGGATATGGTACCTGTGCCTGGCAGGGGTGCTACTGACACTATCAGGTACTAAGCCAGACTGGGTACTATCCCCAGAGGTGAATGGATGTACACTGGACACAGGTCCCTGCAGGGATTGTCCAGAGCCATGTGCACGTGGTCTTCTAGGACATTCTATGGACAGCCCACCCCAAACAATGCTGGGGATGGTACTGGCACTACGGGAGCAGCTGTGGCTTGAGGGACATCCGCGGCGACTGCCAGCTGCTGATGTTGCTGGCATATGTCCACATCGACATCTCAACCAACTAGAATTAAAGAATATCTATATGCTATTAAGATAGGTCATACCACAAATGCCCTGGCCAAAAACATTATGGCACATGGCCAAGAACACGTTTTTTGGTTTCAAGTTATAGATTTGGTTATTCCCTTTATTAGAGAGGGTAACATACGAAATACCACAGAAAAGAAAGAAATTAATTGGATTATGAGAATGAGGGCAGATAAATACAAAGGGCTAAATGACAGGGCATCAGTCAAGCCCATATTACAGGCCAGACGCCTCGTTGCTAAGTAGCAATATGATATATGGAATGGTGAATTCTTTATTACCATACCCTCATTTTATACTGTTTATTGATAACTCAGGCATAAAGCATATGTAGTATTAGTTGTTTATGGTACTTATAAACAGATCAAATTTACCCATGTAATATTAGAATGACTCATCCGATTTTGGACATGTCATGGAAGAGCTTAAAGAAGTAATGATAATAATGCCTCCATGTTTTTTATGCACCGTGCCCTTGCTAGGTCTTCATTCATATTTTAATATTACATATATATATATATATATATATATACATCAGATCTCATTCTCATTGCCAATTGAGGATGTGTTAATTTACCGTCTAAGTTAGAGATTTTTTCCTTCTCATATATTCATCTTTGGGATAGCTTTTATATTTAGCTATTCATTAAGTCTGTGCTATATGTAAGGTACTTGATATATTTGAGATACAGTTCAGTGTCGAATATGGACTTTATAATTCTCTTTCTAACTCTAGTGCTGTGAACTCAATTAACGGTTGAACTTTGCCATTTGCTAAGCACTCATTTACCATAGTGAGTCTGTTTTATAGACTTTCACAGTTTTAATGAATTCTCTATTAATTATAGGAGTAACTGCAGCAGTATTCTTTAACTAATAGTAGTGCCATGAAAATCAGCTATGCTGGAACATCAGATTGATGTTTGAGTTGTTCCAGATCAGAGTCGGCCCCATGTATATAATTTTAGTTATTAAATAAGCTTATGCACCAGGCTAGGTTCCATATACATTGAGAAGACACTCTATAGCTGATGTGTTGGACTTTGTGGTAGGCTTTTATACGTATGTTTATTGCAGCGGTAATAATTAGAGTTTGAATTTTGACTCTAGATCTAGTTTCATCATATTATAATGAATTTATTAAGAAGATTAAAAGTTTTATGAATTAAATTTATATTGATTGTAGGACTCTATATCACAATATATGACACTCAGCATCACTGTCATGATAACTGGCTAATGTCGGCGGTTTATTTTTATCTTTGAAACTCTCCTATTATTGGAAAGAATGTATGACAATTTTCGTACACGCCTATTGAAAATCTTATATTAGGCTCATATTAACTGGTGTTTATTTCAGCTCTAGTATATATAGCCTTCAACATTAAATAATAAAGATGCCATTTATTACTCACAGTAAGATTATTATTATGTGAATAAAAGTCAAGCTGTGCGGGATGCATTAAGTATAGACTGTATATTATAAAGGTTTGTTAATAAGTGTATATAGTAGACATATAAAGTTTTTTTATCGCCTTGGGATGTAATACAATCTAGATAGTAGGAAATATATAAACATGGAATTAAGCTAGTAAGCTATAAGTGCAATATAACTTGTTATTATGCATGCACAACCATTCGCAATTATTTTAACATATACTATAAATTTGATAGTAACACGATTAGCATGTTAAATAACTTGTATTACTTGAGTAGGCTACATCTATTCAAACAAACAGACGTTGAATATCTATATTCAAAAGTAGAGAAGGTGGTTTAGTGCAATAATTGTATATATTTCTTTAAATGATTAATTGAAGGATGTTTTACTCACCAATACGTCATTGTTTTATATAAAAGTGTTGTAATTGACAAATGTTTGAATTTTAACGGTCTGATGAAGCTAATGTGAAAGCACTTACTTGTTGAATGCTAATAAACCCGATTTTTTACGAACGGAGTATTATTTGTAAACGGAATGCTTAGTATTTTTTAACAGAAACATATTGCAGTTGCACTATATAAATATTGCCCTGCCTGGTCCTGTGATATATTGCTAAAATCAACAGTTTAGCATTATTGATCTGGTTTAAAAAACAATTAATATAAATAAAGCTGAACTGTGTGCCCAATTCCACAATAAATGCAATTTATTTTATTGTAAAAAAAATACTCTTAAAGAAAGGCAACAAGCTTTTAAAATAGGTAGGCTTAGCCATGTCAAACATTTCCATCCATAATCTGGGTACATAACAAGATTTGGCATGTAAGTACCTTGAGTATGCAGTTACAGATACACTCCTTAGCAATGTCACAGCACACAATGTTCCCAAAGCAGTTACTAAAAACAAAACACCCACCTTTGATTTCAAACCAACAGCAGTTAGCACAAATGAAAACACTTGTAATGGTTAAAAGACTTGGGACAGCCCCAGATAATAACCTTCCAATATTCATTAAACAGATGGGACTAGATACTAGATTGCCAGCTACACTATTTATATAAAGAAGTATTTGCAAGGAAAAGAGCCATGGTTACAGAAGCAGCGATAATTTAATGTCACTCCTAAAGTGGAAATCACATCAAGATAGAAAATTGCAAGCCATTTAGTATCTTGAATCACCTAGCAAAATTACTGGAAAAAGCAGTTTACTCCTGATGTCTTTATATCTCAGTTACTGTGTATGATGTCTGATAAACTGCATGACTTTAAACAAAGCTATAACACCGTTGTGGCCATCACCACAGTGATTAACATTATAACCAGTGTGATAAAGACTGATACATGCACTTTGATTATTTGACGGTTTTTGAAGCTGACCCCCTTTTTACTGTCCAGATCAAAGAAAAGGTATTTGAAATAGCTTCCTTAGCATTGTTTTCTGAAACAAACACTGTGATGTAGCAGTGTTAAGTGGAACACTGTGCCATTCTAGCAGGCTACACATCCACAACTTGCCTTTTTTCACTTTTAGGCAAAAGAGCACATCTGCTGAAGAATGGTGGTATTTACACTTTCTGATTGGATGTGTTAATGCGTAAGAAGCCATGTGGCATTTCCTAACTTCTTAACTCCCTGTGAAGAGTAATTTTGGTCTGTACCTCAGACGAAGATCACACATGAATAATTGCTGTTTCTGGCTTAGCGACAAGCTGCTTCCTTTCTGAGTACCACTTCTTCTGTACTTCACAAGCTTAGCTGCTGCTTCTCAGTCTCCTTGGTCTGTGTGCCATACCATCATCAGTCATACGTAGGGTTACTTTTACACCTACACTGTGCCTAATCTGTTTTTGGGTTAAAACCTTTTGTAGGGGGAAACTTGTCAAAAGTCAGTGTGATTGGGTTTGTCCTTGTGCATTTCTTGAGATTTTGCAGCGCTGGGGTTGCAACCTCCCACACAGCCCTTACTTATATAAATATCTGGGGTTGCACCATTTATGAGAAGAGGAGCACGTCCAATAAAATAAACTTTTAATGAGTTTCCTCGACATAATGGATCACTTCCCTGTTTTCATTATATGTGTCAGTTTTACAGTGTTGACATAATAATAAGTAGTAAGCAGTTTACTATTTACTCTTTGCCCCTTTTATATAAGACAAATGTACTACACACACTGTATGCAGCTGTGCTTTTTATAATAGTTATCTTGTAACATTGAAAGATTTATTGCTTCATGCCCTCACTACTTTTCTTTTAGATGTCTGTGTGTTCTAGCTCAAGTATAAAACATACTGTTAACAGATTACAGTGTGCCTGCATCGTGTAACTATTTATGTTTTTCTATAAGCTGCTTTCCTCATTTTTCATGTAGTTTATGTATCACATTTATGCCTGTAATATTCTTTTGTTGGTGTTGTTATGAAATGCTATATAACAAGGTAATGCACACCATATAGATTGTTTATACCATGAAGAGCTTTTGCCATGTTAAGAGCATTTTAAGTGCCGTGTCTTTAGGATTTTATTGAAGCTTCCCTCCTAGGACATCTTTGTTAATAGCCTCTGCCCAGCAGTGGTTCACATAAATAAATAAATAAATATATGCTCTTAGTGAAGAGAAATATTCTCATTCTGACGTCTGTGCATTCTCTAGCAATATTATGGTACAAAGAACTCCACATTTAGAATCATGGATAGTTAGGGATTTGTTGAAAACATTCACAAGAGTATATGTTTACATCAGAACAATATATGACTTCTAGTGAATACAGTACCTGTAATACAATTGTTCAGAGATATCTTCCCCAATTAGAGTTTGTGGTGAGTATACCATATAAGATTATTACTAATAGTTGATTATATTGGCTGTGGTTGAAAATCAAAAACAACAAACATAAAAAATAATAATTGAAATGTTAATATGAGTAACAGTAACTACCCAAGTAAAAAAAACACAAAAGACTGGAAAAAAAAAACAAGTAAACCCCAACAATTTAATATAAAAGGTGTTTTTTTTTGTAAGGTTATAAGCCCCCTCCCCACAGACTTAAATTTACCAACTTCATGGTCGCACCAAGTAGAAAAAGAGAGAAATCACCCTGAAAACAGGAATCACTCCTGGTGCATACACAGAACCTCACCAGGAATGATTCCAAAACAAAAAACACTAAGTGGAAAAAGCAGAATTGAACATAAAATCCCCACCTGTAAACCAAATAAAATCCACCTAAAAGCAGCACATAACCATTATCCTTACTACAAACACATTCTGTAAAAAAAACTTCAGTTCACCATTACTTATGATTGCACATACTGGTTTTACTGTCACTCACTCAACTATTACACCTGCAAAGCTAGTCAAACTAAAGTGCATTCCTACAAATTCACTACACCTGAATAATCACACTAGTTAGAAGATTCATGGACCTATAATCTGAGCATTGTTAGCAGCTGGTATACACCAAAGTCACATTTCATTAATATTTAAAGGACTAAATCAGTAAGTGAAGTGCAGTTAAGAATTATTTGCTCAACGTTTTCTAGAATTCATAAATTCCAACCCCTTGGATCAACTTATTTACACCCCACCAGGGGCAGCAATATCCTAGACCTGGTCATTACCAACATGGGAAACCAGTGTTCCACACCAGAGGTCAGTTCCTCGTTGGTCAGATCCGACCACAAGCTAATCAGCCTAGACATCCACATCCCACCCCTGCCCCCAATTAGGGAAACCATCGTAAAAAACTTCTCCAAAGCCAACTTCACACTTCTTAAGACAGAAGTGGCAAACTTCATGACACCCATGCAGACGGACAATAGAGGTATGACTGCCGAATCCTACACAAATGCACTCAATAAGCACTTACACGAGTGCATGGATCATGCTATCCCTAATAGAACCAAGATGTTATCCTCCAAAAAAAGGAAGCCAATCTGGTGGTCCTCTGCCATAAACAAACTCTACAGCAGAAGAAAGAAACTGTTGCAAAAAAGAGTAAAATCCCATGACTGGAGGAACTCCCTGGTCAACCTCAGTAAGAAGCTGAGATCCCTCATAAAATCCTCCAAAGCTAGTTACGAAAACAAAATTTCCAGTGACTCTAAAGACAACCACAAAGCATTCTATAGCTATGTCAAGTATCTAAATGGGAACACTCAGATCTGCTCTGAGTTACAGCACAATGACACTAAATATACAGAACCAACTGATATTGCCAACATCCTAGCAGATAGGTTCAGTGCTAACTTTACCCCCCTCTCACCTCCTAGAGGGCCCATCTCTATACCGGAAGAATGCAAAGTTCCTAAAATCATGGATGCACAAGTAAAAAAACACACTCTCCAAAGCCAAGAACACAGCATCCATGGGATCTGACAATATCCCAGGCTGCGTTCTACATGAACCACAGAATGAACTGGCACCCTACCTAAGCACCATGTTCAACCATAGCCTCACCTCAGGCTTTGTACCCACTGAATGGCGCACCACAACGGTTATCCCACTCCACAAAGGGGGAGCCACGACAGACCCCGGGAACTACCACCCCATTAGCCTGATGAGCCTGGTCTGCAAGGCCATGGAACGTATCATCGTGGAACTCATAAACAAAGACATTGGTAGTCTCCAAACTCTGGACCCTACCCAATTTGGATTTGTAAAAGGCAGATCATGTCTCCTAAACCTGATTGACTTCTTTGAAGCAGTCACCAAAGCCAAAGATGAGGGTAAAATGGTTCACACAGCTTATCTATATCTCGACAAGGCTTTTGACACCATCCCCCACTCTGGAATTATAGATAAGCTCACTAAACTAGGTATACATCCCTATGTCACAAGATGGGTTGGCAACTGGCTCACGGACCGAACCCACAACTGTGAAAGTAGCGGATTCCAAATCCGACATCAGACCAGTGACAAGTGGAGTACCACAGGGTTCAGTACTGGGTCCTCTCCTGTTTGGTATCTACTTCTCTGAAGTGCAGGCCAACACAGAAGGTCTTTGGCTAACAAAGTTTGCAGATGACTGCAAACTAGGAGCCATAATCGAAACTCCTAACGATGTGGACAAACTACAAAAGGGCCTCACTGAGACAGATACCTGGTGTCAAAGCCATGGCCTGAAGCTGAATGCCAAAAAGTGTATTGTCATCCCCTTTGGTAAAAACTCTGTACCCATGAACTACCACATAGCTGGTAGTCTACTTAATGCCGAAAATGTGATAAGAGACCTTGGGACACAGGTGGGCAGTAGTCTCTCCTTTGATAATCACATTGCCACAGTGGTCAGGAAATCGTTCTACGTGGCTCATCTCATCACAAAAGGATTCTCATCCAGAAAAAAAGAGGTCATTGTTCCCCTCTACTCATCACTCATTAGACCCATTATAGAGTACAATGCCCTCTTTTGGTATGTACCTCACAAGACATCTACAACAACTGGAAAGACCACAGAAATACCTCACAAAGAGGATTACTGGCCTCAAGCAGATGCCCTATGCAGACCGTCTCAAAAAACTACAGCTTTACTCCATCGCATATCGCCTACTCAGGGGCGATCTCTGCCTGACATACAAAGCTATGTCAAACCCAGAGCTGTTGGACATGCTCCACTTAAAGAAATCCCAATCCCTCCGAGCTACACGCTGTAGGGACCTAAACCTTGTCACCACAATAAACAGAACATGCTGAAGGGATAGATTCCTGTCCCAGAGACTTCCCATACTCTGGAACAGACTACCTATCTATGTCAAACAGAGCTCCTCATTAGCACTCTTCAAGAATAATCTTGATGATTGGATAGGAAATGGGAAATTCACCCCGGGGATCACTTCTGTGGCTGTGCTCGACAGGGGCACAGGTAAATAATTTTCTTGGGTGGCGAAAGCCAGGGTAAATTTTTTGGCTAGGCTTGTATGGGCCCTAGGGCCGATAGCCTAGTACCTACCTATGAATCTATGAACCTATGAAGGTTCGTATACTACTTGTGATGGCACAAAAATCACAAAACTAAAACCCAAAACTTCATTAAACAAAGTAATCCACAGAAAAACGAAGCTCCTGAGGCATGTCATAGGTCACAATGTAATAAAATATGTAAGCACTTTCGTTCAACATAAATTAACATGAACCTAGAAGCATGTAATACATTTAAGTCTTTGTTAATGAAATCTGCTACACATATTAAATATATTCAGATGCTGTACTGAGATTCATTAAGCTGATATGGTCACAAAATATTGTAATTTTAAGAAAGTCTGCGTCCAGTTTTACCTACGTTTAAGTATATTATATGCTAAATTCAGTCCACATTTATAGCTTATTGTCAGAATTCTGTTTTTCCAGAACTGTTTACAACATATAACTCTGTAACAGATGAATTAATTACATTTAATTGTAACTTGATGGTATACTTAAATGTAGTCCTTCACTTGAGAACCCTTACCAACATATGTTTTACTAGCTTTTATTACCTGGACAGTGAGAAATAAAAAAAATAAATAAAAGTTCCTCTGCACTGCATATAGTAAAACCCTCATCTGTCATTGTACTGCCCTTTTACATGATTAAATGTATGTGCTATTGAAAGTATAAAACATCCAGCTTATGTCCATCCTACAGTTATATAAAATATAATAACAACACAGACAGTTTACTTCAAATTCACTCCAATTGTTATTGCATATCTGAAATGGAGCTGTTGTAACTTAACTGCTTATTTATGTTTTCTGATCAGTAAGCTGACATGAACATATGTACTCAAAGAGGCCGAGCTTTCAGCATACTAGCCTCCAAGACTGAATGACTTGCCAGTTTTAACAGACTCTTCTTCCTAGTTTACTGCCTCAGCTGCTCTGACAGTCAAATCACTCCATTAATGCAAGGAGTGCCATGTATACCAGCTCACTGATCTCCTAGACTGTTAGTGATCCCCAGCCTTACCACAGCTTGTCTTTGGCTGTCCTTAGAAATGTTATTAGTTTATAGCATTAAAGAAAACCAAATGCATCATGTTCAGTGGTGGTTACTACAGTGGAAATTCCCCACTTGTCTCTATGTTTCGGATTTTCTTTTTTTCAGAAGCATAATTTGATTGAAAGAACCATAAATATTTGTTCTAAACCCATATAATGGCATATAACAGAAGGTGGGTTTGTGTTTTAGTTTACAGTTATGGCTCTGTTTAGACTACTTCCTTCCTCTGCTTACATATCCCATAAGATTTCCAGCTTGCAGCCTGGTTTTCTTGCTCCCTCTCCTTATGCACCATGTCACTATGCAGCTGTTGCATATCATCTGGTAGGCCATGGTATTGTTGGTAGCAGCTGTCATTGTCTGTATCATTGATCTGGACAGCTGTTGATTTACTCTGAGTGTTGCTCCCAAATCAGGAATTTATATGGATTCATGATGGTGCTGCAGAGCCCACTGCCTCTCCACTTACATCAGAAGCAATGCAGATGTCAGTGGCTGTGATAGCTGAGGACTCACATAGAGAAACTGTATGTTGCATTTATTCAGTGTGTCATAGGACTTTGCCTTGTGTACATTGCCATCACTGTCAGCCATACAATATGTGCTGGCATGTGTTCTGTTCATTTGGTCCCACCGCCAGTCAAGATTGTGGAATCATGAACACACAATGCCTCTGACACTACTTAACATCACAGAATGTGTGTTCAGTTTGCCAAAAGCCCAATTCCACTGCCTTGACATGTGTGGGGGCCATTCCAGTATAATCCAGCCACAATTCATAACACATTGCATACTTCATAATATGGTGTTGAAGAGACCAAATGGAAAGCCCAAGGAACTGTTACATTCCTGCTGTGTGGAAGTGCAGTCAGCAGTGAAGCCACATCAACTCCATTGTCTCGTGAGAGTTTGGTTGAACAGCAAAATATAGTGGGTACACACCAATCACAGAATGATGGGAGCAGTACATGGCAGTGACGGTAAGGTAATGTCATCTAGTCCAGACATGTGGACCATGATGACACAGAGTGACAGGGCAATGTTATACAGAGCAAACGTAATGCTAGCAGTATACATAGGTTATTCTGGTCAGTGCATGATTGCGCAATACTGTGCATTAGACATTTCCACATTTACCTTACAGAAGGGAGACAGGGGTGGGTCACCATCATCATCTCTGCACAGATGACTAGGCACATAATAACACATATTTCTGCACACAGTGAGTGAGATGGCATATCACAGGGGGACATAATGTATCTTTCTGCACACAGTGGGTGAGATGACATATCACAGTGGGAAATCCTAACACATCTTTCTGCACACGGTGGGTGAGATGACATATCACAAGGGGCCATAGTAACACATCTTTCTGCACACAGTGGGTGAGATGACATATTACAGGGGGACAACCTAACACATCTTTCTGCACACAGTGGGTGAGATGACATATAACAGGTGAACATACTAACATATCTTTTTGCACATAGTGGGTGAGATGACATATCCCAGGGGGATATACTGACACATCTTTCTGCACACATTCAGTAAGGTGACATATCACAGGGGAATATGCTTACACATCTTTCTGCATACAGTGGGTGAGATGACGCATCACAGGGGACATGCTACCACATCTTTCTGCACACAGTGGATGAAATGACATATTACAGAAGGACATACTAACACATCTTTCTGCACACAGTGAGTGAGGTGACATATCACAGGGGGACATGCTAACACATCTTTCTGGACACAGTGGGTGAGATGAAATATCACAGGGGGACTTGATAACACATCTTTCTGCACACAGTTTGTGAGATCACATATCACCAGGGGGACATAAAAACACACCTTTCTGCACACAGTGGGTGAGATAACATATCAGAGGGAGATATACTAACACATCTTTCTGCACAAACTGGGTGAGATGACATATCACAAGGGGGGCATAAAAGCACACCTTTCTGCACACAGTGGGTGAGATGACATATCACAGGGGGACATAATAACACATCTTTCTGCACACACTGGGTGAGATGACATATCACAGGGGGACATGCTAACACATCTTTCTGCACACAGTGGGGGAGATGGCATATCACAGGGGATATACTAACACATCTTTTGCACACAGTGAGTGAGATGACATGAGGGACATAATAACACTTCTTTCTGCAGAGAGTGGATGAGATGACATATCACAGGGGGCATAATAACATATCTTTCTGCACACAGTGGATGAGATGATATATTGCAGGGGGGGTAGTAATACATCCTTCTGCATGCAGTGGGTGAGATGACATATCACAGGGGGATATACTAACACATTTTTCTGCACAGAAATTGTTAAAGGTCATCAAATTTAATTTGGTGTCATTGTGCATTAATGAAGGGGACTGGAACAAATAGCACTTCAGGGACTTTAACAATACATAGTTAAACATGCATTAATGTTTAATTCCAAAGAAAGACTGGGACAGTGAGAACCAAATGAAGGGCTCAGTTTGAAATGGGAAATGCCATCATTTTTTTAACATTCTGATACAAGATGATAAGGAGGAATGTGACTCATGAAAGTAGAAATCAAGATGACACGTCATTACAACCTAAGAGCTTATATTGAAAATAATTATGAGTTATAACTGCTGCTGCATGGGAGGGGGTGGTCTTTAAGCTATTAATTTTTGGTTGAGCACTTTTCCAGCTTGACAAAGATTGCTGAGGTCTGAACCCAAAAGGCAAATGAAACCGGGCATCGATAAGCTGTATTTCTTCTAGCTGAAGAAACGTTCAGCACATGACCTGTACTTGTTGTAATATTCTTTCATTCTTTTCAGTGCCTACTTTTTCCAATTAAAGGCCACAGGAAGCTGGAGCTTATTAAGGCAAGCAATGGGTATAAGGCAGGAAACAATCCGGGACAGGGCATCACTCCATCTGTTCAATGAATGTAAAACTCTCCAATCATTTGTCATCGGATTTTACAAAATTGATGCATGTTGTGCAGCTACTGCTACTATGCCTTAGACTGATATTGCTGTGCTAAGCAAACCTTCTCAGGCATGTTAGCCATCTTGTTGTACTGAGCAGGCTATTTCACCTGAATACAGAGTAAGCCAACTGCCCATCTGAATCACTTACTGCATTATGAATAACATGCCAATCCCAGCTATAAATCAAAAGTGGCAGACATCACTTCCGCCTTTTCATTCTTGTGCTCGTAGTTTATTCCTGCCTAATTATATCCCACTATGTAAACAAAAGTGAAAGACTACTATCTCATGAATATACAACAGAGATTTTAATTGACAAATAAATATAGTAAAATGGGCAGGTGACAGAAAAGTAATCAGTCTAAAATTTATTATATATGTATGAGCATAAGTTTTTTTCTTTTTATATTCATGTGTTGCCTTCATCCTAATCAGGAAATGTAAATCTCACCACTGCTTCAAGGCAGCCACTGCCAGTTTAAATGAACAGTTAAGGTTCTGTGAGACATTTGTGTTTAGGTTACATCTCAAGGAATGTGAAAGTGTTTTAATCATGAACTTTTAATGCAAGTGTCATGAGAAGAACTCAACATAATATGAGTCAGGAAACTGTACCAATATGATTTCAGAATGAATTGTATTATTTAGTTTATACTGTACTTTAGATAATTAATGTTTCTAAAAAGCAACAGAAAAGAAAGTATGGCACTGAACAGCAACAAAAACAGAAAGGAAAGTGTAGTACTGAATCGTAGCTGAAACTTTTAAGCTGCCCCATCCCTACAGGATGCTGCAAAGAGCTGACAGATACTCCCAGAATGCTGCACTGTAGTCAATCAAAAACAAGTAAAAGGAGACATGCACAGCATGACAAAGTAATAAAAGGGACACAGAAAAACTTTTGTATGAAATGCTCTTGCTGGCTGATGCACAGAAATTGACCGTAGGCTTAAAATAAATCTCTTGGAAATGTCAACCACAATGAAAAACTACCATATTTGGTAATGAAATCACATTTCCGTCAACCATGTATTCACCAAATTAAAAAAAGGAAATACTCTCCATAATTCAAAGGAAATATCAAAAGTAATTGCACCATATGACTCTATGTTTTGTTCTCCCACAAACCTTTGAGAAAAAAAAAGTCCATTGCAACATTCTTTGCCTGTCTGTACAGCACATATGTCCCTAATGAAAAATCCTTAGTAAAATATGAGCATGACACTTAAACAGACATTATTTTGAGGCTTTTGTAACTTCCTGTTTCAGCATAATTTTTGGGAACATTTTTTTCTAAATCAGTTAATTAACATCAAGAAAACATAAAAAAAACACAGATATGAGAGATGACAGTCAATACAAGTGCCATGGCAGGAGACAGCAAGATTAAGTTGCAAACATCCCCACCCTAGGCATTATCAGAACATCTAGCATAACGTAAATTAAAGCATAGTGTTCATATGAATTTAATATGGGTGGTACATGTGCATTGGTGAATCTAAATTGCACGTGTGTGTGTGTGTGTGTGTGTGTGTGTGTGTGTGCCTGTATGATATGGCAAAAAAAAAAATATATATATATATATATATATATATATATATATATATATATATATATATATATATATATATATATATATATATATATACATATATATATATATATATATATATGGTTTCGCTTCATAATCTTGAAATGCTGAAATCCTGAATTTCTGCATTTCAAGGCCATAAAGCCGAAACCGTACAAAACCGAAACTTCACAAACATGAAACCATAAACCCGAACACACAGCATACACCACACCACACACAAACTGCAGTACCCACATCACAAAATAAATGCACACAAAAAAACAAAGCACCAAACACAAATACCTACACTACATTATATACTAACTCCAAGATCGCACAAGCAGTAACAGACAGAACACTCACACCCAGACATTCCACAGTCCCTTGCGTGCGCACAGACACACACACACACACACACACACACACACACACACACACACACACACACACACACACACACACACACACACACACACACACACACACACACATCACACATGCACAAACACCAACACATCCAACAATTACACACTCATACGTTAACCTACCTACCCTAACCCACACATACAACTTAAAAACAATATAAAACACACGAAAACTCCCACCAAAAACAGTTACTTACCTTACACTCCACATCAAACTGCATCCAATGTAAAAACCACGCGTCACGTAATGTAAATCCATAACCACGAATTCGAGATATTCTGATTCGTGATTATATGCACTTTCCACATTTTGAAATTCGACTTCATAATATATATATATATATATATATATATATATATATATATATATATATATATATATATATACATGTATAGTAATACATATATTATATATATTGATATATAGATATAGAGAAAGAGAGGGAGATTTATATTCATATATATGTGTGTATATACACACACAAACATATATATATATATATATATATATATATGAGCAACGGCAACTGTGGAGGCCATTATAATAAGAAGCAAGAGAGAAGAGAAGACGGCGGCAGGGTACATAAGACATTAATGCCAGAAAAATATCCATTCACAATTTCTGATTGCAACTCTGTGAGATTGGGTGAAATGCTTCTTTTTTTTTTTAGAAAACCAGGTTGCATAGCTGAAGGCATTCATGCAGTTAACAAGTCATATTTTAGCTCATAGCAGTATTGCAATTGCCCTGTTTTTGCTCCATTCAATGAATATATGCATACATGTATTTATTTATTTATTTGGGATGTTCCAAATATCCTTTTCCACTATTACTTGGGTTTAAATGAACTCGGGTAGTATGAAATACCTATCAATTCACACAACATTAAGTGCAAAATAATTTATACTGCCTTAAGTACATGAGAATGTATAAATAAATAAATAAATAAATAAAATAAAAATGTGGTAAGACATTATATACAATAATGAGCAAAAAGTATGTCCATATATTTGTATATATGTATTTATATCTATATGTATCTATATCTATTTATCTATAGAGAGAGAGAGCGAGAGATATAGATATACATGTATATATTAATGATTATGTCAGTTGTATCAAGTACATTAAGCAGTTACAGGATGGATTATTCCAATGTGATGCTCTAATTTTATATTGGCAGGCAGGAATCTTTCCTACCCATAAAGGTATAATTACCAACTGGTAATGTTGCTCATAGTCTAAGCAATTGTGAAATGGTGCCAATTGAAGAAAAGTCACTTATACAACCCATAACTTTCAGAGAAAGAAACAGTTTTGGTCTATCCTTGCACATTATGAGACAGTGAGAACTAAGTTATCTCCTGATCTGCAGCATTCTTTTGGTCTGGTAAACCTGTACTTAACAGACCCTCGTTATGTATTACCATTCTCCTATTCCAGGAAAGCATCCTCTTTGTGTTATTTATTTTTACTAAGTGGGTTGATTCTGTTGGACTAAGAGCACATAGAGCACATTTACAGGTGAATATTAGGGAGACAATCTCTACGCTAGAGCTTTAGACAAACTGAAGGCAAACTTTTGGTGCGGACACTAGAGGTTTATAGACAGTTTTAAATTGGCAAGTTAGCCTAAGTAATGTATATCTGAAAGGTATCCCTATCCACACAGTACACAGAGGTCAGGACAGAGCCAAGAATCATGAAACTGAGCTACATTAACCAGCCTATGTATGTGTACCTTAATCTGAACACTGCAAAGTTTCTGCAACAGCCGTGCCTACTAACAAACATTACTTGTTTACATGCATTTTCAGATTTAGGTTTCTATTTTATGTAACACTGAGTGACTATTACTTTTATGCTAATATTCAGATGACAAAGACTAAGACACAGAGGATGTTGTTTTGTTTCTGTGTTCAAGTATTTATAGCAAGAAATGCAACAGCAAGACCAAAGCAACCGAAAGCTAGAATATTTTCTTAACAAAATATTAACATTGCAAATATGATTAAGTTTTGAACATCCTTGTTCTTCATTAGACAATTAAGTATTTCAATTATGTCATTTAAACAGGCAGTTAAAACAACTACATGATACATTTTCACAAACTGGACTTTAAAAAGCACAATCAATATGCACCTTTAAAATGCAGACTTATTATACAGTTTTTTTTTACTTCAGAAAAAGCACTGTCCATTACATTATGATTCAATGGTAATTTTATTTTTTTTATTAATTTTAATACTGAATTAATGTGGACATTTTTTTATTTAAACCTTTACCCCAACAGAAGTCTAGGCAAAATTGCTGCTTATGTTCCACCTAAGAGACTGTTCTTAAAGTCATCAGACCAGTTCTTTTCAAACATTCTGTTAGTTGGAATTTGAATTTTCCATCACATTCACACTGTGCTCAGTTTTTGGCTAAGGTATTAGCATCATCATTTTTCCTTATCACTGTAATATGTTCTTTTAAATAATCATACAATGAATGTTCCATTTTGCAAAGAGAAGACTGCACCATTTATCAAATCTCTTGTTTTGCAGTCTGAAAAATGTTTAAAAATCATACTACTTATATATGTCTGGATGACCAAATATGTCGTTTTTATTAATAAAATTACAAGTTATACAGTGTCCATGTGTTTATTACATTTACTGAATCTGTTTCTGTCCTCTTTAATTTGCATTTCTGGCTCATCTAGAGGTACATTTTTATATGTTTAAGCTAAACTGCTTCCAGTGGCATATTGAAAGATGGGCATAGCAGACAAGAAAGCAAGGTCAGGTCTTAGAACTAGATTAGCCCCAGAATATGCTACTACTACAAATTTACGATAAAAGAGGACCACCTGTACTATTTTCATTTAGGAGGGAGAGCAGTAGCTGAATTGTGACACTCAAATAGCATAAAGACTGACAGTTTTAAATATCAGAATTCATTGTTATAGAACTCATTATCAGAAGATTAAAATGCAAATTGTGTGCCCTGTATGTGTTTTAGCAATTAACTGTGGAACTTACAGCTTTAGACTGGGAAAAAAATATCTGTACTCAAATATCAAGTTTTGTTATCAAAAAAGTTATTTTTGTTTTGCAATAATCTAACCTCTTGGTGTGTAGCATTTATAGGAAATATGAGCAAAGCATTTATTTCCATTTGTCCAACCTTTAATTGATTCTGCTGTCTAAATACACATCATTTTCACTTTTTTGAACTCTCTTGTTATTTCAATACAGTAAATTCATAGCACCAGCCACATTAAAGACTTCCTGTCTGAGTCAATAAATGAATAGGGAAGGGTAACTACATATAAGACATTTATAACCTTATTTAATTTAATTAGATAACTGACTCCTTTACAATTAAAAGCCAGTAAACGTGCTTAGGAGTTGAAAATTGTGTTAGTCTGAGTTGGCAGTATAGATGATTCACTTTGTACCTGTACTAGAAGCAATGATAAACAAGCTATAGTATGGCTGTTAAGCAAGTGAACCATGTTAGCTAATGTGTCAAGCATAAGTATAACTAAAAACTGTTCAGGAGATTGCCAGTAAAAAAGATTAGCTGATGCTGTTGCCAGAGGTAGACAAAAAAAGCAGGAAATCATTCTGTTCTTGATTCACTGGTGATATAGGTTTAGGGAAAATGCTTTCCTGGTGTAATTTTCTGGGGGCATAGCTGTCTGATGTAATTCTGGGTACCAGAAACTGCATTGTGAGAAGGATAAACATTGTCAGTAAAATTCCATCACAATGGACAGTTATCAGGTATATAACAAATTAGAAAATTATGCTAGCCACATTGAGTCACAGAGAGACAGTAGTGATAAAAAACTATTATTTCCTATTTTGTACATGGTTGTAGTTTAAAATTATCAAGTACACTTTATGAAAATCTCAAGTGATGCGGCCAAAACCAAAACATACCAACTTAATGGATGGAAAACTGCTTCCGTTTTGGAGCCAAGCACATCATATTTAATTATTCTGCTTTTAATCTTTTGTTTTCTTTTGTATTATAACATAAGATAATGAATGAATGTATAAGGGAGGCATTCCTTGTGATGAAGCTTGAGTGGTTGAATCAACAAATTTGATCATTGTGTTCCAAAAGTGATACTTTCCCAGTCCAAAGTCACCAAAGAAAGAAAAAAAACTTGATTTTTGTGCAAAAAAAACAGATGCTTGTTATGAGTATTTTGACTGCAGATTAGCACATATTTCAGTGGGATGTTTGATATTCCTTGGAAGATGCATGTATATAGTTTTGTGCTGAACTTCAGTTTTCATAAATGTTTCATCTTATCTCCCTGAACTCTGGTTCACAGGTAGCCAGTAGGCATGCTATCCAGGACAGCATTAAGGAGTGTAACTCAAATTAACAAAGACACTGTTTGGTTACGTGACTTGTTTAAGATCACACAGTAGGCCTTATATGCAGAAAGTAGCTCATTAACAGCTCATACCCTTAATCCTCTGTGCTAACTGCTAGACCCTGACATCCGCTCATGAGGGATCAGTTCACCCACTGCATGTGATTATATGCCTCAGTAGTAGAGTTTCCTGTTTTCCCAGTTGTCAGCTTTTTATGCCAGCTCCTGTTCCTCCCTTTTTCTTTCAGTGCCTTCCTTCTCTTTCTCTTATACTATTACAACCCCTGGCCCTTCTGTTCATTCCTACCACAGTAAATCTCGTCCTTGTTACTGCTCTAAACCAGTGTAACACATGTGAGTGAATCAGTGACAGGAGGAAATAAAGTAGGTGTGTGTGTGTGTGTGTGTGTGTGTGTGTGTGTGTGTGTGTGTGTGTGTGTGTGTGTGTGTGTGTGTGTGTGTGTGTGTGTGTGTGTGTGTGTGTGTGTTTAAAGTTTCTTATTTTGTATTATGCTTTTGACCTGATTTTTAATAACACATACTTAAAGCACTGGATATGTTCAGTATTTCTCCAGATTCTCTTTTTATTTTGCCTGTTCCTGTATATGTCCCCATGTCTGTATATTTAAAATAACCAGCAGCTGTATAATTGGAATTCTGTCTTTTCCAGTGCTTCTTCTTTAAAATAGAAAGGTACTATCTTTCTCCTAATATAGGACATTTTGTATTTAGTACAACAGAAAAAACTTAATTGCACTGGTATTACATTCATTTGCTTGTTTTCTCGTTATATTGGAAGTGTAATTGTGATTTTTTTATGAGTTACAGTGTGTGTTAAAACAATATACATAAATATGTATATAGAAATATTTCAAGCACAGGATATAATGCTCTTCTATCCTACCAATAATTCCAAAACAGTCAATCCCATAGTAAGTGTCCACATTGTTTTAAAAAATATTTAAACTAATGCTCACTTTAATATAATTTGATAGTTATTCCATGCATCAGCTGCTCTCTCTAAGAACCAATTATTACATCTGAAATTCCTTTATGTTGTGACTTTCGGCTTTTCCCGGTTAGGGGTCGCCACAGCGGAACTCTGGTCCGCTAATGATTGGCAGTAGAGTTTTACATGCTGGCTTGCCGGGCCTAACGCACAACCTTCAACGAAGGAATGCCCATTCACGCATGTCGCCACACAGAAGACGCTCTAACTGAGAATCGAACGGGCAACGTCTAACTGTGAGGTGACAATGCTACCGCAGCACCACCAATTGTCTGATAATGCTCTAATACCTTTTGATAACCTCAAACATTCACAGAGGAGGCTGTTGCTGAATGCTCTCTATGCCTGAATAAGGTCTGTTCTTAAAAATCCATTTCAGACTCTGTATAAGTTCAAATATTTTTATGTTTCATAACAAAATATACTTTCATATCCATGCATGCCCTTGGTATATTTCCCTCTACTCTTTACAATTTACTCATGTCTGTGCTCTTATAAGGTTGTAACTTAAAAACAATGATTTCATAATTTTTGACTTCCTAGACTTTATAAATATTTTTATATAACCTATAGTTTTTAGCTATCATTAGCCAATTGGTTGACATGATCAGAAAAAACTCAAATCTGGATCTGCTCATACACCCAGGTCCTTAAATCAATCTACAGTTTCAGTCACTGGCCCTCAGATCTCACAGGCGCAGGATTTTATGTATTTATCAACATATTATTCTCCTTTTTTAAACATGCCCTATCTGTAAAAAATGTATTCAATTTACCCATTTTCAAGTCATCTGCATTTATTTATTTATTTACATATTTATTGACATTCGATTATTGGGAAAGTCTGACTGTGTGAAGGAGCCCATTTTCAGTGGAGGCCTAGGGAGAAAAGCTCCAAAATATTACAAAACATTTTAAGAATAATAATTTTACAATCTTTAAAAATAATACAAACAAACAACTACAGTTTCAATTATTATACCAAATTAGGCATAATATGAAAACATTGGTTAAGAATAGATAAAAATGATACAATAATGATTTAAAAGTTATAGATATAGTAGCCAGTTTATAGAAAAATTAAGGTAAGTTAGTATAATACAAACAGGAATTGCAATACAATGTGAGAGAAAAGCAGGCTTATGGTATATTTAGAAAGAAAACTAAGGGTGAGAAATTGATAGAAGGAAGTGAGTGACGAAGGGAGAGTAAGGAGATGAAAGGCATGAATAGATATTTATTTACATTTATGTATATAGTTTATCCTGGTATTGAGCAAGAAGAAAGACAGCTTTTTGATAGGAAGTCTTTCAGGATTGGTTTGAAGGATGGGAGAGAGGCATGTAGACTATAGAACACCTCACATTAGTAGATCTGAAAGAAATAACCTAAACACAATGGCATAAGTCAGAGCCCTATGGGATACCGTAATCTAGAATTCCACATGTCCAGTTGGTGTATAAAACTATTTGTAAGACATGCAGCTATCCATCTTATCAGGATTACATTAATACCTGTTTGCTTTAATTTAGTGATCAGTGTTTTTAGTATGACCCTCTCAAAGGCTGAAGTTACGTCTATATAAATATGTCAGAGCACATTTTTTCACTTTCAGCTGTTCTTATATTTTTACAGAACATCATATTACAAGTAATTCTACATACATTTTCAGAATGTGTGTGCTGATATATGGTTTCAAGTCTCAACCTTTCCATTTCAGGCAGTAATCCAAATAACCTTCTCCATTATTTTCCACAACACAAAAGTAAACACGTGGATCTATATGACTCTGATTTTGTCCTATTCCCATTTTTCCTTAAAGATGGGTTTAACAAGTGCATGAGTCCAATCTTGAGGAATCTCCCATACTTAAATGAACTAGTGAATAACATGTATAATGCTAGTAAAAGTTCATGCCAAAGTGTTCTCAGATCATTATTTACAATTTTGTCTCCCCTTTGCTTTGTTTGTTTTCAGTTTTCATAATTCATTTTCAATCTAATCTAATTTCAGTATCTGAAGTTGCCTTGATATTACTAGCACAAATTATCACCCCCCTTATGGAGCTAAATTGTTTTGCATAAGATTTTGTAAGTATATGTATAATATATTGTGTTTGAGAATACATTTTAGAATCTATATACAATTTATTGATTTGTATGTCTTTACTCCTACCACAATTTGCATGTCTATAAGATGTTTTCGTGCTACACTCAATGTCTTGATATTTGTCTTGTCTCACAATTTGTCTATCCAGTTTGTTTATTTCACTTTTCAAATTTATAGTTTAACAGAGTTTCCATTTTTTTCTGTATTATTTATTTCTCATCTTAATTAAATATCTTGTTCTTAGAGAAACACAGCGTATTGACCTTGTGTGCTTAGATCCTAACAGTAAACGTGTTTTTGATTTTTTTCATTCAAGCAATTACCCTTTCAAATCTTGCCACATTCCTTCTGCAGTCTTTCCACTCTATATATCACTTTGAATAGTTTTACATAGTAACTGTTTTCCTTCCATATAATATGTTACTAATTTTCTGTGCATTGGTTTAGATTTCAGTTTGACAGAATTATCTAGCGGTAGTTTAACCTTTATAACTCTATGATCACTGCACATCAAAGGTGCAAAAACTTGACATGAAGTAACAGCAGTCTCTTTAGGCACCAGTTCCTGGTAGGTTTGTTTACATTCTGCAACAAATCTTGTTCTTCAACATACATTGTAAGTAATTTCCTTACTAATATCATAGAATCAATATTATTCCAAAACGCTAAAAACAACATACAGTCCACCAGAATAAGAAATAAAACACACACCACGAAGTAGATGAGCAACCAGGTAAAAATTTAATCCTGGTACCTCAGCCTTTTGCCTTCAAGGGATATTTCCTTACAAAACACCACCATCTTAAATAGCATCATACCTTAGAATTTTTTCAATAATACAATTATACAATTAACTCAATCATTTAACAAATACAAATACAATCCCTCAAAATCCAATACCCTCCACATTTAAAATGACAGTATACATTACCATAGCATGTCAACAATTCTTATTAAGCAAATACAAAAATTGCCAGAGAAAATTAGCAGAAAAAATTAGCAGAAAAAATGGCAGAAAAATATAAGTGCAAACAAAATGTGTAGACATTATTAACTCTGGATGGTATATTATTTCCTCTATAATGCCCACCTTGTGAGGTGTTATTGCTAATGTAGTCTGCCTTTTCAAGATGGTAGGCACATAATCCAGAGAGTCTATCTAGTTTTTGTTATGAGCACAACATTCGTTGCTCTATGATACTACTTTAACTGTCTGCTATACACTTGAAACTTGTCATTGCCCCCTAAACGGACTGTTTTCTTTGTATAAGTGCCTTTATTTGTTTTGATCATGTATTACTGAATTTCTGTTATGGCTACAGACAGAAACTGATAAGTACTGTTCAGGTACATTGCCGCCTGCATATTCTGCAGAATCCAGTTCCATGACAGGTGCCAGATGGAATAGTTTTACCCAGCATGCATTTGTAAGCAAACTAATTGAGACTGTTTAGTCATGTGTTTTGGAGGTCAACTAATGGTAAACAATAATAATAAAAGTATTTTGTATTTCAGGGAGGAGTTGTTGTTGTATCCTGGTAGTAGTTGAGGTATGCATACCTGATCTGTAATCTATTGTAAGTGCTACCTTAGACTGTTCTGCAGTGATGTTAATTAATAATGCCTTGTACTCCACTGCCTGTGACAGTGGAAATGGAGGTATGCCAGAAAAGAAAAAGGAATCAGATAAATAAAATATATTATTGTGATAGATTCATATCCCAGTGTATCCCTCACTACTGGAACAAACTTCCACTACAAGTCAAGCAGAGTAAGCATGCTTGCCACCTTCAAGATAACCCTAGATAATTAGATGGTCAGTCTCAAATTCTCTCCCGGGCTATCTTATCTTCTCCTCCTTAAGGCTACAGGGGAATTTTTAACAGGGTTTTATGACTAGGCTTGAAATGGTCTGCAGAATGATTGTCTAGTACTTACCTATGAACCTATGTATTTGTGAGAGCAGTACAGACACTTAAATGCTATGTAATATTTTTGTAAGATATCAGAGCTTACTTTAATTAAAAAATACTAATTTCTGTTTGCTGCTGTATGATTTGGGCCACTTATATGTTGCCCCACATTTTGTAAAAAGGTTTCAGAGTTTACTTTTGATTAAAAAATAGAATTTCTATTTCTACCATCTGATTGTTTAATGCTCACACTACAAATATTCATTAGTTTTTAACAGATTCACAGAAAGCAGAATATGCTAGGAAGCATTTTGCTATCACTGGTTAATTGAACTATGCCCAGTATATCACAAAAGCAAACATAATCAAGTAGAGCTTGTTTGTCCGTATCAGAAATGACTGTTTACTTTACACCATAAACAAAACCTTCAGCATTCTAGGCTCTAAAAATAAAATGACACAAATCACAAATGGAACAAGCTATTTAGATGCTTTTTATGATTATCACACACTTCCCATATGCACAAACAAATTAAGAATATTAAATTATGTTTACAGTGTTTATTAAAACCTGCTGGTTGTTGAAAATCATCCATCTGCATCTCTCTGTTTATCAAAAAAGCCCCTTCTAACTGTCCTACACAATAGAATCCAAAGTTGTGTGACACTTCTTAGTATAAAGGAAATATGCTCTACCAGTCATACTGAAAATACTTTAATTGTATTCATTGTATTACAACTTTAATATCATGAAAGTAATTTAAATGGACAGAAATAAACTGCAAAATGTCAGATGAATGAGTATATGATGGTAATATCATAAAACAAAAGCATGAAAACTACATTATATAAACAAATTGTATAAGTGTGTTGAAATGGATTATTAAAGAGAATGCAAAAGCATATATATTTTAATTTATGTTTTGGATGAAAGTCCCCACGACTTGTCTGTATGCACACACATGCACATTTCTCCATAGTGATACTATAATATAAAAATACTTGGTACCAAATTCAAATTACAGCTACCTTTTCGCAAAGAATGTTCCTCGTGAGGTAGAAGAAAATTCCATAAAAGTTATAATTTTTCAGCAATGATTTTCAGTTTCTTTTTTTGGCATTTCCCATTTGTAACCACAGCAACACTGGCAGTGAGTATAGTTCAGATGAAACAAAAAATAAGTATTAGGTGCAACTACACTAGTCCAAACAATGAAAAAAAATACATATAAAATAACAAAAATGGAGAGCCCTGATGACAAAATCCATGTTTATTTAGTAAAACAACCAGGTATTGAGTGATTTTGTCCCACACCGCAGTGGGGACTTCATCAGGATACATAAAAACATTAAAACCAGGGCTTTTAATACAAATTAAAAATCCCAATTAGCCCCTAATCCACCAATAAGAATGCCCTTCCAATCTATCAATCAACTCTCAAAATGCACAAATTGCATTCTTATTTGGTGGATTAGGGGCTAATTGGGATTTTTAGATTGCGTTAAAAGCCTTAGTTTGAAAGTTTTTATGTATTCTGATGAAGTCCCCGTTGTGGTTTTGGATAAAAGTGTTCAATACGTGGTTGTTTTACGAATTAAACATGGATTTTGCATCACTACTCTCCATTTTTGTTATTTTATATTTTTTCAATTTCTGGTATAGTTCAGATGACAGTGGACCTTGCTGGGGTTGTCTGCAGAATACATTAAAGGAGAACTCCATCCAAAAGTCAAGTTTTTCTTTCCAAAAAGTGTTTTTTCCTTCCCTCTAATCCAAGACTAAACACATCACATACTGAAAAAATCATAATGTAATAGTTATGCTTGCTTTTCTTTCCTATATCTGTCTCATCTGTTACATCACAACAGCTACTAAGAGTGGCACAATAATTAAGTTAGGTCACTTTCCCAACAACAGAACCATTAAGAAAACAATGACATTTAAATATGCCTTATTGGTTACAGATGCCAGCATCACATCTCTGATACGTAGTATAGCCTGGAGTCTGAATAAAGGCAGGGCTTACAAGCTTAGTTTTCAGATGCAGATGTCTTTCTCTGTAATAAAACTCAGTGCCACAAAGAAAGAACTTCACACTTTCTGTCGGTATATGATTTTGCATTTTTTTCTACACTGTAATTTCTACAAAACTGCATGTTTCTTATGGAGGTGGGAAAAGAAGACTAACATCAAATACTTTAATTCTAGCTACAATATTTAAAACTGTGACTGCAACACAAATCAGCTCACCCCAAGTAACACATATTAATCACAGGGGTCAGATTTCTCACACTTGAATGCTGAACTACAATTGTTACTTTGAAAACAGCAATTAACTCAGCTACATTTTCAAGCCTGTCATTGATGCATTCCTTAAAGGAGAACCACCACCACAGACTAAAACAACATGTTTATTTCAGCATGCTTTGGTGTTTCTTACATTTTAACACCACTCTAGGACTATTTACAGGATTTTAAATATTTTTGTACATAATTTTTGAGTCTCATCACATGCGGCTTGGCATCTTGAAGTAATTCTGACTGTTTAGTCTGCGTCTAGGTATCCCACAATGCAGTGTTTGTCTGTAAAAAAATACATGACACATGCCTCTTTCTTCCTAAAGTTCCTGTCACTGCATTGATTTTACATGCATACACTGCTGTCTTTCAGTCAGTTAGTTTTAAGTAACATTTCATGCTGTTCAGTGACTACTTAAAACATAAACAGTGCAAATGCCACAGAACAGATTTTCAAAGTGCTTTTTACTGCTGCTTCTTTTTAGAATGTCTGAATTACAGTCTTTTGTGAAACCTGAATTGCACTACTTTGACTCATCTTCCATCCCCCTTCACACCTAACTTCCCTAGTTATCAAAGTGCTAAGGTAATTTGAGCTGTTACCTGCTGTGATTGAAATCTCTCAGCAGGAGACTTGACTCATGTACCGTTTCCTTGTTCTAGCCTTTACTTTCTGTAGGGGGTAGGGGAAGGACCAGGGAGCTGTGACATTACAGCATGAGTGGGTTTTTAGGATGGTCGTGGCGATGTCAGTTTGGGGAGGGAATTTTATTTTTTTATTTTATTTTTATTTATTTTTATTTTATTGGCCAGAAAACTACATGTACTCATTGGCCTTGATGATATCCATGAATTAGAGACTGCAGCAAGCTTTTCCAGGGTGGGATACAAGTTTTTTTGAAAGTGAAACTGCCATAGTACAGTAAGGGACTGTTCAAGTGGAGAGAAACAGTTGATTTAAAATATTTTAAATGCTGTATTGTTCTTTATTCATAGCAGGAAAAGTTAATAGAGAGAAAAAGGATAGAGAAGTTGAGCATTTAATTTTAGAATTATGTTGTTATCCTTTGAAATCCTGCAACATAGATGGCCACTAATAAAAATCAAAGGAAAGCAAAGTAATTAAAAATGTGGATTGATGCTGACAGTGAAAAGTAAGCAGTCACAGCAATGTTGTCAACTGATGAGAGAGAAAACTACAGTAAATAATCCCCTCATCTTAATGATTTCTTTCTGTCGCTTTAACATGACATGAGGAAGGTGAAGCCATTGACTGTAAAACAAAATAATGCTAGCCATGGCAGCTTCCTTCAGATCATTTTGGGGTATAACAAATTAGAAAATAACAGTAACCATTTACTTTTATACAGCAGCATTAAAAATGCAGAAAAGTTCAAGATTTGCTGAAAAAAACATTATTTTCAGTTTTTTTGTGTGGTTTTCCTTTAATCAGCAGGCCTAGGAATATGCCCTAATGGTGCACTTTCTCTCTCTAGTATTACCTCTCTAGTTTGATATTATTTTTTAACTAACAATCAAAATAATGTTTTTTATCTAACAAGTTCATGCTACTGCACAGGAGCGGATCATGCTATAGGACTCCAGGACTGCAGTCCCCCTCCCCACCTGTAGAAAGAAAGAAGAAAATAAAAAAGAAAATAAAACAAAAACAAATCATGAGTCCTGGAACTCCACACATGCATGCTTGGAGTTCCTGGTACTCACAGAACTCCAGACTGCTATGTCAGGCAGTCCAGATAGGGGAGAAAGGCATCTCTGCCCTGCAGCCCAGAAGTCTGTGTGCTGAAACTGCATGGAACAGAAGGACAACAGACTGCATCGTCTGCAGGCTGGAGACTCCAGCCTACTCTCATGGGGGAACTAAGAACCGGAAACCAGCCGTTAGCTTGTGTGGGCTGAGGCGACTGCTTTTACTGAGGATTTACTGTTTAACCACGGACCAACCAAGGATTTACAGAAGTAATGCAGGTAGAGTGTCTGTGTGTGTGTCTGTCTGTGGTGCATATGGTATTTTTGTGTACAATAGTAAGCACTTTGAACTTTAAATTGGTGATATAGCAGAAGACAGATGTAATTTTTTATGACAGCACTTGTTGGAGTAGCTGCATGATCACAGTCATGCCACCACAGCAGTATCATGGAATTCTGTTAGTACACTCTTGTGGTACACAGTATAGCTGCATCTTATTTGTGGAATCTGCGACACTCTAGTGCTAGTTGTCAAAAGTGTTTATGCCGTTGTCTTGGTGAAGCAATATGTCAGCTACTGAGGAGGACACCGAGTTCAGGGATTTGCTAGTACAAACTTTGGAAAATAATGGAGTCCTCAACAAAATTAAGGTGAGCGACTAGAAATATGCCAAGTTCATGTCTTGTCATACTGTTTGGCTTCAAAAACACTAACAAATTATTTGTTTTGATATTCTTGCTGAGTCTGCTGTGCCTGTCAGTAATATGGGCCCGTGTTAAAGCTGCTCTAGTGACTGCTTATAATGTTACTGCCACATGGAATAGGGTAGTTGATGTATTTCTACAATTGTACTGTTCTTTAAGCTAGTGGCTTACCCCTTTAAGTTTTGTTATTACTTGTAGTCTAAGTATTCTGCGCCATTTTTGTCTTTGAAGCACATAAGTCTGCTCCAGGCGTTTCAACAGTTCTTCAGCAAATTAAAAATACACTGGGAGCTCACCAATAAGAGGAATGAGTTGAAGGTGTTTAATGAAGCACAAACACAAACGTAACTGAATAAACTGATAAACATGGTTGAAAACTGAAAGAAAAATGAACGCTTTCACTGAATAAATCGCGTTTTCGTTTCAACTTCATCAGCATGAACTGATGAAGTTGAAACAAAAACGCGATTTATTCAGTGAAAGCGTTAATTTTTCTTTCAGTTTTCAACCCTGTTTATCAGTTTATTCAGTTACGTTTGTGTTTGTGCTTCATTAAACACCTTCAACTCGTTCCTCTTATTGGTGAGTTCCCAGTGTATTTTTCGTTTTGAGGTTTCTATTTTCACTGGCATCTACGTGGTTTCTTCAGCAAATTAAATGACAGTTGCTTATAATATATGACATGAGTGAGACTGTAAACCTAAAACACAGCATAACCAAATGATATAGTGCCCCGGCGTCATAAATAGTATGACTATGCTTCTAAGTATTACTGGGCAGTGTGTAAAATCACTTTCTTCCTGTAGATCAATGAGAGTATGTAAGTTTAAACGATCGAGTCACATTTAAGTGAGTGACAGTTATGGGTACTATCAACTCTGATTTGGGGGTGAGTGGAGGATGGAGGGAAGTGTTATTGGTGTACATATTTTTCTTGTGAATATGTGAGCAGGGCTGTAATTAAAGTAAAACAAAGTACAGTTATGTGTTGAGGATCTGTGCTTGTTTTGACCCCCAAATGATCGCCGATGGCTAGGGTTATTAAATACTTATTCACTCTCCAGTCGTGGTGTTATCATTTTACAAGAGTCAACCGTGTTAATCTGCATGCAGCCTCCAGAGGATATCATGAGGAGAAGGTGGCACCTACGATGTTTGTCAATGGCAGACACTAGCGCATGTTGCTACTTCAGTGCCTAGCCTAGGACCCATAACAGTGTACATACTTCCCTTATGATCTTTACTAAATCTTGGCAGCAGTGGTTTTAAAAATCATGTCACGGTCAGGGGACTACAGAGAGGCACATTTGAAATGTTTTGTAATAGTGTATGTGTGGATACTAGAATTCCCGCAGTAATGTTTTAAGTGCTTTCTTACTTAAGTGATATCATACTATATGCAGCAATAAATCAATACGATTTATTGAGTTTAATTACTTTTGAATGTGAAATTAATTATTATAGGGAGAAAATGTAAGGAAGCTTCAAGCAGGGAGCAGCTGTCTCCCAAATGGAAAGCCTAATTTTCTTTTAAGTAATATAAGTTCCAAGTCTGGATTACTGAGAGACTTTTTAGGATCCCCCTGTTAAGTAGTGAAGGGATTGGGAATGTCCCAGACAACTGATTGTAAATACTATTGATTACAGTAAGAAAACAAGTGAATCTGTGTGGAGATAAGAGTCAATCTGAGGACAAAGTGCCAGTTCCTTTACAAAATTTATCCTTGCCTTTTGTATTGGAATCATAGCTCTCAACTAATCAGGTACAAATTTCAACAGAATCGGGGACAAACCCAGAAAAAAATCAGGGACAGTTGGGGACATTTTTAAAATATTAATACTATTAACTTGAGACACTGGCAGAATAAAAGAATGTTAATTGATATACATTTTTTGAAATCTATAACTCTTAATTCCTGCCATTATTTATTGAGTATAATTCACCATCTTTCATCCAAGAGTCACCAGTTTTAGGAGGGATTAAGAGGACAGAGCTAAATTTTGAGTCAAAATCAGGGACATCCCTGGAAATCAGGGACAATTGAGAGGTATGATTGGAATTTTTAACTGTAGACAACATCATTCCATTCTTGGTATTCTCTATGGTGGTTGTGATGTTGGGAATGTTTTATTTGGTTGTTTGTAGTTCTAAAGATTGATTTTTAAGTACAACATTTTAGGAGCAGGAGGGAAGGTGTTTGCAGTATTGTGGAATGTTTGAAGTGGCTAGACCACCATTAACATGCCCAATAACATTACACTGTAGTTGTCTGGATCCACTTATTCTGTTCACTGTTATGGCAGCAAAGAAGATGGAATGACCATGTGGCATAGTTACTAGTTAAACTGACTCTCTCCTCTGGAAATGCCTATATATACATATGCACACACACATATATGTGTATGTGTGTGTGTGTGTGTGTGTGTGTGTGTGTGCCTATTTTTATACATATGAGGGTGTGCGTGCATTTGTGTGTATGTGTATTTATAAACTTTATATTTGAATGCTAACATCACATCAAGCTTTCCTTCATTCCTCCCTTCTTTGACAGGTTCCCAGCTGTATTGTGTGGCTATTTTATATTTTTGCATCACATTTTGGTCTGCTTTTCATAAAATTGTGGTTTTCTGGCAAATTAGTGGCAAATCATTAAAGAATGAAGTTGGAAAAGAATGACAGACATTTGAGTTTCAGATTTCATACCCTTCAGAAAATTCATACTAATGCAAGACCTACTATTCTATTTTCTTTCTAAGTTTATAAGAGTATATTTAAAATTGTCCTTATTTTTGGGCATTTGTCCCACTTCTATTTATGATTTTGTCCAGGTTTCTTGCTCTGAGGTTGAGAGGTATGACAAATGTCAGGGCCATCATTGTCAGCCAGAGACATTTCAAATTGTGACATACTTGTTGTACCCCACTCCCCCATGTAGTGACTCTGGATTTGTCCAAGCAAGCCAAGGAGCAGTTATGCAGTGTAAGTGTGCAGAGTATCCCCCATCCAAGGTAGGCACAAATACTACATTGGCTTTTCATCCGTCCTTGATTTTGCAGAATGTTCTGGTTTTCTGTCATATTTTTATACTGTTGATTTATGCTTCTTATTCAGAAAATGCATGTTGTTGTAGTACCTGTTGGTCTGTGTTTAACTAGCAAAGCTTTAATGATCATCAGGTAAGCTTGTCTGAGATTGTAAGATGCAAGTAAGCTTTAATAAGCATGCTGTTAAAGAATTACCAACATTGAAAGCCTTTTTGTTACTGCCATGCAGAGAATATTTACATAACTAGATAGTGTATAAGCCTTGGGTATTGAAATGCATATGATAGTATTAGGACAGTATTTGTAAAAAGACAGGATTACAGTATTTTCAGAACCTCGTTACTTTTTGTTTCCATCTAGACATTAAGTAAGCTGTCATGTAGCCGATGCATTGAAATATTTTTTTTCTTCTACACTTCATTTTGTCTTGATTGGACTTTCATAATGATGGTTTGGCACCCAGGGCAGCGTATTTAATTAAACTCACAGTTTTTAGCATAGCTCCACCCCTTTCTAATTGGTCATACCCCTTCTCATTGGCCCCACTCATTCATCTGTCTCCTGCTGCCCCCCTTTGATTTGAAGTTACCAACTACCACTGCTACTGCATTTGAAACATTTTTCCGAATGCTTAAGCATATTCAGAGATGGTGTGATTCCAAAAGTTTACACTTGGAACAAAGGTGGTCCCTAGGTTGTCAGGGTTTTTTCATAATTGTGATTCTAAAGAAGGCCTGTCCATGAGATGGAGAAATGATGGAGTGTGCAAGATTCCGTTAACAGTATTTCTTTGACAGCAGTCCCAGCTCATGTGTCACTGAAGAGTACAATGACAGACATATAAACTAACAATGTACGCCAGTAAACCCTGCTGTGTAGTGAACCCTGTTGTGTAGTGCCAACTGCACTTCCAGAACTGAAGCAGAAAGAACACAAAGATGCTGAACATATAGTCTTTAGCTGTCCAGTTGATATTGTCAAACCATGTGTCTTCTGAGCTTGGATCCTTTACAATCACTAACTGAACAATGCTCCCACGATGTCCATATATGTTTGTCAAAAGTCAACACCTGTATGTATCCAGTAACACCTGATATGTAACCTTTTATGCTCACCTGCATGCACAGAGATACTGATGGTCACCTACTTTTGCAACTATCACTATGATCCTCAACCTTTAACATTCCTACTGTCTCATAGTTTAGTTCTATTGTTCTGTTCTGTTGTTGTCTGAGGTTGTATAGCTCTGATCAGCATGGCTATTTTCCAGCCTTAATGGGGAAGTACCTTTCCATGGAAAGATGCTAATAACCTATAATCATGAGATAGTCTTCAGTAGGCTTGCAATCAATGAATGTTGGAGGAAGGTCCTATCGTTCAACCTGCAGATTACGAATTCAAGTCCAAAACTGTTGAAAATCAGGAGCATAAAATTCAGGGGCATCATTCTAAAATCTGGGATGCTTAATTTACCATTAAATCTGCATATTAATTCATGCATGGCTTCTTCCATTTCCAGGTTTATGGGATGCCAGCCCAAACAGAATCACAAAACATTGACTTGATTCTTAAATCCTTCATACTTGTGAAGACTTTTATTAGGCACATTTCATATCTGCAAGGAATCAGAAATCCTTTAGTTCTAATATCCACTGTCTCTTAAACTAAACACAAAATGTAGTTATCTTCTAATTAATTGAATTTCACAGATGCATCACTGTTACACAACACAGCTTATATTGTAACTTGTGGAAATCATCTTGCATGTGACTTTTTCTCCTTTAGCTTGGGAGTGGCTGAAAAGTAGTTTTAGCTTATAGTTTTCCACAGGTAGCAGGATAACTTATAATAAAACCATCTGTTGCAGTTGTCTGGATTAAAACAGAATTTTCAAAATACCATACATATAAAAGAGCAAATAAAAAAATGCAGCCTTTACTGTTATGCTCACCTTTAAAAAAGCAAACAAAAATACACGCGCCCGTGCACCCGCACACACACACACACACACACACACACGCACACACACACACACACACGCACGCACGCACACACACACACACACACACACACACACACACGTGTATATCTATTTATATACATGGGAGCACTTATAATAAGTAAAATTCCCAACTGTCATCTCGTTTTGTGAATACACTGTGATGAACAAAACAGATAATCAAGAGGTTTGTGAGACTGATAATTACAGTGTTGAGGAATATGTACCATCTCCCTGGACTGTACAATCTCAGCATTAATGTGTACAATTAGCATGGATTGTGAGGTTGCAGGCTAGCTTGTCCTTGTTTTTGCATGGTTCAAGGTTGTTGCTTGGAGCATGCACTTTAAGGTGTTAGCCTTCTTTTCTATTTTTCGACTTTATCTGGTTGAAGTTTTTAGTGTCACTGTACTGAAATTTACACTAGCTTCAGTAGATCTCCATATGTATGTATGTGTGCACATATATATATATATATATATATATATATATATATATATATATATATATGTATAGAGAGAGAGAGAGATATCTATATCTCTCAATCTATCTATATAGCTCAATAGATATTGAGAAAGAAACTTCCACACACTGACAGGAGCAGTAATACACCCAGCACACAAAACTAAAATAAAGAACACTTGTAAAAGGCCGTTGCTGGATGTTTATTGCTAACCATGCAGAAACATGTCAGGAAAGTAAAAGGACCCTACAATCATGGGTTCATCTCTGTGCAAGTGAGTTTATTTTATGTTTCTCATCATAAGGGTCCCTTATTTCTTTCTCACCCAGCTTACATATAATGGAACTTTCCATTAATTACTCTGCGCAGGGGCTACAACTGTCACAAATAAGTTCTACCAGCTTAATCCTGGGTTGTTTCTTTTTAGTTTATTGAGCTGGTGCTCTTCCTATTGTTCCTCAAAGCTAGGGCTGTTTTATTTCATTTGTAACAGCTTTTGTCTTGACATACAGTCACAGACTTTGATCTAGGTGATAATTGGTTTTGTCCATCATGCCAGAAAGAGTTCCTTCAAGCTCTGTCTGCCTTTATTTCACTCTACAAGTGTGAAAACATTTGAGTTATGGAATTATTACTAGTTCACTGTATGACTTAAAGGTAACTGTGTTCTTTTTATATTTTTTTCTGTTTTTATTATTAGTTTATTCTTTATGGTTGTTACTGGGCATGAACTTCTGAGCCATACCTCTCAACTGTCCAGAAGTTCACAGAATGTCCAGATTTTTTACTCATATTTTGGTCTGTTCCCACAAAGCCTTTTATTCTAGGAACTTTCTAAGTTTGTAAGAGCAATATTTAAAAATTGGCCGTATTTATTTGGTGGGGGGTTCCCCTCCTTTATCTTTAGCTTTGTCCACATTTTTCTGCCAAGAGGTTGAGAGCTAAATCTGCTCACATTGATTGCATCAAAGGCATTAATACGTAAAGCTAGCTTTAGTTTAACAGTAGTTAATTTTTAGAGTATAGAGGTTTAATGCTATTAGTTAATTTAGCTGGATAGTTGAGGTTGGTGGGGAGAGGGAATAAGGCATAGTCTATTGAGGCATGTGTATGTTTGTTTCATTATATCAGTCCCTCTCTGGTTGTGAAAACTTATAATTTGCTTTCGTCTAACAAGATGCCCCCTCCTTGGGAGATACTTTTGGAGAAAGCTTTTTTTATTGTTTGTTATAGCTGTAAATATCTGTTATAGTGCTATGTTTTTATTCCTATTTTCCCTTATGTTATCACTTATGCAAAATATATCATGTAATTCAGAAAAAATGAGAATTATATTAGAAGTTCTTGGAGTCAATTCTTAATAAAATTCTGGGTTGTTGCTTTTCTTAATGCCTTATGCTGTGAAACTGATCCTATAATCATACCAAGGGTCCTGAGTCAACTAAGCTGATAATACTATACTATAGTATACTATACTATACTACACTATACTATATTATCAGATGGATAAACTTTGTCATGGAATATAAATAGGATTTTAAAAAAAAGTTTAAAAGAAATGTGACTTTCACACTTTTGATGCATTGCAGCTTTGGAACTTGAAATTTCTACAGAGAGGTTTATGTCATGCCTATCGTTTTACATTATTTTTGTAGACACACTTTCTTATCCCGCTTCTCAAGGGGGACTATTCCATTCTAATTAAAAGTACTCCTCTTCTACACTCCTTAGTTTCTATACAACATCATCTGTTTTATTAGTAACATGATCAGGGTCTATCTTGGTAAATAACAAAAGCATGAATGCCTAGTTCATAATAATGAGAGTGTCTAAAGATAGATTGTGTAAAGTCCATGCCTTATATAAAATGCTTGCCAACCTAAAAAGCTTTAGAACCAAAAACACTAAATATGAGACCTTGAACAGGGTGTTTTTTACACTGCTAGTAACCTGATATTAATTAGTGGGTTATGGGCTAGAGACTTAACTGAGGAAAGGGAAGAATTGGCAGCTGTTGCCTCATAATTCCCATGGAGGTGGTTCTGGGGAGAGTCATGTATCAGAGGTGACTCCCTATTAGTGGTCAGGTGTCAGCTTCCGACATACATGGTCTCAGAGCAATGCACAGCAGGAAACCTGTCAGGGTGGCATTGGAAGGACCACACATACCGATACCCTGTATGACTGTTGCATACCCCACTTAATCTCCTAAGAAAAACATAAATAAATCTGAACATCAGCTCAGACGTAAACCTTTCTACATTCTCCAGATATTATGTTCTAGATGTCTGATCTGATTTAAGTATTATCAAAGACATAGGGACATCTATCAAGCTAAACCACTGACACCTCTATGATTCGGAACTGGTCTTGTGGAAATCAGTCATCAGCAAAGCACAGCTATCTATCAAACCATGTGATAATTAGCTTAGATAGTTACTCTATATACTTTTAGTTATTTTTATATGTTTGGCCATTATTTTAATCCCACAGAAATACTAACTCTTAGTAGATAGGAGCTTTTTAACACTTTATAGTTTTATACCATCTTTAATTAACCTGAAGTCTTTGTTAAGTCCCACTTCACCATCTAATTACTTATAAGCTAGACATTAATGCATCTCTTATTTTGACTGTTTTACTGTGTTTCTTTATGTCATGTTTCTGGGCAAGCACTGGTATTGTTTCACCTTATAGTAGTTCCCTACAGTTATTTGGTAATGTGATCATTTTTGGGTGTTATTAAAAGTTTCTGCCTTTATAATTTTCACACTAATTTTCCATGCTTGTTTTCAGGCTTATACTCATAATCTAACTTTAGGAAGTGGTACCCCATCTAGTTTTAGTCAAACATAAGTCTATGCAAAAATTAACAAACTTCTGTAGTGAATTTAACTTCAGCAACCCTAAGGTATTACTGGTCAGTGCTAGGAGCCTACACAAGAACCTCCACACCTTACGAGCTCTCCTCACTCTGGAGAATGTAGACACCTGTGCTCTTACCAAGACTTGGTTTAAAGCCG
>NC_056739.1:1928965164-1929057664 GCF_019279795.1 Protopterus annectens | reverse complement strand
CTCCCAAACCCAGGAACCCCACTCGGCCTTCCTGAGAACACTGGAAAATATGAAGGTCTCTCCAAACACCATTATATTGGGCGACTTCAACTACCCAAACATAGACTGGGAGCATTACTCTAGCTCCAACACCCTAGCCCAAAGGTTCCTAGAATTTATAAACTCAAATGCTATGGAACAACTTGTTACCACTCCCACAAGAGGGGAAAACATACTGGACCTGATCATCACCAACATGGGGACTCTATGCTCCAGACCAGAAGTGTATCCCTCACTGGTAAGATCAGACCATAAACTAATCTCACTGGATATTCACATCCCGACCCCACCCCCTGCCCAGAAAACCACAGTGAAAAACTTCTCTAAAGCAAATTTCACACTCCTCAAAACCGAGGTGGAATCCTTCAAAGCCCCAAGGCCTGTGGAAAATACGGTCCAGACCGCAGAATCCTTTATAAATGCATTCTATGAACACCTTCAGGAATGCATGGATCATGCGATCCCAAATAAAACCAAGACCCAATCCTCCAAAGGCAGATGTCCTGTCTGGTGGACCCCAGCCATAAACAAACTATACAATAGAAGGAGGAAGCTACTAAATGATAGAGCAAAATGTGCAACTAACCATAGGCAAAACTGCTATACAACTGGTAGCATGTTACAGACCACCCTCCCAATCTCAAGAACCCCACTCAGCCTTCCTGAAGACATTGGAGGATATGAATGTATCACAAAATACCATCATACTGGGAGACTTCAACTACCCAAACATAGATTGGGTACATTATTCTAGCCCTAATACCCTAGCACAAAGGTTCCTGGAATTCATAAATTCAAATGCACTGGAACAACTAGTCACCTCTCCCACTAGGGGAGATAATATACTAGACCTGATCATCACAAACATGGGGACAAAATGCTCCACACTGGAAGTATACCCCTCACTAGTGAGATCTGACCACAAACTAATCACCCTGGATATACATATCCCATCTCCACCCCCAGCACAAAAGACCACAGTGAAAAACTTCTCAAAAGCAGACTTCACTCTTCTTAAGACTGAGATGGTATCCTTTAAGCCCACTGTGCCAGTGGATACCACATCCCACAATGCCGAATCCTTCACAAATGCTTTCTATGGACATCTCCAAGAATGCATGGATCATGCAATCCCAAACAAATCCAAGTCCCTCTCCACCAAATGTAAGCATTCTGTCTGGTGGACCTCAGCCATAAACAAATTGTATAACAAAAGAAGGAAGCTACTGCACGTCAGAGCAAAATCCCATGAAGGGAAGACATCTCTGATCAACATTAGCAGAAAACTACGTTCTCTCATAAAAACATCCAAGGCAAACTTTGAGAGAAAAATCGCTAAGGACACTAAATATAACCACAAAGCCTTCTTCAGCTATGTTAGAAACCTGGGCGGAAACCCTCAGATATGCTCAGAGTTAGTTCACAACAACAAAAAATACACTGAACACACAGATATTGCTAACATTCTGGCTGACAGGTTCAGTGCAAATTTCTCCCCTCCTTCACCCTCCAAAAAAAAATACTTATCCCAGCTGAATGTAATCTCCCTGTCATCTCAGATGTCCAAGTGAGAACCGCCCTAAACAAATCAAAAAACACAGCATCAATGGGACCTGACAGTATCCCGGGGTGCGTGTTACGTGAACTCCAAGAGGAGCTAAACCCACACATAAAAATGCTATTTAACCTTAGCCTTACTTCGGGATATGTACCTGAACACTGGCGTACAGCAACAGTGGTCCCACTCCACAAGGGGGGTGCCTCTGCAGACCCTGGAAACTACTGCCCCATAAGCTTAACTAGCCTGGTCTGCAAAGCTATGGAAAGAATCATTATGGAACTCATAAACAGAGACATAGGGGACCTACAGACACTTGACCCCACCCAGTTCGGCTTTGTAAAGGGCAGATCCTGCCTTTTAAACCTGGTTGACTTTTTCAAAACAGTCACTAGAGCCATTGATGAGGGCAAAGCAGTCCATACAGCATACCTGGACTTGGCTAAGGCCTTCGACACAATACCCCACTCAGGCATCATAGATAAGCTAAACAGCTTAAAAGTAAACCCTTATGTCACTAGATGGGTTGCAAACTGGCTAAAGGACAGAACCCATAAAGTTAAAATCGCTGGAGCAATGTCAGACTCAAAGCCAGTCACAAGTGGTGTCCCACAGGGATCTGTCCTGGGACCCCTCTTGTTCAGCATTTATTTCTCAGATGTTAAAGTAAACATGGGAGGGCTGTGGCTGACAAAGTTCACAGATGACTGCAAACTAGGTGCCATAATCGATACACCAGCAGACACACACATCCTACAAAAAGGCCTCACTGAAACGGACAACTGGTGCCGTAGTCACGGCCTTACACTAAATGCCAAAAAATGTATAGTCATCCCTTTTGGAAAAAACAAAGTACCCACAAATTATCACATAGACAGCAACCCACTGAGTACGGAAAAAGTAATCAGAGACCTAGGGACCCAAGTAGACAGCGACCTCTCATTTGACACCCACGTTGCCAAAGTGGTTAGAAAAACATTCTACCTTGCACACCTCATCATGAAGGGATTCACATCCAGATCCAAGGATGTCATTGTACCCCTATATTCCTCCCTCATCAGACCCATGATTGAGTACAATGCCCCATTTGGTATGTACCTCACCTGGCATTTGCAACAGCTGGAGAGACCACAAAAGTACCTCACCAAAAGGATCAAGGGTCTCCAACATATGTCTTATTCTGCCAGACTAAAGAAACTTCAGCTCTATTCAGTAGCATACCGCCTGCTCAGAGGTGATCTCTGCCTGACGTACTAGGCCATGTCCAATCAGGATCTGATGGACATGCTCCACCTCAAAAAATCCAAATCCATCAGGACCACGAGAGCTAAAGACTTAAACCTCGGCACAAGTATGAATAGGACATGCTGGAGGGATAGATTCATAACCCAGAGGCTTCCCATGCTTTGGAACAGGATCCCAGTTCGTATTAGGCAGAGCCCCTCACTGACTCTCTTCAAGAGAAATCTTGATGAGTGGATGGGAGATCGTAAGTTTACCCCAGGGGTCACATCTGTGTCACTGCTAGACAGGGGCACAGTAAACTAATTCTATTATATAAGGGGACCTTCATTGTGTCACTACTAGACAGAGGCACAGTATTCTAGATTTATTCTGTACATTTTTGTACCATTTCATGGGGTGGCAAAAGCCACATCACTATGGCTAGGCTTACAAATGCCCCAGGGCAGATAGCCTAGTACTATACTATGAAATTATGAAACAATGAAAATCCCAAAAAGGGAAGGCATCACTGATCAGTATTAGCAAAAAACTACGGGCACTCATAAAATTGTCTAAGGCAAGCTTCGAGAGAAAAATTGCACAGGACACTAAGGATAATCACAAGGCTTTCTTTAGTTATGTTCGGAACCTGGGTGGTAATTCCCAGATATGCTCAGAATTAGTCCAAAATGACAAAAAATACACCGAACCCACATTCATTGCCAACATCCTAGCTGACAGGCTCAGCGCAAACTTCTCCCCCCCCCCCACCAAAAGGGCAAAAATCTATCCCAGCAGAGTGCTGCCCGCTGACATCTCAGATGCTCAGGTAAGAGCCGCCTCTCCAAAGCAAAAACACAGCATCAATGGGACCAGATGGTGTCCCGGGCTGCATCCTACATGAACTCCAAGAAGAGCTAAACTCAAACATAAAACTACTGTTCAATCTCAGCCTTACTACAGGATATGTGCCCAAAGAGTGGCGTACAGCAACAGTGGTCCCTCTCCATAAAGGTGGTGCCTCAATGGATCTTGGAAACTATCGCCCCATAAGCCTGACTAGCTTGGTCTGCAAAGCTATGGAAAGGATCATCATGGACCTCATAAATAAAGATATTGGGGACCTACAGACACTGGATCCTACCCAGTTCGACTTTGTTAAGGGCAGATCCTGCCTCTTAAACCTGGTTGATTTCTTTGAAACAGTCACCAAGGCCATTGACGAGGGGAAGGTGGTCCACACAGCCTACCTGGACCTCGCAAAAGCCTTCGATACAATATCCCACTCGGGCATTATGGATAAGCTCACTAGCTTAAATATAAACCCCTATGTCACTAGATGGATTGCAAACTGGCTCAAGGACAGAACCCACATGGTTAGAATTGCTGGAGCCATGTCAGACTCCAAACCAGTTACAAGTGGTGTCCCACAAGGCTCAGTCCTGGGACCTCTCTTGTTCGGTATATATTTCTCAGAGGTACAGGCCAACACGGAAGGACTGTGGCTGACCAAGTTCGCAGATGACTACAAACTGGGCACCATAATCGACTCTCCAGCCGACACAAGCATCCTTCAAAAGGGCCTCATAGAAACAGACAACTGGTGTCAGAGCCGTGGCCTCAAGCTAAATGCCAAAAAGTGTATAGTCATCCCCTTTGGCAAAAACAAAGTGCCCACAAATTACCACATAGGTGGTAATCCATTAAGTACAGAAGAAGTAATTAGGGACCTGGGGACCCAAGTTGATAGCAATCTCTCATTTGACAACCACGTGGCCAAAGTGGTTAGAAAAACATTTTATATAGCCCACCTAATCATGAAGGGATTCACATCTAGATCAGGGGAGGTCATCGTGCCTCTTTACTCATCCCTCATCAGGCCCATAATTAAGTACAATGCCCCTTTTGGGATGTACCTTACCAGACACCTGCAGCAACTGGAAAGACCCCAAATGTACCTCACCAAGAGGATCAAAGGGCTCAAGCAGATGCCATATGCTGCCCGGTTAAAGAAACTCCAGCTCTACTCAGTGGCATACTGCCTGTCCAGAGGCGATCTGTGCCTGACGTATAAAGCCATGTCCAACCCGGAATTAATGGACATGCTGCACCTCAGAAAATCCAAATCCCATCGAGCTATGCACTCGAGAGACTTGAACCTCAGCACTGAAATAACTAGGACATGCTGGAGGGACATATTCATAACCCAGAGGCTCCCTTCACTCTGGAATAAAATCCCAGTCCAGGTTAGGCAGAGTCCCTCATTGACTCTCTTCAAGAGGAATCTTGATGAGTGGATGGGAGATCGTAGGGTTTACCCCGGGTATCACTTCTGTGTCACTGTTAGACAGAGGCACAGTATACTAACCTCGAAAAAGGGCATAGCAAAATAAATTTAAAATGGGTGGCGAAAGCCAAACACATTCTGGCTAGGCTTATAAATGCCCTAGGGCAGATAGCCTAGTATGAACCTATGAACCTATATATTGTTATATATCCTGGAATCTAAACAAATTTGCATAAATTATTTAATTTCTGTTTTCTGTTAAACCTCATTCTTCCTCCAAAACATTTTTTCTGCATGTATTCTTCTCACAATTTCCATTTTTTTTTTCTATTATGTGTCACGTATTTTGGTGAAAATGGTTTAGGATTGTGGTGAGGCCTTTGCTTTGAATAGCCTGTGTAGAGCACTGCATATAAACATGGTATCTGCCCTCAGATAGCTGGGCATTGCTTCTGACTTGTGAGGTAGTGACTTGTTTATATTGCAGATTTGTGTGGACCTTTACTTGTCTGACATCTGCAACTATGCTTCCAGAGTTCACCATTATTCATCATGTTAGCTGCAACAAGTTTATGGGGAAAGGCTGTTTGCTTTGGATGTGAATTGCACGTGGTTTAGATTTCTACTGGAGATGCCATCACCTTCAGTCACGTTATGGGCACATAAACAAACTTTAGTTTTTTTCTCATTTACAATCTGCAAAGTAAGGAGCAAGAATTATTCGGAGAGTTCACTAATTTTATCATCAGCTCATTACTGTCTTACATTAACTGCCTAGTCTGAGTAGTCTACCTCTGGAACAACAACAAATCAGTGTTTTTACTAAATAATTCTTAATTATGCAGTAATTCTTATTTTCTCATGTTCTTACTTCTTCCACACAACATAAATGTATTTTATGGGCTATGTATTCCACTTAAGTGTGGTCATGTCAGACTGTTATAGAACCAGTCATTCAATCAGATCACTATTTGGTCTGCTTTGATTTGGAGTTCCACTGTACTAAGCCTCCTGACCTTTGGCTGGTCAGCTACAGGAACAGGATAAGAAATGACACTGTGATTTCTCTGCTTAATGATCTTCCTCAGGATTGCAATGTAGATGTTCACTATCTATTGGCAATGGCCTATAATTGTTTCATAGCCACTGCACTTAACCATTTCACTCTGGGTCATGTACATCCTGCCTTTGTGGGAATATAGAACTGAGAGCATGTTGTTCTTTCATAGACATATACAGCAGGTGCTTAATTATATAGCTGAAACTTTGATGTGTACTAACATTTAAGCATGCTGCAGTGTTAATGTTCAGCTTGCTAAGTCTCAGGGGTCCTAACTCTGAAGATGCCAAGTGTGAACAACTTCAGAATTAGTATGTTTAAAGTTACAGGAGTGTGGGAGTACAGAGGAGTTACTTCCTTGTATTTTTAGCAAACTATGTCTCAGTTTTGCTGCTTTCATATACTTTCCCTTCATTGAGAATACATGAAGATGCCAAAAGATTGTCAGCTGCTTAATATGAGTCAGTAGCAGGTGTACAGTCTGGGTCCATTCCTACTTAATATGTTCACATAACCCCATTATGCTTCTTGGTGCCTTGTGCATTTGAACTGCTGGAAAATAAATAAATAAGTAAATAACTAAATAAATCAATAAATGGAAGACTGATTAGGTTGCAGCCCATTTTTTAATATAATGAACATTGATGTGGCTTTAGACATTGTTTTAACACTGTAAGATTGAAATATGTTCATAGGTTCATAAGTAGGACCTAGGCTATCGGCCCAAGGGCCTAAGTAGGCCTAGCCAACAAGGTTCCCTGGCTTACGCCACCCAAGAAAGTTAATTTCCTGTGCCCCTATTGAGCAGAGCCACAGAAGTGAACCCTGGGATGTATTTCCTATTTCCCATCCACTCGTCAACATTTTTCTTGAAGAGTGCTAATGAGGAACTTTGCTTGACTTTGATGGGTAGCTTGTTCCAGAGTATAGGAAGTCTCTGGGACAGGAATCTATCCCTCCAGCATGTCTTGTTTATTGTAGTGACAAGGTTTAGGTCCCTAGAACATGTAGCTCAGAGGGATTGGGATTTCTTTAGGTGTAGCATGTCCAACAGCTCTGGGTTTAACATAGCTTTATATGTTAGGCAGAGATCTCCTCAGAGTAGGCGATATGCTACAGAGTATAGCTGGAGTTTTTTGAGATGGTCAGTATAGGGCATTTGTTTGAGGCCAGTAATCCTCTTTGTGAGGTACTTCTGTGGCCTTTCCAGCTGCTGCAGATGTCTTGTGAGGTACATTCCAAAAGGGCGTTGTACTCTATAATGGGTCTAATGAGTGCCGAGTAGAGGGGAACAATGACCTCTTTTTTCCTGGATGAGAACCCTTTTGTGGTGAGGTGTGCCACATAGAAAGATTTCCTGACTACTGTGGCGATGTGATTATCAAAGGAGAGACTACTGTCCAGCTGGGTCCCAAGGTCTCTTTATCACACATTCAGCATTAAGTAGACTGTCGTTTATGTGATAGTTCATGGGTACAGAGTTTTTACCAAAGGGGATGACAATGCACTTTTTGGCATTGAGCTTGAAGCTATGCCTCTGACACCAGGCATCTGTCTCACTGAGGCCCTTCTGTAGGATGTCCACATCATTTGGGGACTCGATTATGGCTCCCAGTCATCTGTGAATTTCATTAGCCAGAGGCCTTCTGTGTTGGCCTGTACTTCAGAGAAATAGATACCAAACAGGAGAGGTCCCAGGACTGAACCCTGTGGTACTCCACTTGTCACTGGTTTGAAGTCAGATTTGGAGTCTGCAACTTTTACAGTGTGGGTTCTGCCAGTGAGCCAGTTGGCAACCCATCTTGTGACATAGGGATTTATACTTAGTTTAGTGAGTTTATCTAAAATTCCAGACTGGAGGATGGTGTTGAAAGCCTTGGCGAGGTCAAGATAGGCTGTGTGAACCACCTTACCCTCGTCTATGGCTTTGGTGACTGCCTCAAAGAAGTCGATCAGGTTCAGAAGGCATGACCTGCCTTTCACAAACCCGAACTGGGGGGAGGGGTCTAGAGTTTGTAGGTTACCAATGTCTTTGTTTATGAGTTCCATGATGATATGTTCCATGGCCTTGCAGACCAGGCTCATCAGGCTAATAGGGTTATAGTTCCCAGGATCAGTGGTGGCTCCCCCTTTGCGGAGTGGGATGACTGTTGCTGTGTGCCATTCAGTGGGCACAAAGCCTGACATGAGACTATGATTGAACATGGTGCTTAGGTGGGGAGCCAGTTTTTTCTGAAGTTCGTGTAAAACACAGCCTGGGATGTTGTCCGGTCTCATGGATGCTGTGTTTTTAGTTTTAGAGAGTGCAGCTTTTACCTGCATAAATGTGATTATAGGGACTCTGCATTCTTCCTGTATAGATATGGGCCCTTTAGGGGGTGAGATGGGGGAAAAGTTAGCATGGAACTTATCTGCCAGGATGTTGGCAATATCAGTTGATTCTGTAATTTTTGTGCTGTTGAGCTGCAGTTCATAGCAGATCTGGGTGTTGCCACTGAGATTCCTGACATAGCTATAGAATGTTTTGTGGTTACCTGTAGAATCAGTGGTGATTTTGTTTTCGTAGCTAGCTTTGCAGGATCTTATAAGGGATCTCAACTTCTTACTGAGGCTGACCGGGGAGCTCCTCCACTCATGAGATTTTACACTCTTTTGCAACAGTTTTTTCCTTCTGTTGTAGAGTTTGTTTATGGCAGGGGACCACCAGAATGGCTTCCTTTTTTTGTAGGATAGTGTCTTGGTTCTGTTTGGGATAGCACTATCCATGCACTCATGTAAGTGTTTATAGAGTGCATTTGTGTAGGATTCAGCAGTCATAACTGTATTGTCCATCTGCATGGATGTCATGAAGTTCACCACTTCTGTCTTAAGAAGCATGAAGTTGGCTTTGGAGAAATTTTTTACCGTGATTTCCTTAATGGTGGGTGGGGGCAGGATGCGGATATCTAGGGTGATTAGCTTATGGTCGGATCTGACCAATAAGGAGTTGACTTCAGGTGTGGAACAACGGTCACTCATGTTGGTAATGACTAGGTCTAGGATATTATTATCTCTGATAGGGTGTGGATAAGTTGATCCAGGGCATTGGAATTTATGAATTCCAGAAAGCGTTAAGCGAAGGAGTTGGTACATGAGTAGTTTTCCCAGTTAATGGTGGGGTAGTTGAAATCGCCCATTATTAGGGTGTTTGGTTGAATCCTAATATTTTCCAGTATATCAAGAAAAGAGGAGTGGGAATCCTGAGGCATGGTGGGGGATCTGTAGCAAGCTACAATCTGGATTACAGTTTTGTCCAGAGTTAATTACACTTGGATAACTTCGGATGCATTATGCTGCGCAACTAGCCTGGAGGTGTGGATATCCTTAATGAATATGAACACACCTCTGCCTTTGGTGTTCTGGTACAGGTTAGATGGCCGAAAAGTGTGGTATGAGTTATAGCCTGGTAATGCAGAGGTGCTCTCTAGAGCCTTGAACCAGGTCTCAGTCACTGCACAGATATCAACGTTCTCCATTTTAAGAAGTGCCTCGAGTGAGTGCATTTTGAGATTTAGACTTCTAGCATTGAGTAGCATTACCCTCAGTTTTTGCTTGCCTGTTCCTGTTACAGTGGTGAATTAGTCATTTGAACCTTGCCTAAAAAAGTCACTATAGAGGTGGCAAGAGCCTTAGCCAGTATCCAGAATCCCAGGGGCGACAGGTGCAGGCCATCTCTGGCAAAGCATCATGGTCTGTCGACCATGTCGTCCCAGGCAGACAGATACTGGATCCACTTAGAATGACACCAGAAGATTAGCCAATTGTTGAAGTCAATCATTTTGTCCTTGTACTGCGGTATCATTCTGGGTGATGGCAGGATGGTACTCAGGGCTAGGGTCATACCTGCCTGGGCTACAAGATCGGAGAGCTCTTCCATGTCTCTTTTCATATAGTCCATATTTGTACTTGTTGTGGAGTGACCTGAGTGCGTGGGTTATCTGGCAGATCCTGGCACCCGACAGGCAGCTAACAGTAACTTTCTCCTTTTTTAGCCTGGTGACTGGGACATCAGTGTGCCTGACTATAGAGTCACCTATGAATAGTGTGTTGGGTACGTTGGTTTGCCTTATGGGCTGTGGTTTTATTGGCACACTGAGTCTGTGGACTATGTGTCATTTGGGTTGTGTTGGGGATGGAGGTTGCTTGCATTTCTGCTTTGAAGGTCTCTGTTGCTTGAGTAGATTATTATTGAGAGCCTCTGCAAATGTGTTTGTGTTTCTATGCATGGATTGTGGTGGTGTAGGTTTAGTGGGACTATGTGATGAGTGCAGTGTGGTGCAAGTTTTTACCTTCTCCTCTTGATTGTCAAGTTCAGTCTTGGTTGGAGAGAGCTTTACCTCCAGTTTGGCTAGATAAGTGCATCAATCACAGGTTGTGGTGTTGGGTGGTAGGAGGGGGTTGTCTGTGTACATGAGACAATTGCTACATTGCCTCAACATGCCCAGATTCATCAGATAGACATTAGAGAACACTGGGAGCTGACCCTTGGACACGCCTGAATAAAAAGCTACTTTCCTCTAGACAAGTGAGGAAAGTTAGTATAAGAGCTATTTTTCTCTAAGCAAGCGAGGAAAGTAAGTACAAAAACTGTTTCCCTCTAGGTAAAGAGGAAGGTTGAGTGCTGTAGTAATTTGTAGCTTATTTAGAGCTAACAACAAGTTCTGAACAAGTGCTTAGCACGAATAAGCAAATTCATGTGCTAAAACTAAGAATCTGTACCTAGATCTTGTGGTAGATAGGCTACCTAATGCTTACCACTCCCACTGATAAGCTAGAATGCTTCCCTCCAACACAGAAAGGCTTGGGGGGCTCAGAAGCTTACAAGCATTCCTGGATACAGCACATTTGTAACTGGACTAGACTAGTTACAGGAAAGGTGGGAAACGAGCACAAACACACGCTTTTAAACCAGAAGGTTGAAAGAGATGGGAAAACTGCCAAACAGCCAATAAACTACAATTTCTGGGCAAGAAACCAGTCTTGTGGTAGATAGGCTACCTCGTGCTTACCACTCCCACTGATAAGCTAGAAGGCATTCCTCCAACACAGAAAGGCTTGGGGGGCTCAGAAGCTTAGAAACAGTCCTGGATACAGCAGATCTGTATCTGGACTAGACTAGTTACAGGCAAGGTGGGAAACAAGCGCAAACACAGGCTTTTAAACCAGAAAGTTGAAAGAGATGGAAAAATTGCCCAATGCCAATAAACTACAATTTCTGGGCCAGAAACCACTCTTGTGGTAGATAGGCTACCTAGTGCTTACCACTCCCACTGATAAGCTAGAAGGCTTCCCTGTAGCACAGAAAGGCTTTCGGGGCTCAGAGGCTTACAAACAGTCCTGGATACAGCAAATCTGTATCTGGACTAGACTAGTTACAAGAAAGGTGGGAAACAAGCGCAAATGCAGGCTTTTAAACCAGAAAGTTGAAGAGATGGAAAAACTGCCCAAACGGACAATAAACTACAATTTCTGGGCCAGAAACCACTCTTGTGGTAGATAGGCTACCTAGTACTTACCACTCCCACTGATAAGTTAGAAGGCTTCCATGCAACACAGAAAGGCTTTGGGGGCTCAGAAGCTTACAAACAGTCCTGGTTACAGCAAATCTGTATCTGGACTAGACTTGTTACAGGAAAGGCAGGATACAAGCTTAGAATTTTTTTTAGAAAGTGGAAAGGGAGAAAGGAGAAACAGAAGATAATTCAAAATTAAATATGTGAGGTGAAAAAAATTACTTTGATGTTCACTGTATCATTAATGATAATATGAACTAAGCAAAAACAAAAGCAGCACAGTATAATATTTACATTGACAGATAGTAGTTCACAGTACTGGCATTAGTGAAGAATAACAAATGCACCATAGTGAACTTGCTACTCTATTTAATAAGTGCAAGCAAACTGTAAATATGCGAAGTGTGCCCTGAGGCAATGGGGGAAGGATACTGACATGGTTATTGATAATATTCTTTCACCTCCTAGATGCAAGTTTGTTTGTTGCCCCCAAATAAAAGTGAGATTTCACACGTGATTCCCTGACAATTTGAATTTATGCATCACTCCCCAACCCACCCCCAGCTAGTGTGAATTTATGCAAGCAAATTTTAATTGATACAATTTGGGTCTCTATGCTGTTGCTGATTTATTTACATGAGCATGGAGAGTGATATAACTCCACTAACATTTTTTTTGATATCTGTTCTAATGCAGGATTTGAGGAAATGTTATGTTTAAGACCCATTCCTTTGTTGTGTAATGATAACAGTAACAACAACTATGTCTTTGAATGATAAATTAGAAAGTTCAGGTTCATTATGGTTACTTAAGTGACAGCAAGCACAGACAAGATTAACTTTTAAAAGGAAAAGCTCACTTGGACTTTGCATTTACTGAGCATATTCTGAAAATGATGGATTATTGGATAACTGATATAAGCCAATCAGGTTCACAAACCCAAAGATTATTTTCAAACCTACAATGCTGAAATAAAATCTCATTCAGTGGCATTCCTGAGTGCCATGTCAGTACATTTAATAATGATTGTTTTAGTGAAAATGTATAGCTTTAATTTTAGTAATTCAGACATGTAAGAAATACTGCAATGTATGTAAGAGTGTGGGTGAAGAGATGTTCAGCTCAAGAATGTCTCAGGCTGTTGTTTATGCTTTACAAAACAGCAGGAAATACATGTCGTCAGAGATTCTTTAGCATAATATTCTGTTGCCCATTAAAGGCAACAGCAGCAGCTCCAAATACCATATGATTTAAGCAGGTTGATGGAAACAGTCTGAGCCGCAGTGTCAGAATGTCCTATGGTGAATATGAAAATATCAGACTACAGTCTCAAAACTGTGTAATAGACATATAGTGTTTTCTGTTTTATAGTGATTGTTTATATCCTGTGGGAAATCAAGTAATTATTTATCATTATAGCCAGACGTTAGAATGACAAACACCTACTGAATCTCTAATGTGCCATTCATGTGTACTGGTTCAGTGTTCCCTTTCTTTATACTATTTCATATAACCTTTTACCAAATTCATCATTCTCTTTAAAGATGACAGTAATATATTTTATAAATTCTCTCTAAGGAAGCATGTAAGATGAAAAGAGGTTTGAAAGGAAACCGAAAGCATAACTTCAATAACAATAAGAAAATACCATCCTACTGTTTTTGCATAAAAAGAGGGCGGGTTATGTAACGTTCAGTGATTGCCTATCCTGTAAGTGAAAGAAACCTTAAAAAAACATTGAGATTCACTCCTAAATACTATCTTAGGAGGAAATATATTTGCTTCCTTCTCAGTCATTATTGTATAGATGGAAACGTAATGAATACCGCCACTTCACACATACAATGCTTAATATGAAGTGACTGAACGGGTGATTACTTTTTGCATGCATATCATCATCTGCATGCAGCCTGGTAGCTATTTGAACAACATGTACTGGAAGAAAAAAGCTGACTTAGACATTAGACAGTATTGCAATCTTTATACTAATCACCCTGCTGGTTCATTATTTTCACGTGGACACTTACCTTAAACACAAAAGAAGACATCACTTTAATGTGCCATACAAAGCAGAGCACTGCTGTGTCCCACTTTTATTCATACGTTGATGTTTTAGATAGAACCTCATTCTTATTATGGGGTGTAGAGGTTGGTGATTTGCTAACTAAACTACTCAAATTGTTGATGCCATGTGGGCATTGTCTGCTGTCATGATGTAATACGCTAGAGCAAAAATGCTTCTATTCCAAATTATAGTATTTTTAATTAATGATATAATAAAAAACTGCATTCGTTGAGTGTGAAAAATGAAATGAACCTAAATGGAAATGTTTTTGCTTGGTATTAACTAACAAACAGCAGGATTCATGTATTCTTATAAACAGTGTTAATTCAAAAGAAATTACCCTCTGGACCTTGAAGCTAATAATTTTTGTTGGAATATTTTTAATTCTGTGCAGAGTACCAAAAATATTGCAGTTAGTGAGGTTCAAGATATGGAGTTATAAACAGCCATAATGATTAGGATACCTAGGATATTAGGATACCTCTGTTGTATTCATATATGTTGGCCTAGACAGATACAGTCCGTTAAAAAGATGACTTTTTCTAAGCAGGTCTTGCCACGAGTTTTAACTGTCTTGGTTCACATTTAAGTAGCCTGCTTTCAAACTAACAGTGCTTTTGTTAGATTCAATTTCATCTTATATTCAAAGTGAAAATGCATGAATGATGAGTTCAAAGCCCTTTATAAGAGCAGTATAATTTGTCCCAGCCATTCTTCTATTATGCTTTGCCTTCAAAGAAAGACGGTTTATTCATCCATATCAGCAGTTGTACTCTGTAATATTCTAAGTCTGAATTACTAGATGAATTGGGTGCCATATTTATCTAGAACAGAAATTAGTCATTTGCTTTTTTTTCAAACATCTTTAAAAATGAGAAAGGCTAGGCATTTGGCCTGCTGTTTGCTATAATTCATTTTCTACTGAGCACATAAATTCTAGATATATGTTAGCAGCAATGTTATAGTCAGACATATACTTTGTAATCAAATGATTTTGAACGATGTCTCAGATGTACTATAACTTTTCAAGTACACAGCTCTAAAGTAATGCCCACAACATAGGTTTATACAGAACTTTTTTAAAGTTATTATTAAGCACATGAAAGTACCTTTTTAAAAATGATCTTTTCAACCTTCTCTTGACCACAATGACTACTGAATGGCGCAGATGCCTCTCCCCTCCCCGCAATCCCAGAGCAATGTCATACACCTTTTAATGGTGTAGAGACAATGTTTGACAGAAACATATATTTTTTAAATGTGAGGCGGGATTGAGGACAGCAATTTGAGTCTGCCACTACAAAATAGAAAAGTCTAGCTGTACTCCTGAGTATATTTAAACAGATTTCTTTACCTAGAGAAATACCCGCACTCTCCACCTGTTAAGAGGGTTATTCTTAGCTGGACATATCTATGTGGCAAAGTAACTGTGTAAACAGATGTATAATGGCTTCTTTAAATATCCATATTTTATTCTTATACTGAGGGACTTTACATTTGTGCTGTTCATAAGGGTAGAACAAACCATATATGTTGTTTATTTGAAAATATCTCTTCCTTTGATACTATTAATCTAGAAATGGCATGAGTGAAAACTGTGTCAGGCAATTTCTTCCAGTTTAAATCTAGGGATAATAGCTTCATGTTAGTAACATCAGGTGGAGGTTGAATTTTAATCCTGAGGTGGAATTTTAATTTTCTTTAGTCACAGTAAGGGCATGTTCAATTCAAACAGTTAAAACTATCTAGACTGAAAAAAAAAGAATTTTAGCCAGGTGATTGAGGAACTGATTCTTGAACACATGGATTAATGCTGATATGACTTTTAACTAGGGAATGGTAGTTATTTCTGGATATAAGTGGGAATAAACTTTCACATGACTTACCACTCTTTCCAATGAGATGCTGCATTATTATTTATTTAGTCATGTGTCTGCCACATAAGTGGACTAATCCTAGTGGCCTTGGCCACACACACAAAGGCTATATGCTCAAGTTAAAGTTGTCAGTTAACCACTTTGTCATCAGGAAGTGGGCAGAAACTGGAGTACCCTGAGGAAGCATGCACATAATCATTCAGTCTCCATGAAAAAAAAGTATCTAGAGATCAGGATCAAAAAACATCACTGTATTATTGTATTCTTGCTAAGCTTCTAAAGCTGAAGTGTGTAATACTTGTTAGTATGCTGGCAAAGGTATAGTAGTTCCAACCATTTGCACTAGGCAATGATCGGTCACATATTCTTAAGTCTGCACTGCTACATAATCTTGAGGAACACATTTCTAAGATTGACAACTTTCCTACTGTTATTATTATTCCAAACCTACCTTTACTCTTACAGTTCCTTGTTTCCCTTCCACCCTTTCACCATAAAGCAGTAAGTCATACAGCTGTTCAACAGTTATGAAATAAAAATCACTACAAATATTCCTTCAGGTATGATACACTAATGAGATAAAATGACTACAAATATTCTTTCAAGTATGATTTATACTACTTCCTTCCGTTCTGAGAATAGCTAGTCCAGTATAGCAAAGATGTCTTATTCACAGGTATAACATTTCCATTGCCAGCAGTATCCCCCCATTTTAAACTTGCATAAATCATGTCTTCCTTTCCTTTATCCCCATCACCGGGTCTTTGAATACTGTTCCATTGCTAACCATTGTCCATCAACATAATTCCCCCATCATTCCCTGTACTACTGACTCCTACAGACATTTCTCATCAGCAGCATAGTTTTAGAAGTAGCTTTAGTATGCTATTGTTAACAGTCATTTATTCTGTTGCCATAACAATTTATTTATTTTATTGTGTTTACCAGGAAAATCCATCTGGACACAAGATGCATTTTCAGTGGATCCCAGGGGAGAAAATCTCTGTATACATAACATTAAAGAACAGTACAGCCTACTATCACATTTTCCCGTTCTCAACAAATACTTTATTACACATTATATGCACATAACAGTATTACATGAGGCATTATACATTTGTTCATAAAAGTAATGGCAGTGATAATAATAATAAGACATTATAATACAAAAAGGTTCCTGAATGCACTTAATACATTTTAGGAATAGTATACTGTGAGGTGTTTAAACAATGCTACAGTTTCAATACTTTTAAGTACATCATTTATTATGTGGTTGGGAGGTTTAAAGAGTATGTAGAAGAGAAGTGGTATAAACATGGAAATGGAAGTCTAGGTCTCAAAATAGTTTATAGTTTTAGTTTGTACAGCAAAGGGTATGATCATTTTAAAGAAACTATACAGCGTATTACAGTAAAATATGGCTCTAGTTAGGGGAAATGCCAAACAGAGGTTTTTTTAATGTTATCCAAGAATGTAACCGCTGCATAGCCAAGAGTTAAGGAGGAATTGTTTTAGTTTAGTTTTGAAGATGTGTGGATTTTCTTGGAGTCTAATAGGGAGTGGGATGGACTTCCAGTCCATGGAGACACTGTTGGAATACAGAGTATCTCCTGCTATATTTTGGGCATTTGAACTATAAGGAAATGTTTATCATTAGAGCAGAGTTGCTGGTTGGAGTTTATTTTTGTAGCTAGGAATATGAGCAGGGAACCTTTCAGGGTAATAACACTGTGTGCGGTTTGTAGTTATGAGAAAGAGTGAGGCAGTGGGGTAGCTCTAGCCAGCTGAGGTGGTAAATGGCAATGCAGTGATGAGAATAGTAAGCTTTAAAGGATGCAAATTTGGCTATTCTCTTGTAGTACCATTCAAGTTTGCTCCTCTCTGTGGTCTGGAGTTTGATGAAAATTGGTGAGGTATATAGAAGTGTGCGAAGATGATAGAATAGGTAAGGGCTGTCATGATCCTTTCACTAAGAAAGTGTTTAACTCTGTATAAGAGATCCAGCTTTTTGGTATTTTTTTGATAAATTGTCGAATAAGTAAAATTTTAAGTTACCAACAATAGTGACACCTAGTAGTTTAGGGCTGAAGATTACTTCAATTATTATAATGTTGGAGTAGGTGATTTTAACACTGGATATGTAATCAGTATTGGACTTAAGGGTGAATAGGAGTAGTTTTGACTTCTTTGGATTCAGTATGAGGGAGATGAAGGACTCCTTAATTAGCTGTTGACATTGAGTAGGATGCAGCAAGTTCACGCCTAATTCTTATATCCCCACCCCACAATTGCTACACAAAACTAAGTTAACTCCTTTCCAATACATCACTTCTCTCCAACTTGTCCTTCACCTTAATCTTAACCCTTCCATGCCCATAATGGTGACACACTCCCTCATCTACTAACTTTTAAAACTCCTCTGTCCACCCAAACCTCTCCTGTCACCTTGTCCCTAGTCTGGCAGGTATCTCTGAACAAATCAGTTTGTGTCCGAACTGCATTTGTTCCATGTGGTCTAAATATTTACTGTGCATTGTAATCTCAACCTAAAATGTAACAAAAATATACTTTAAAATGTTACATAAATTTAACAGTAAAGTGAAATATATAAAAAAATATTTACAACAAAGTGGTTACATGTTTAAAACAGTTTTGAACACTACTTGCAACAAAATATGCAATAAGCATTTTAAACATTTAAGTGCATTTTGAATACCCCACTGTTTGATTAGCAACTAGATTTTAAATTTCTGTACTTACTAATAAATGCCCACTAAATTTTGATTTAAATACTTATTAGCTGGCATTTTTTTGCTGGGAAATCTGACTGGGCAGCTCCCTTTTTCAGAGGATATCTGGGGGGGGGGGGGGGGCTCCATTTGACAATCATCATACACATCACTTGTATTGTTTCATCGTTTATGGTCAGGTTCACTCATGAGCAGCAGTTCCATTATTCAGACATGCTTGACATCAGTTACATCATTTACAGTTTCAATTAAACGTAACAGTTACATCGGCTGCATATGAATACATTTTTAATACAGGGAGGTATATGCAGTACAGTATCATCAGTGTGTATATATTGTCATGTTTTATGTAGGAATATTTGTTACTATAAAGAGTTTCTCAAAATCTAGGACATAGGAAGATAAAATAAAGAGTTACAACAGTCCAAAGAATGAAAGGAAGGAAGGGAGGAGGAACAATGAAGTTAAAGGAAATGAGATCATAGAGGAGGGTATAATTGTGATGATAATATAATACGTTTTCTGCAGCATATATTTATAGTACAAAGTCATATAGCTATATAAGTATCCATTTAACTGTGTGTGGTGCAGGTACAGAGCTATTTATCAGATGTTGCTTAAGTTGGCATTTAAAGTCTTCCAGTTTGCAGACTGTTCTTAAGTAGAGTGGGATGGTATTATAGCTATTAGCAATGCAGTGTGAATATGAGGAATATCATGCATTCTTGTGTGGTTTAGTTATGGAAAGTAATGATTTGTCAGTGGAGTGTAGAGGTCTCTTAGTAATGTAAGATACTAACAGATTTCATTCCAAGTATGGAAAACAATAGTTGTCTGCAGAAAAATGTCTTGCATTACATTTTTTGGGCCATACTGTAGCATTATCAGTTCCCCTGATAAAATTACCCTCACACCAACTATAAATATGCTGCATAAGTTATTTAATGAAAATAATTCTACTCTCTTCTGACAGATTGCAGCAACATATTCCAAGATGTGGGAGAAATATTTGAGAAAGCTGATTCTCTAATAGCTGAATTCAAGTTGCATCTATTAGGGTACTGAATCATTGAGTAAGTGATCCCAGGGTGCAACACATTTTATTGGCTTTTGGGTATATAATAAATGAGGTTTAATGTCTGAAAATTTGAGGTGCACAGCACTTGAGTTGTTCTGGTTATAACTGGCACACTGTAATCCTCAGTCAAAGCTAGGCAGGTTGTTCCATCATACCAGAGAGTGCTGCAAACCTACGTACGCTATACTTTGATAGTTTGGAGTAATTTAGTATGGGATAAGCTGAGGGCTATAAATTTAAGACTGTGTTTGACATTTGGTATTAATAGGTTAATTATTATGTTTTTCTAACTTCAGGAGTTAGAAGGTTGTTTGCTTTGTAGCTAATTAAATCTACTATTGATCATGTATGGTACTTAAATTCTAAAGTTGGTTCAAAGCAGATAAATATGTAACTTTTAATGGAACTTAAGATATTATGATGTTTAGAGGGTGTTCTGTTTTGATTGGTTTGCAGATTTTCACATTCTAAGTAATAGAAGAAAGTATACTTGCTGTTTTATTTTTTAATTTATCTGCAAATACCCTGAGGAAGCCATCTGTTGTTTATAAAGAGTTTGTTCAAAACTTCAAAAACCATTAGGCAAAAAAAAACCATCAATTATAAAATAACATTCAGAAACAAATACCATTGTTACAATTAACAATTACCATTCTGTTCATACTTCTAACCCATTGATTAATCTGCAAACTTTATCCTGTTAACACTTTGAATGTCATATTTTTATGTCATTTTGACCTTATTATCAATATTGTATACTACTTCAGTCTTATATTTTGTTAATAGCTGTACATAATTGCCATGAAATCTCTTTACAATCTTCTTGTTTTTTGCTAAAATGTGCACTTCTCTCTTCTCATATCTGGGCTGAAACTGAAATTGATCATTTTTGATCAGTTTTATATCCCAGTAAATGAATTTAAATAAATAAACATACAAACATTTAAGGATTATCGTAATAACTAAAATAACACAAACTTCTTTGTAGGTCTTTTTGTACAAAGGATGAAAGGTACCTGCACTCTACTAGAATATCACCTCTTTAAAGTGTGTTATTTAGCACTAGCAAATTCATTTCAATATTGCTAATTGATAGGGTGAATACAATGTGGCCTAGTCCTGACCCTGTAGCATTCTGTCCTTGAGATGGGTACTGTAAGAACAGTTATACCTAGACAGAACTTGAAAGGTCCAAACTGTCAAGTGATTTGGACATTATTTTACCACTCCACCACAAAACCTGTTCTAAGTCAATGCAACAGAGCAGAAAAAAGTAAGCCATTTCCATATGTAAATAAATCTGTATCTCTCTGGCATGATATTTGATTTTATGCTAATGTTTTTATATTAAGCTTCATGTTTTGGAACTAACACTGTTGACTTGGCTAGATGCAGTCCTCATTCATTTATGCACCCAGCTTGAGGTGTCTCCTTACGCTGTCAGAAGAAGCACAAAATGAGAGATAACTTTACTAGTACAATATTTTTGATTGTTTTACTTCTGCTTTATGGTAAGTAGCACTTACCCTTTTCATTGATTGCATCTGGCTGCATATCTGAGCTGTGAGGACTGGAATCCACTTCACTTCCCCAAAATACACTCTTGCTTTCGCTACTCCTCTGCCTTACCCACATTTCCCACTCGCCCCCCAAGAACTCTACATTTGTAGTAACTCCATCCTCCCCTATACACCTCGAAGAATCACCACATATCATATCATATATGTGAAACTAGCTCCACAAATAAGTTGATACTAAGCAGCTAAAATCTATTTTTACACCTTTTCTAGCAGATATAACCAATACTCAGCAACCTCTTGCTTTTCTTAAATTTCCCTCTCCCTCATACTCTCTCTCCAGCTTGATTCACTCACCCCTTTCTTTATGAACCATTGTACTAACATCCTTGTAGTTCTTCCTACTCTGAACCTTCATTATCCATAACACTACTCCATCAACCACTGTCTGCTCTCAGTACTTCATATCCTGTATATTCAATACTCATCTACATCTGCTACTCTGTATACCATTACTTTACATCAGATATTCATTACACTACCTCCTAAATCTGTCACACTGCAATCTATAAATATCCCTTTACCTTTGCTTCTATCACCCACTTATTCTGTCAGATTAGTACTGCCTGCTGGCATCCTTTTTACTGTTACCAACATTATCCACAGTCCCACACGCTAACCACTATGTCTTCCTTGTAAACAAACTGTCCTGTTAGGCCTTTCTTACCTAATCTGTCCCTGTTCTCTCCAAGTCCCTCACTTTTATGTAAATGCACTACTCAGTAAAAATAACAATAACATTTCACAAAATAGTTGTCAACACATCAACAATTCCAATGACTTCATCCTCAGTCCTATCCCCACCTACACCATAAGGAAAGAATCTCCTCAGACTTAAACCCACCACCTTAGCTATTGATAATATACCAAGCTAGTATCTTAGAATTGCTGCAGAAATGATAGCCTATCCTGTCCCTGATCTCATAAATAGTTCTTTTCAAGAATGTTATGTTCTCTCCATCTGGAAGAAATCTTATCTCCTTGCTCATCACAAAGGAGGCAACTTCTTATATATACATATACATATATATATATATATATATATATATATATATATATATATATATATATATATATATATATACACACACACACACACATATACACACACATATATATATATATATATATATATATATATATATATATATATATATATATATATATATACCCTTGACAAACATCTATTCTCTCCTACAAAGCATGGTTTCAGACTAAACCACAGCACTAACACTGAATTATTTAAATTCATAAACACCATCAATCCAAAATGCAACACAAGAAATATTGTACCTGCACTGCTCTTAGACTTTGATACCACCTCCCATGACTAGCTACTGTTTCAACTAGCATCCTTAGGCCTACTTCATCCTACCGTCTCCATATTCCAAAGCTACCTGTCGGAGAGACCAAAGCTGCTAAATAGCAATTTTGCTAGTCATGGGAGACTGTATCAAGGGTGTTTGATAAATTAAAGAACAGTGCAGACCAGTGTCTGTCATTGTACCCCAAGGATCAGTATTTGGCTTCCTCTTGTTCAAAATATTTATTTATTGTTCTTATAACCCAATGGTTCCCATTCAGGATGTTGACTGCTCACATAGTTTACATTTTAAATACCTAGACCACAAAGCTAAACCTCTGGAATATCAGTAATCAGTAGCTGTTTCTCTGACACTGCAGTTCAGAATAAATGAGGTGTACCATTTCCCAACTGTTACATGATCCCAGAGTTGGTATGTATAATTAGCTGTGGGTTGCAGGGGTCACAGGGGGCCTTGCCTACCTGCAAGAAACAGAGTTTTTGACTTTCTTTGTGGTTTTCAATGTTACAGTGGTTCGACATTGTGGTCTCAATGTTTTTGGTGTCTCCTATGTGAGCAGTTAATGTTGTGCCATAGACTCAGTACAGTATGCTGATGGTTCCACTCTTGCATACTCAGCTCAGCATCCTACTAATTTGCATTAGCCACAGCACTGGATTGCTGCATGTGTTCTTTGTCAGCAAGACCAAAGCATTTTTATGACTTAAAATATGTACCTTATATTATTTTATGGCTTGCCTTTGTTCCTGTGGCCCAGGTTATGATTGACAATGGTCCTGGACAAGTTCACCTACCCAGTTAATAAATACATAAATAATAGTTAAAGGCAGGGGTAATTTCATCTATTAACTGAAGTAAGTGTTAGTTTGATATAGACCGTTGAAACTCATTCCATTCTGCACAGCTGGGCAGTGCTGTTGAAAGAGTTGCAGCTAAGAGCCCGAGGTAAAAATAAGTTGGAAACTGATGAATTTGTACTTGGTCTTAAAGAGACAATGTAATCACCATCAACTGAAATATCATCTTACCACAAGATATGGTAGCAGTTAACAAGGCAACACTCAAGAAGGATCGGATTATATCAAAATACTGACCACTGTATCTGTAAAACCATATATACACTCGGTGCAGACAAGCAGCATGGAGAGGGAACTCCCACCTAACATAAACAAGGCCACAGAAAAACTCAATTGACACATTACTGATCAATGCATGTGTTACTGCTTTGAGGATGTTGCTTTTTCTTCAGTCTGCTTTTGAATGACATCTTAAGTACTTTTAAGTCATTACAAAGCAAAGCCTTAATCCCCCTCAAAGGTAATATTTACACACAAGCACACACATCCGCACATGTATATTTTTTGCTTTTATTTTGCTGCTCTTTATTCAACCATTCTGTGTTGACCATGTCGTAATATAGTGGGGATGTAGAAGACAGGGTCAAGTTCTTGAGGACGTTATAGTTCCATTCATTATAACGCAAGTGTTTTTTACTATTATTTTTGCACTCAGAAATATTTGCACATATACAAAGCATACAGAAATTCTTCACATTTTACTTTTCACTATACCATGCTGAATGTATGCTATGTAACTTTACTGTGCTTACTTTTATCTCATTTATCTGAGAAGCAAACATTCTAAACTAAAACATCTAATCCTGTACCTTATTACATCCTCCACCAACCAATCACTGTGAAAAAATTACCAAGCACTCTAGTACAACTGTTTTTGCAGGGACATACCTCCCTGTGTCCCCACACTTCTAAATATATGAGCTCCATTGTCACACAAACTTAGAGAAAAGGAAAGAGATGAAAAAGAAACATGAAGCTTATTCTTTACATCTCCTTGAGAGTCCTGCAACCAAAACACAAAGCACAGCATCTGTAATAAACTAAGTTCCAATGTAGTAAAATGTTGATAATGAGAACGCAAAATTATTCTTCTGCAATATTTTCTGAGCCAATAAAAGGCAACATGACAGACCACAGTACCTGCTACTGTAACATGTGGCCTCTGCATAGGATGCTGTTGTAAGATGTGCATTAATAGGTTCATAGGTGTTTACTAGGCTAACAATGCAAACAGCTTTAAACAGCCTTTAGTCAGTGTCACAAATAAGTTTTATGTAGTTCAGTTATGCAGATGAGTCATCTATAAATGCCTGTGTTTTTTCTTGTTTAGACTGACAGATGGGCGCACACACACACACACACACACACACACACACACACACACACACACGCATACTAGCAGTACAATGCAGAGGGTTAAGGTCATCATCTTTATTTGCACTACATAAGACAACGTCACATGGCCTGGCATTTGTAGCACTCCATATGAATATATCAGCATGTTTGCACTGGCTGCATAGTGGAGATGTTAGCTATACTTCCCATCTAACTTTGCAGGTTCCATATTTGCTATGTACAGTAGTCATTGGAGTCGGTACATGCACTGCTGTTGCACAAACAGGATGTGTCTCCCTTACCACTCCAGATGCATAAATATATATAATTGTGTTTTAGTTTCTATGTTTTGGATGTTGTGTTCAGATTATGATGTTTCCTTATGTTTATAGTTTTCTGTATTTCATATGTTTGCAGTTCGGACTGCCTAGTGCTGACTTTTGTGCATGTGCATGAATATGTTTACCAGCGTGTGTGTTCACACACATATGTGTGTGTGTGTGTGTGTGTGTGTGTGTGTGTGTGTGTGTGTGTGTGTGTGTGTGTGTGTGTGTGTGTGTGTGTGTGTGTGTGTGTGTGTGTGTGTGTGTGTGTGTGTGTGTGTGTGTGTGTGTGTGTGTGTGTGTGCGTTTTTGCATATGTATGTGAGAGTGCATGGACATGTGTTGTGTGTATTAGAGCATGGAAACTAGTGCTGGGATATACGATTATCATGTTAACTGCATTACCGTACAGACATACTTTGATCACTGGGGTCTATATTACATAGTCAAAGCATTAGGTAACTGAATACCTAAAGCTCGACACCAAAACAGCGAAAGCTGTAAACATTGAATGGCCACTTCTGCAAATTTTTTCGTAAGGAAAGAATTTGCTTGGCCAAGGGAAAAAAAAAATACAAACCCTAATAGAGTGGGGGCTTTGCCTCCCACACCCCCCATATGGGGGGTTGTGACCCACCGAACTAAATATACCAACTCTGAGATTGCTCTACAGTGGAGAAAAGGGCATATTTCTGATAATGGCCAAGCAAATTCTTTCCCTATGAAAAAATTTGCGGAAGTGGCTATTCGATGTTTACAGCTTTCGCTGCTTAGGTGTCGACATTTAGGTATTTGATTACCTAAAGTTTCAATCACCGAATATAGACCCGATCACTGTGTTAGTATCCTGTTCCCAAATTATTATGCTGTGATAATTCTGATACTGGAGGTAACTGATTAAATATGCTGTTTCCCTGTACAAAATATGTTGCAGTGGAGTATGGGACTGGTGAATCTGAATGGTTCTATGTTACATGCATGCAGTGTCCACATTTCCAAACTTTAGCCATTAACACTGGTAGGTATGTAATTTAGTGGCCCAGGTTTATGCAAGTACATTTTATCTTTATGAGTACTTTATGTTACGCTGTGGAGGTAGTGATTGCATAACTGTTTATTGCATTTTATGGCTGTTGTTTGCCAGTTCCTTACTTCCGTGTTGCATCACACTTGTGCTACAGTAGCTTGACGACAGGCCTAGGCTACTTTTTACTGCAATAAGTCATATCTGTCTCTGTGTTCACTTCGTCATGGATTCCATGGAAGGTACAAGACTACACTAGCAGGCTGTCTTGATGCAGTTCCTGCACAAGCCTGACAGTTATGTTATCCTCATGAAAGGCTTACAACCCAAAAAGGCTTTACATTATTAAAACTCGTAGACTTATTATTGGTAATATACTTGTTGCTTCAATTCTTTCCAGAACATTCTTTTGTAAGCTGTTTTTTTTTCCTAGTGACCATTACTGGTACTGTGCATGAGTTGCTGCTACTTGTTGCGTCAATTTACTGAACATTGTTGTGCACAATGCTTTCTACTTAATTAACCAAAAAGGATTGTAAGTAATAGTCATGGAAATGTTATTTGCTCTATGATGAAAGGATGCCTGCCACTTTAGCAGCTGTTTGTGCAAACTTCATCTGTCTTCACATAAATGCAGTATTACTCAGTTCACAAATGAGGATGAAATTTGCATCTATGGTTACCATAAACTTGTGGTAAAGTACTGACCTGTCATGTGGTACAAAATTCACTTTGACATTTTTGTCAGGAGGGATTACATAGTGCAATTTTTTTTATAAATTTAAAGGAATCTATTATTCTTTTTTCTGTAGCTGCACAAAATGTGCCAGTAACATCCCTTACAGTTTGTGTACTAACCAGTTTACTTTTCTGTACAACTGAGTAAATAAGGAGAATAATCCATGTCAGGCACATCCTCAAACACCAAGAGATGTTAGAAATGGCAAGGATATAGTGAAATCAGAATATAAATAGAAAGAGATATGCAGTGACTTCCTGAAATGGCTTTAGAGAACTCATTACAGTAAGTTGACTACCAAGTGGACCAGGATACCAGATGCTGATGACCCTAAACTGAAGATAATTGTCATAGAAGTATTTGACATTTACCATGCATTTCAGCATTACGTCTTTACATTATACTTGCCTGTGAAGCTAAGTTTTCAGGCCTGTAGTGCTGAATCACACATTGCCAAGAAGCTGTCATGTGGAAGAACCAAGGCTGAGGCTGCTGTGTAAATATTCTTGTCCCATATGATCCAAAATGCCAGTTTATTGATCTACTAAATTCTGGAATGTCTTTTTCCATTTCATCTGATACTTTAAACAGCAAAAGGTATTTAACTGTGCCAACTGGTCATGAAAAGTCTTAAAACAAGATTAATTACACATATGTTCCAGTCATATAGGAGGACACTCATTTAATGCCATCACATAACAGATTAATTGTTTTATAAAAATATAATTTCTCTTGGACTTCAGTTTTTATATGTGGTGTGGACTTAAGGCGGTCAGGACTGTACACACAAAAGGAAGTGCAGTTTCTTTCATCAAAGAGGCTCAGAGTGAGATGGTCTTCCTTCCAAAAAAAAAGAAAAATCAGAGCAGCAGGTAAATAAAAGAAGTAGGTGCCACCACTACAAAAGATGAAAAGGGACTTTGCAAATTTTCTAAAGAATGCAGTAGAATATTTAGGGCAGTCATTTGTATTCTCTGTAAGAACAATTATTTCAGTATGTATCTCTCTCTCTCTCTCTCTCTCTCTATATATATATATATATATATATATATATATATACATACATATATATATATATATATATATATATATATATATATATATATATATATATATATATACATATATAATTTATTCATTTATTTATTTACATTATTTATGACTGGGAGAGTCCGACTGGACACAGGTCCGTTTTCAGGGGAGGCCCGGGGAGAAAAGCTCCACATTAAGTATGATTTGCATTATACAGTTAAAAAACATAGCATTTAAATATAGACATTAGTCCAGTTAAGGATGCAAGACAAAAAGAAAACAGATGTAAAACAGCTTTAGAACATGGTACAATTTTAAAATATGGTGACATATACTAAACATGGTTACAGATGTAGTTGAGATTCATCAGTGAACAATTGATACAATCTGTTTTTGAGGTACATAACAGTCATTAGCAGCTGTTGCTACAAGAAGTTAGTATTATGTGGTAGGTGGCTGGGAACATGAGTAGCCATCTTGCTAAGAGTAGGTTGTTGATAGAGGGCTGAGAGAGGTAGTGGGTGGGGGGAGTGGATGGTATTGGGGGGGTTGCAAGGGCATATCTGGCAAGTTTTGAAGTGTGATTTTAGTAAGGATTTAAAGTGGGTGCAAGAAGTTACAGAGGTAATTGAGGATGGGAGGGAGTTCCAGAGTTTGGCTATAGTGCAGGAGAATAATGCTTCACCAACAGAGTTAATGGCTCTTGTGACCTGTAGGAGGTTTTTGTGGCTGGATCTTAGTGGTCTTGTGGTTATGTAGGGTTGGAGTAAATTCTGGAGGGATAGGACTTTTAGTGGTTGATTTATTAGTTTGTGGGCAAGTATAAGTTGGTACCATTGAAGGAGGTGGGGGAGTTCTAGCCAGCCCAGTTCTGCAAGTGAGAGACAGTGGTGAGTATGGTAGGAAGCCCCTGTGGCAAATTTGGCGATTTTGTTGTAGCAGGTTTTGAGCTTATTTTGATTGCATTGTCTAAGGTTAGTAAATATCGGAGAGGCGTAGAGTAGGGTAGAGATAAAATGAGAATTTGCTACCAAAATTTTAGCTGCTTTGGTAAGTAGTTGCTGATTTCTATATAATGCTCCTAGTTTTTTGTGCACTTTTTTAATGGTCATGGAAATGTGAATATCAAAGTTCAGTTTATTGTCTATTTCTACTCCTAGTAATTTGATGTGTTCTGTAGGATGGATGGTGGTGTTGTCTTTTGCTGTGATGTTAAAGTGAGAGCTGTCTAGGGTAAGTTTGGTGGGTTGGAAGATTAGTAATTTTGTTTTGTTTGGGTTGAGTATTAGTTGGGCATCGGATAACCAAGTTTCAATAGAAGAAAATGCTTCCTGTGTGACTTTTTGCAGTTCTGGTGACTTTTTGCATTTCTGATAGGGAGTGGGCTGTGCAGATGATGGTTGAGTCATCTGCGTATTGTATGAGTGTGCCATGTGTTGTGGCTGAAGCTAGATTATTGGTGAAAATAGAGAAGAGTAGGGGTCCCAGGATGGACCCATGGGGAAGTCCTATAGAGACTGGTAGTTGGGGAGATAGGTTGTCCTGCCAAACAACTGCTTGTTGGTAGTCAGATAGGTAACTCTGAAACCAGTTGATGACTGGTTGAGAGAAAGATAGGTTATTGAGAAGAGATGAGTTGTTTGTGTGGGACCATGTTGAAAGCTTTAGAGGGGAAGGTAGCTGAGGAGAGATAACCTGCATTTTTATTTTGTAGGATAGTGTTAGAGAAAGAGAGTAAGGCAGCGGTGGTGCTATGGTTAGGTCGGAAACCGTGTTGTGTGTTGGAGAGGAGGTTGTTAGCAAGGAGGTGATCTGAGACTTGAGAATGAATGCATCTCTCTAGTGTTTTGGAGAGTGGCGAGAGAATAGCTCTGGGGCGATAATTGGTTAGATCTGCGGAGGGGCCTCCTTTGTGTAGGGGAATTATGTGTGAGAATTTCCATAGTGTAGGAACATAACTTTCTGACAGAGATCTGTTAATCAAGAGTGATACGGGGTAGGCTAGAGCGTCAGCTGCAAGTTGAACGTATTCACCTGGGAGTTTGTCTGCTGCTAATCTGATGATTTTAAGTTTAGTTAGTAGTTGTTTTATTTTGGAGGAAGGAACAGGAGAGAAAGAGAAGCTAGTTGGGAGATTGTTAGTTCTAGTTGATGGTGTGGGTTTATGGGGGGAGGGTTGTGTTGTCTAGCTAGTGATAGTACGGTTTGTGTGAAGTGATTGTTGAAAGAGGTAGCAATATTTTCGGAGGAGTGAGTTAAGTTAGGATTGGATGTACTTACTTTACCTGGGTGGAGGATGGAGTTTATTGAGGACCAGAATTGTTTGGGGTTATGTTGGGAGGAGGTAAGGGCGGACAGGTAGTTTTGGATTTTGTCCTGTCTTATAAGCTTTTTGGTTCTATTGCGTAGTTCTAGGAATTTTTGCCTACTATAATTATGTAAGTTTAGTGGCCTGCTTAAGTGTAGAACTGCAGGGACAGGTGAACCAGACAAACTATTCTAGGACTTACCCATTATAGGTCACTAGTGGGCGACATCTGTATATTGTATCTTCACTTCTGACATAATTTTCTTAATGATGTACCAAATATGCTTGCAATTTACCCAGTTATATCAGGGTTGAGAAGCATTTCTTCCTGCAGTGTGCAAAGAACTCTCATCCTGTAAGTTATTGGGGTCTGGTAAATCTTTTCTTACAGTAGAACAAATTGACTAAGTCTGATTGGGCATGGCTTGATGGGTGGCAAAGCAAATGATTTAGAAAATAAAAACATTCCCCAGAGTTATTACTGCAACAATAAGCTGTACAATGAACATAGTACATTTGTGTAGGAGCTCATTGCAATTGTAATTGTTCCAGCACGTTCACTGTTGGAGTACCATTTTCCACTCTCTTCCTGTCTATTTTCTTTCATGTGGGCATCCATGCATTACAGCGAGGACCTAAACCATTTTTCTCCCCACCTATCCTCTCAGGTATCCTCTTTCCTCAGGTTGGCACAGAATCTGGGGAGGCAGGTTGTGGATTTTTCTTCCAGGACAGTCATTGCTCTGTTTACAGACAAATTTGAGCACCAATTGTCAGGGCAAGAAGGAATTAAAGATGGTACAAGCAGCTGTCTGCCTTACATCAGTAACATTGTGATGCCAGGGTAGGAGAGCATCTGCCAGTCCAGTAGAGGAAGGGTGTCAAGCTGTGGATGTCTGTCCAGACATGAGGCCTTCTGCAGTATTAGTTATTACTGAAGTAGTGAACATATTCAAACATTTATAACTGAGTTAAGTTCCTACAAAACTGTATTTTTCCAAACACGTTTAAGGGAAAAAAAACATGCTAAAAAAATCTGTTCTGCGTAGTCTGATTGAAATGTTTTACTAGTCAGGGACATTTATGAGTATTGTTTTGTGGCACTAAAGACTATCAGGAAATGATTTTTATTTCATGGTTATGAAATAATTGTATTAATTATGGCCAACAGTATTTGAAAGGAGAGCATTGCAGTTGTGTCTTCTTTTGTCACGTTTTGAAAGGTCTTAAATATTGTATTGCATGTTTAGGTTAGCATTTTAGTACATTATAACTTGTGTTGTGGATACTGTGCTAAACATCGGAGATGTAGGGGCAAAACCTTCACTTGGGAGGAACAATATTCGGTGGTATTTTGCAGACTAATTATTTTGTCATATGTTTTGTATATTTTAGATGTTTTGATTTAGATGTTTCTTGTCTTGATTTAGTAAGCTGCAGCTGCTTATAGTAAATCCGTTGGTTAAGATGTTCTTTATCAGTAGTGAAAGAAGTGCAACACTCAATACTGCAAACCCTAGTACTTTGATAATAAAAAATGCACACACACACACACACACACACACACACACACACACACACACACACACACACACACACACACACACACACACACACACACAAACTCAAACTCAAATTCCAAAAGTTGCTATTATACCTTAAAAGAATTTTTGCAAGGGTTTACCCTCTCTGCACTTCCCAACACCCTTGCTACCTCTATATATCCCCAATGAGATCGACATTGCTCAGAGTATGGAAAATACTCTTAGTTACCACAAATTTAGATTATTATGCATTCTACCACATTTAAACTTGAGGTTCTACAGTTCCAAGCATCACAGATACAGTCTGTCAGAATTTCAGCAGACAGCCATTTAGGGTTTGCCTGTGTATGTATGAGGTATATGATAACTCAAAACAAAGTTCAACTCACTTCTTCATCTTTTAGCTAGTTTTGTTTGTCGTTTTTTATGTAAAGGCACTTACAAAATGGTATTAACTAGTGACAGACCAAACTGTCTGCTACTTAATAAATTGGCATTTGTTTTAGAATGGATCCCCTTCTTTTATAGTATCACCAGCCAAATGCCAGTTTTCTAAGTCAATTTCCTAGAAAAACAATATTTCCAAATAGGAAAGCATCTAATATTTGGTGTCTGCTTTAGATTTCCTCTTCATAGGAGTGCCATATCCTTTTCTGCCATTAATATGAGTGCCATCTCCTAGCTGTCCTCTCAGTATTGTGAAGATATCTTGTCAGCAATGCAGTTGAAGAGGGGATCTCCTCCAGGTAAATAATAAGACTGCAAGAACAGATTCAGGTTTCTTCCCTTATTCCTGTAAGGTACAGACGCAATAAGAGTATGTCTAGTTTTCAGAACTGTCTTGAAAGCTATCTTCTCACCACTATTGCATTACATTGTACCACTTTTCAAGGAGGACCGTAACCATCATCTTGCTCCTTAATAAAATACATTTGCCAGTGGCAGGTTTTAAAGTCTTGAACCTTCTGACAGTTTCATCAGTGTTATACAGACTCATGCATGTATTTTTTCTTCCACTTAACAAGACGGCAGTTCAGCAAATGCCAGTAATATAAAACGTAAAAATCAATCAATAAATTAATAAATACAACTAAAACATTATTTCAGGCCAATTGATTTTCTTACAACTACAGAATTAAGGCTGTTAAAAACTATCATTGAACCCATCAAGTAGAACATCAGCCAAGAGTTACGTAAACTGCCCCACTGTTAAAAAAGTCTTAAAAGAAGAACAAACACAAGACCATTAAAAGCATAACTAAAGATTACCATATAAAGGAAAGAAATAGCATATTCTAAAAAAGAGAGAAATGAAATGTAAAATGCATAAAGAATAAATCTTCTGCCAGTCACGCAAGTGTATTGTTAATGACAGGACATGCCTATTATCCCACACATATAGCTGGAAGCATTCACTGTTTCCATAATTGCATGCATTACCTCGTGAATGCTGAATTTCTGCACACAGCTTGCCACATGTCATTGTCCATCTGTAAAACAGCACGCATATTCAATTTCAGTTAACCTCATTTGGAATTCTGCCACTGTGCTGCAACAGGATTGGATGTGCTTGGGTATGAACACATTGTCTTCACCATCTTCTTTATTCTTCCTATCTGCTGTAAGAACTATTTCACCATCCTTCCTATCTGCAGGGCTTTTATAGCTTCCAGCATTGTTAGCTTTCCCCTGCCATCCTGCCTTCTGGCCATCCATACAGTCTCATTCTTTAAATGCCCATTACAGTTATTGTTTGCCCTCTCTCTTACTGTCATTGTAATTTGATGTTATGTCATTCTGTATTTTATATGCATATAATTTATTTGTTTGCTGACATCCTTTCCTGTTGTTATCCTTCCAATGTCTTGAATTTGTTTGTTAATCGGTTATGGGTTAGCGTAGTGTATGTATTTTAGATTTTTCTTGCATTTACATACTTCTGTGTGTATTAAATTTTGAACTGCAGTTGCTTTTGTATTGTTATGTCTTGGATGGTTTCATTGCATGCTAGTAATTGCATTTTATTTGACCTGTGATTGCATTCAGTGTTATGTGTCTTGAATTGCTTTGCTGGCTGGAACTTGAGCAGTCTATTAGATGTCTTAGATTTTTTTTTCTGTGAATGTACTTCCTGTTTCATAGAACTCTTTCCTCCTAGTTTCTAGTAGAGATGAACCAAGTGGACATCTTTGTTAGATAACTAGCCAACCTAATAAATAAATAAATGGCTTATGGATGCACTGTTTTGTAAAAGAAATGTATTTGTCTATCTTTAGGAATAACAACTCATTCACTGTTCAGCTATTTTTTTATCATGACATAGCCTACATAAACATCAAATTATGGCTTAGCATTTTTATAATGTTATTTTCCCTTTAAGTTTCATCTGCACTCTCTAGTTACCTAAAACTGAGAGCCACTGGTATAGTGGAAGATGTTAAATTGTTGAGATAGAGGAAGTAAATTATTCTAATACAATCTTACCCTTTAGCATGGATGTAACAGCTCTGAGAGTGTTCATGGCTCAGTCCAGATGTGCAGTTTGCATACACACAGCCTTCTGAGGCACTACTTTGCTTAAGATGACATCAGGACTTTTTGATTTACATTACTACGTCACAACAGATACATTATCAGACTGTTTACTGGATTTAATGGAGTGAATATACATGCAGTACTAAAACCAACTTTATGAACAGCAAATAACCAAAGTTAGTGCCTTATCAGAATGCAATTGTATCTGTTTCTTAGCCTAAATCTTGCAAATCTAAGACAAATATTGACTTCATTGTCCACTAACAATTAGCTTACGGTGACAGCTATTAAATGCACTGACTTTTAATGAGCAACAACTTAAAAGTTTCCATCATGTGCTTTCTTTATGCCTCTGATATGTCTGAAAGATCTTGGCTACATATTTGTTAATCCTTTTTTGTCTAGTTTAATTTCCCAAGACTCTTAAGGTTTTTAACTCATTACACCCCTGAGATATATACTGTCACACCTCTAGTAGCTTGCATATATTCTTACATTCCAGAGCATTGTCAGAAAAATCAAGTTAAAAGCATAAGCAAAAATTTTTTTCTGCAACTGTATGTCGATTATGTCTTTATTATGAAACAGCATGCGGTGCTACTGGCCCACTAAGATTTATGTCTGTATATTGGATTACGCTCATCATCTTCCTTTGTTCAAAACAATAACCTGTATCCATGCCTTATTGTACTATCTGCAATGACTCTCTTACTATGCAGTCTTTTCAATATAATATTGAACAACATTTCTAAACCACATATAAACTTTTACAAAATTCTTTATTTACTGGACTGTGTATACACTTGTAAAATGCAGTTTTTCTGCACTATTCACTGGAGTATGTATACAATTTTAAAACTTTTTTCTACACTATACATTTTATCTAGTATATATTATTTGGAGCTTTTCTCCCTGGGCTACCACTGAAAGTGAAACTATGTGTCTAGCTAGGCTTTCTCAGTCAACAAATGCAATAAATAAAAAAATACCTGTAGATATCTTGTGAATAATAAATGCTTTTAAAAAGATGCAAATGGCAGTCTAGCCAGCAAAAGTCTTCTTCATGGTGCAACTAATCAGTGCAAAGTCTTTACATCATTATCGTAATGTATTATAATGGAAATAAACCCAGAGTTACATTTTTCTGTAAAGCCTCACAAACAGCTTTTCATATTTTAGAAACTGTACAACATAAACGTATAGTATAAGATCACTTTTGTTTAGCCAGACATGAGCTTTCATTTGACAACAAAAATTATTTTCTGAGTGCTTGTTTAATAGGATATTTACAGAAATTTGAAAAAAATATGTTTATTCATATAATTATCATAAATAACATTATCTTTCTCTGAAGATGGCAACTTACAATGTAAATAGCAATGACAGTTTTCTTAAACGTCATCTAAGGTTTCTCCCAGTACCATGAAATAGTCTGTAAGTCACTTAGTTTTGGAAATGTTGATGCACATATGCAAATAAAGCATATCTTTATAATTATTAGAAAATAACTAGCAATGCCTCCAGTTTAGTGTATTATACACAGACAGTGACAATGTTTTTTTCTTTTTCCACCATGACATTTCACAACATATCTCATAATAAGACATAGCACTATCATTATAACTGATGACAAACAGTGATTATTATATCCACTGCAGAACATCATAGATTAACAATTTTAGTGTTGTTTTGTTATTGTCTCCTTTTTCGTTCTTATGCTACCTATTATTAATTGGTAACTCATTTATTTAAGGATGCCAGACCCCCAAAATGTCAGGATCATAAAATGAGCCATGGGTGTTAAACAGAAGTATACAAAAAAACAATATATACATGAATGTATTAATGACATGGCAGGGATAGAACCAAAGGCTATTTAAAGGTTATGAAGTCAGTATTACGTTAGTTTGTAATGTGTGATAAGAGTTATCCCTTCAGTTTCCTCAGTGTATCCAGAACTGCATCCTTCGTGATTCACATGAGTACAACATTCTTCATTTTGCTTTGAAATTCTAGAGTTAGGCAAGTCACTGCTCATAGCTTTACACGATACAGTGTTAGCAAAACTTGCATCACTTGTACTGCCTCTGAAATCTGTTCAGTCTCTGAGCTTGTGTTTTGCAATTCACCTGTTTTATCTGAATAATTGAGTACAGCACTGTAGCTGAAGTGGCAACAGAAATCAGAACGAACAACAACACTAGCGTTATTCTGCTTTTTCACTGTTAATAGCCATGCATATCTGACATATTTTTCTAGGCGCTATAATATTCTTATATTAGTACAATGGTACAGTGACATTTAATAAACACGCAGCCCATTCAAGGATAATTATGGAGTTTGTATTCATAAAAATAAGATAAAAATGTATGATCACGTATTAGACAGTCTAGTCTTGTCTGCATTTGGAATAATAAAGAAATCTGTTGGAGTCCCACTGGGAGTCTATTCCAAGACCTAGTTACCTAATACAAAAATAACCAGTCTTAAAAGATAATTATGGTATGACTATAAAGAGTAATAATCCATTATTTTAGGTGATAAAGTTTTGTGAAGTGAAAACTTAACTGAGATTGACCGCCAATATTTCATTGCATAAAATCCTAAAAGCATGCATTATTTATTTACATATTGTTGGATTGTTTAGTCACACTTGGCCAACCTTTTCTCAAGTTGTAAAAATAGAATAAAGACTCAAGGTGTCTAAATGCTCATCATATGACAGCTGTCTCATAGAGCAAATCCTTTTGGTGGACATATACTGAATACTTTCCAGTTTTATTAAGCTAGCTACTGAAATTAAGCAAATGATCACACTGTATTCATTTAATAGAGCAGTGAGGGAAGCAAACAAAAGTATTACAACTTCAGGCGTCTTTGATCTTGCAAACCTTAATGCAAAATGCATAGTGCCTGTAGCTTTATTAAAAGTAGAATACAAGTGCAGTACAATGATGTTGCTAGGCTTGAGCAAAACACCCTATTAGCTTGCCCCAATACCTTATTTTCTTTGTCAGTAGTAAGTATCTTATGTTGTCTTCACTAGATATTATGCAATGTGGCAGAGAAATCCATGTACTGACCAGTCTTTCCAAGAACCAGAGTACCAATTTGTTACATTTCATCATGGTTTCTAACAGTCTGAAATGAGAATTGTTATCCTTTTTCCTTAATCCCGGACATTCCTATCAGAAACTCTGTTAACAAGCTTTGTAAGTAAGAATCAAATCCCCTCTGATGTGCCTATAAAAACAGAATGAAAGCCTACCAACTCCAGCCTTTTATCATGCAATCTATTTTCCACAAGTCCAATGTTAAAAATCTTGAGTTACACATTCTCTAAACTATTTAGTTTCTATTTCAAGTTCTTATTGGAAAATAAAAATCTTTGCTCACATTCGATCTTTGAACTTATTACATTCTGCACTCCTAGAGTTAATGAATCTTCCTACACATTCAGTGAAATGGTTGCATTCCTTAACCAGTTGGCTGATGGATTGAGTTAATGAATCTTCCTACACATTCAGTGAAACAGCTGCATTCCTTAACCAGTTGGCTGATGGATTGAGTTAATGAATCTCCCTACACATTCAGTGAAATGGTTGCATTCTTTAACCAGCTGGATGGTGGGATAATCAAAATCCAGAGTTTAGTCACCTAGACATGGAATCCTGAAAAAAATTTAACTTCTTTTAACAGCTGTCCTTCAACTTAGTAAACGTGTTTCCATTAAGACTTGATAAAAATCACAATTTTGCTTTGCTGGCACTTATCTTCATGCTTTTTTTTTCAGGGTCACACTATGATAGTAGCTACACTGTTACAGAATACCTGGTCACCATGTATACTTGTCACCAGTCTACCTAATTTTCAGTCATCTGCATACAGACAAAAATGATGCCTAATGTGATAATTATAACAAGAATATATCTATATCTATCTATATGTATATATATATACATATATATATATATATATATATATATATATATATATATATATATATGTGTGTGTGTGTGTGTGTGTGTGTGTATGTGTACTAAATAAGTAGGGACTTAAAATGCAGCCTTGTGGCATCTCATGCCCATATCCCAAGAGGATTTATCCAGTGGTGCATTTGCAGTCCGTTTGTCATTCCCTTCCATGTATCCAGATGCTAAACCAGTTGACAGTACTAATCACAATACCAAGCTGTTTAAAATTTTCCAATCAGTAACATGCAATCTACTCTGTCAAAGGCATTTGAAAAATTGATGAAGACAACATCTGTTTGCATATTATATTCCATGGCATGAATGATGCAATTATAAAAGATATAAATGCAAATTACTATGAGCACTGAAATAAATAGGACATGCTGGAGGGACAGATTCATAACCCAGAGGCTCCCTTCACTCTAGAATAAAATCCCAGTCCAGGTTAGGCAGAGTCCCTCATTGACTTTCTTCAAGAGGAATCTTGATGAGTGGATGGGAGATCGTAGGTTTACCCCGGGTATCACTTTTGTGTCACTGTTAGACAGAGGCACAGTATACTAACCTCGAAAAAGGGCATAGCAAAATAAATTTAAATGGGTGGCGAAAGCCAAACACATTCTGGCTAGGCTTATAAATGCCCTAGTATGAACCTATGAACCTATGAACAGGTCCTTTGTGTAGGCACATTGATAAATTATTATGCTTTCCTAGAGTATTAATTTCTTTTAATAATATTTTAACAGTAGTTTTTTAATGATTTTACAAGATTTGGGTAATAAATGTATCGGTCTGTAGTTTTAGTTCATTCCTAGTACCTTGCCTTTGAAGATAGATTTAATATTAGCAGCTTTCCTATCGGGGGGTTGAGCATCCTTTGAAACTGGCATTGAAAATTAAATATAATGCAGTATGATTCTTGACTATTTTAAAATTTCTATTTGTGATGCAATTACTTCCTGATACATTGTCAAAACATTTTTTTTATTTATTTTTTTTCACCATATCTGTAATGTCCTCCACAGAGAAGCAAATGTCTGAATGAGTATCATCTTCATTTGTGGTTATACTCAGTGACTTCCCTCCATAAGTTTCTACAAAGATATCAATAAATAAAGCTGCAATCTAGAGTCCTTTTAGATATGCAGTGCCGTCATACTTCATATTTACCAGATGTACATTTGTATCTGTCTAATGTTTCTTAAATACTTATAAGAAAATCTCTAATTGTCAGTAACTTAAGATTTTCTTCATAAGGCTTGTGGTCCATTAGTGCCTCAGCTTTAATCTTTTTGTCCAGATAATTTATTCTGGCCTTGACAAGCCTATTTCTTCCTAATTTAATTTTCCTTACTAATTTAGTTCTTATGCATATTAATCTTTTTGTTTGGTTTCGAGTAATAACAGCATAATTTGGTCCCCCAACAGTCACTGGGAGCCTCTTTTTTGTCTTAAACCTATAGGCAATTTGTTTTCACAAGTTCAGTATGTCAACAGTTGTTTTCCTCTCAAAAAGTGTATGACGATCTCCAGTCTGAAGATAAACCTGTGCTTTCCGATAATCTGCGATGACTGTATAAGTGGTCCTGCTACCAACTCTTACCTTCTCTGTATTTTGTTGTCTTTTCTTCACAATAGCAACTAATTGTTTACTGCCAAATAAAGATGCAGTATCTAAAATATTGTTTCCTCTTGTAGTTTTTTTTATAAGTAGTATTATTATTACCTGTTGCAAATTTCCTTTTACTAGGAGTATGTTGAGAGAATGGTATTACTAGAGTTGAAATCTATTGCCAGCTAAGTTTTTGAGGTTAATTCACTCTTGACAATTCCATTATGTGCACTTAGAGTGTATAAAATCAGTAAGTTCCAAGAAATCTTTATATTTGGACTTAGGTGATCTGTATAGCACATTGATCAATGTTGTTTCATGGCTTATTTTCAACAGATCACTTGTATAATCAGTGAGGTTTACCTGTTTGTCAAACATTTTGAAACATCTTTACTTTTTTTTCTTCTGCAGTCAAACCAATAATAGTTTGAGAAAGGCATTGACCAATTAAATTCCCAAAGTTATATTTCTGTAATAACAATGATGTCAGTATCATTTCATCTGGCCAATCAGCAGGCAGTGACAATCTTTTAGTTATGTTACATATGGCTGCTGGGATCTAGGATGTTTGATCAAGAGATCAAACGTCCAAATCCATAACCATCGAACACATTTTAATGAAAGTGCTTTAACCAAAAAAGCGCTTTCGTTAAAGCATGTCAATTAAAAAAAAATAATAATTACATTTACGTTTCTCCGGGAGGGGGCTTTGCCCCTCCTGCACCCCCATGTGTGGGGCTGTGCCCCCCCACACCCCCCTACTTTAATATTCTCCCTCCGAGACCACACTACAGTGGGGAAAAGGGAATTTTCCCTTATCTGCACCATAGTACGGCCTCAGCAACAGGCATACTTACGCAAAAGTGCTTCTTTGGTGAAAAGCACTTTTGCGTAAGTATGCTCGCACTTAATGGATTCGGACATTTGATCTTTCGATCAAACGTCCTAGATCCCTGAAATCTTTGATATTTGAAACTTCATTGTTCCTGCTATAGTTAGGTATAAGCAATCTTCAAGCAATAATTACCAGTCTCACCCAGTACTTGAATGGGTAATGATATCCCATTTTCTTAAAATTGCTGTCTTGATGAATTTTGCATCACCCATAATATATTTTACTTAAACCTGTGGTTACAGTGATGGAATACCACATAGCCAGACTTACTGTTGTCCTTTACAGGTCTTCATAGGCCAGTGAATGTAGCCTTAATTTTTCCATCTGGTAGACATGCTAATGTCCTAGTAATCTTAGCCCTACACAGTTATAAGAATCTATGCTCTTTATTGTAGAATCACCAATAATTAAGATTTATTTTTCTTATTTGGTGTTAATATACATCTCTTGCTACTGGTGACACAAGATTAGAGAATGACAACTTCAAATTGTTCACCACCTCCTGTCTGTTCTATTTCAGGATATGTATTTAATATGAACAGTTTACAGTCTTAGCTTGCAGCAGTGTGGTATTTTCTAAGAGTAAAGTGAACTATGCATGCTGCTGTTCTTAGGAATAAAGATTTCTAATTTTTATTTATCTTATGTATCTCCATTTTATTGGAAGCAGTGCTTTTTGACTATCATATGTAGCATCAGTTTATAAGCCTTCACTGGGAGCACCGCTGATGTTTGATTTGGATGTGTCTCCATTAGCTATGCTATAGTGTCAGTTATCCTCCATTATTATAATTTCCACTCTGAATGTTGTTGTGAAGTTTATTTGTCTTTTATTATGTCTGTGTGTTTCTAATGTGTGCTCCTACATCTTTGAATTGTGACCATGACTTAAATCGTAACTTATTTGAGAAATAAAGAAAACAGGTTGGGCTACTCAAAAAATACTTCAGAGTTGCATGAGTGCAACTTGTGCACTGTGTTTAATACACCTCCATTCATTGTTGCAGTTCATAGAGATGGATCATAGCAATAAAAAGCAGGGTACAGAACTAATTTGGCTGCTCTGAGTATCACACAGTACATGCTGTGTGTTCTGGCATTCGGTAGTGGGGGCTGGGGTGGGGGGTGGGCACTGTGTAGCATTGCATCACCACAAACTGAAGCAGGAAACGGCAAATTAGGATTGTCAATGTCCCTGATTGCACAGCACACCACTATCATGACCAGGAGTGGTTTATAAAATGTTTTGCTCATTAGGCATGATGTTATTACCATATCATGGTAATTTGATGACCTGGTGCTCTTGGAGCTCCCATTGACAAGAGCTTTGCAGCATTTCTGTATGGGAACAATGAAAGATATGGTTGAGCAGCAGGGTTGCCTGTACCATGGAGGATCCTGTGCAAGAATTTTTTTTTTAACTCTTTGACAGATATGCTGCTGAGGTCAGTATACTGAGCATAAAATGTCTTTCCTGGTAAATGCAACACAGACTGAATGTGCACAGTTGGAATCACAAAGGTTACCCTGTTGCACTACTGGCATACACACTTAGAAAAAAGCACCAACAGTAATTTCTAATGAAAAACAGCAATTGGGGAGTTTAACACTGGCAAGATGAACAAGGTCAGCTAGGTCCTCATTCAGTTTGCATTCACCAAGGAGCTAGGCAATCCAATAGTGCGTACAAGGTCTTACATTGTGTATCGTTTTCTGTGATGCACACAAAACCTTGGCATACCATTATAAGGAGTGCGATTCCTCCTCTTTGTCACACAGTGTTTGAGTAGCACTCACAGACATTCGTAACAGATATGTATGTCTTGGCCACTTACTTTGCCATTTCAATGCCTATTGATTGAACTGTAAAATTACTTTAAGTTTCTTTTTTTCACTTTTTCCATACCTCATAAGAATTGCTTTATATCTATATAACATATTCTTGAAATTAGATACTGTTTTTCACCACACTGCATTTCAACGATGTTGTTCCAGTCATCTTCCACACATTATTTGGCATGTGATTTCTTTATATTTCCATGAACCAGTAATCCTTTATCCTCTTAATTGTGATATTTTTCAGTTATGCATTTTTTGGAATGTTAGCACTCATTTAGGGTCTGTTTATTACCCTTAGGCACTTTAAATGTACTGTGATAGATTGTTTAATGCAAAGATATATTTAGTAATCACTTGTAGCTTCTTTGTGCATGGTTTCTGGCATAGATCCTGCAACATTTTTGTTGCCATAATTTGGACTTCCTGATGCAGGGCTGCAGGTTGAAAGTCATCTCATCAGCTGGACAGCATCTGCTTCACAGTCATCAACACAGCAGAACAGCAACAAAGGTGCTTTATACAGGTAGAGTGTAGCTAATTACATGCAAAATTCAAGGATGCAGATTACAGGCTGACATAACCTTGGATCTTCCAGTCTACAGCATTGCAATGTTACTATTATTATTAATCAGTACAGTTTATGTTTTATATACATACATATTGTGTGTGTGTGTGTGTGTATATATATATATGTGTGTGTGTGTGTGTGTGTGTGTGTGTATTAGACACACACGCACACACAATATATATATATATATATATATATATATATATATATATATATACTTACATATATATTTTATTACACACACACATTATTTATATATATATATATATATATAGAGAGAGAGAGAGAGAGAGAGCTATACACACACACACACACACATATATATATATATATATATATATATATATATATATATATATATAAACAACAGTGGCTGAAAGTTCATTATATTTAAATCAACTAATCAGACATACTGACTTTTTAAATATGTACAAGATCACAGTACAATCATAGCTGGGCATATGTAATTAGCTGGGGGTGTGGGGGCACAGGGGGCTTGCCCTCCAAAGAAATGGTTAGCTTTGCATTTTTCTGTTTTTCAGTTTTTTGGTGACTGACCAGTTGTGTTTCATCACTTGCCATTTGATATTTTGTTTTTTTCAATATATGGACATACATCATCCGTCAAACCAGTCAAATATGGTCCTTGTCACCTAGCTTGGATACTTGTGGGGGGTAACCGCTACACAACCCAGAGCTCTTTCATTCTTCATCTTGTCATCCCCTCAATTCTTGCCTCTCATTCATCCTACCTCCCTCTTCTCTTTGCTTCTTTCACATTTCTGCCCTTCCTTTTCCTCTTGTTTCCTCTGCATGCCTGTCTTACAATTCTTCTGTCTTCTCCCCATGGTATCCTTTTCTTACACTCACATCTTCTAATGTCTTCATACCTCTCCATGTAATGATATGCTGCAGACCGGTCCTATGACTCATATACCGGGTAAGTAAACTGATCTTTGTTCCCTTTTCAGCTGCAACACAGGCCACAATGGAAAAGACAGTAACAAGTAAGAAATGTGCTTAGGAACACAAAGAAAAACATTAAGGCATTTGACAAAGACTGCATGTATATAGTATGCATGTACAATGAATAACTATGTTGTGACACTGAAGAAGTGACACATTAAGCAACATTTACAAGAATGCAAACATTATTAATGGTTAGATGTACAATGTTAGCTTCATTAGAAAATACAGAATTGTGTGTTTGCATACAATGTAAATATAATTTATATAAATATTTAGAAATATAAAGTACATGATCGGAACAAATAAGAAAGAAAAATTGAACATTCACAGTTATACTGACAAGTATAATGAACTGCTTTAACAACCACATGGTGATCAAGATCTGACACACAGATCAATAAGGAGTGGTGAATTTTAACCAAAAAATGAAAGGTAATGGCAGCTCAAGATAATGGGTTACATCTTATTCAAAAAGCTGTGCTAAGCATGATTCTATTTTCCCATCCATGTTTTAACATACCCCCGGAGTGCAAGAATAGTGCAAGAGCTGCTGTACGCAATATGGCCGATAAGAGATCCAGGAATGAGCTCCCGGGACGTGCACAAGCACTCCTACACTATTCCTGTATGGACACCACTGCTATATGCTAATTACTTCATTTGCTGGTGAAAACCATGCAAATGAGGTGAATTAGCGATCCAGGAAGCAGGCAGGTATCTCTGTGCTGGAATAGTATAACCTGTAGAAATGTATTTGGTTACTAAACGAATACATTTCTGCAAATTACAAAACAGAGGCATGACAGCTTGAAAGAAAGCATGTATTCAATGTAGTAGGCATACCAATAGCCAAATATATGGCCACTGGCATGAAAAATAGTTGCAATTTTATAAATAACAAGTTTATTTTTTTTGGTCAATCTCGGATGTTTAAACGTAGGGCAGCAGTGTGCAAATGGGATCGGCCAAAAAATAAGAAAAATGTTGGAAATAAGTTTTTAAACCCATATCAGCATTTTGCCATAATAGTCAATGGCATGCATAAGACAACAATACCAGGGAATAGTGGTTGCTAAGGGGGAAGGCTCAGTGTGAGTGTGGTAACTATAAATTAGCATTCTGTTTTTATGCAAATGAGGGAATTGATAATGAATCACAGATTTCCTCTCAGTGCTAGCTTGCACCCAACCGTGTAGGTTCAGCAACACCATTGTATAAGTCTAAGAGGTAGATAACCTCATAAGGGGGAGTGTCGTGCATGCTGTAAGCTTATTGGAGCTCTGTGGCCTGTGTTTGCTGTTAGCTAAGCACAGCTAAGGAGTTGGGTGTGTCTGAGGCTGCCTAGTAGTGTTTACATTGCCTTAATGGGTGTGCATGCCACGCACTGGGTTTTAAACAAAAAAAAAAAAAAAACAAGAAATAGCAGCTATGTTCACATCTGAGCACTGGGTATGTATGGCATGCTTCTCGGCTTAAACAGGAAGGCAATGCAAAGGGAAAACAGTAATAGGAAGGCAATCAAGGAGAACTAGCATAGCTGGCAGGTGAAATGTATCAGAATCAGCCAATTACCCATGGAACAGCCTAGCGCACTACTATAAACTATGCAAACACCTTCCAGTCTGGTTTTTCCCACAAACTCTACACCACCGGTGTACATAGACGGGGAAAGTTTACCTGACAAAACTAACAGGGCTGCTGTCACGCTTATATATCAATGTGTGCAAGAGGCTGAGGGTAGTGAGGATGTGAATGCTAATGACCAACCCACAATGAGGAGAAGGAGAAGATTGTACACATCCAGGGTAACCTAGCAGGGGCTACATGAGCTCGAGATAGTGGAGCACTATGGGGTGGACAGGGACATTCTACAGCAAATTGTTGAGCTGTGCCGGCCACACCTCACACACAGAACCAGCAGAGGGGAACCCATCCCGTGGATCCCAAGGTATGTGTAGGCTTAAGTATACTAGCCACAGGTACCTTCCAAAGGGCAACTCGGGATATCATGGGGATCTCACAGGCATCAGCATCCAGGGTACTCCACCATTTCCTGGATGCAATGTCAGCAAATGCCGGTGAGCACATATAATTCCTCAACACCCATGAGGCATTGACCAGCAATATGCATCTCCTCCCACCAAATAGCAGAATACCCTGAGGTAGTGGGTGCTATAGACTGCACGCACATACACATCAAAGCACCACCCGGCAAGTGGGGTAAAGTCTACATAAACCGCAAGGGCTTCCCCTCCATCAACTGCCAGGTTGTGTGCAATGCCCAGGGCATTATCTTGAATGTGTGTGCTGGCAGCCCTGGAAGCTATCACGACTCCCACATCTGGCATATGACAGCTGTACCAGTCATTTGCCATTGGGGACATCCCATATAGCCACCTAGTGGGGGATGCTGGCTATGCACTGGAGCCATCCGTGGCTGATGACACCCATCAGAAATGCACACACACCCAAACAAGAACTCCATAATGAGGCACATGCACAGACCAGAATCATAATAAAGCATGTGTTTGGGATGCTCAAGTCATGGTTCCGCTGCCTGGACACATCCAGTGGAGGCTTGCAGTACTCTCCAGCTACATGTACATAAATGTTCATATCATGTGCCATGCTACATAATATGATCCTGCGTAAACAGCTGCAGCAGGAACAGCACAGGGGCAAGCCACACAGACCCACACCATTGCCAAGGCCATCACAGGTGCAGAGGGATTTGGAAGAGGAACTACCTGAGCCTCCCCATGTAGGCAGAAGGGGTTGTGCCCAGGCTTTGGCAAAGAGGAAATGCATAGCACATACACTGACACAGTAGGGACCCAGGGAATGACACCTCTCTCTGACTCGCACATACAGTAAAAGGGATGTCAAACATGACATTACCTGTGCTTTACCATGTATAGGGAGTGTACTATGTGCATCAGGCATAATCAGCCCTCCAGCACCATCCTCAATGCTGGCACAGCCACAAGGTAAAGCACTCTTCCTATCAATTGCTGAATGGAGTAGTATGTTGTGATAGTTGTATCTATGATATGGACATGAGCATGCAAGGGAAACGGGTGGCTGAATGGGATGGCAGCAGATAGTGGACACCTATATGGGCAGCATGAAATACATAAATACTGGTGTCAGCATAATAGGCAGTACTAGACAAGGTAACAAATCCCACAGCAATACATGTGGTGGACCAAATGTGTGTCCATAGGACACACACATGCATGTCAGTGAGGCACACATACTCACCACCAGCCTCAGCTAGCAGGACAGGTGTAGATGACCATAAAGAAAGGCTGGGCTAAGGCCTCCAATTGATGGCAATGGTTAACAGCCCCCTCCAGACCTATACAGACAGACTACAACAAAACTACAACAAGTCTGGCAGTTGTATGTTAGTTCTGAAGGGTAAGAAGACTGAAACTGAAATGTAGGTCAGTAAAACCTAAGATCTGTACTCTGCTGATATGCCTCCAGTCTGGATGATAGGTCAGAATACAAAATGAAATGGAAGCCAACAGAGTACCTGAAATATCAGTACAGTCATAGCAAATGTTTAAAGTCGTCAGGTGCCCCCCCCCCCACACAAAATCCTATGTAGAAATATAGTAACATGGAAGTATGAGGTGTAATAACAGTGGAGCACAGATTACCCGTGCTGGCCCAATCTACAGGATAGATTGTTGCATGTGTACAATATGCAGGGGTCCATGTGTTAGGTTGTTGTGTGTTCAACTTGTGTGTGAAAGTGGTCAGCATGTAGGCATGGAGAGTTGCGTCTCAGTGGCCTATGGGCAGTACTATGGATAACAGGGCCATGTTCCGACAACTGCAGTGCCAACCACAATGTTTCTCAGCAATACCCATGTCAGCAGTCATCCATACTCACTGTCCAGATGTCAATATCTGTCACTGTCTGAAAGATGGACATGCCATGAATGTGAAGCCATACATACCCACAGAACACAGGTGGAAGTACCCTAGACAAAATACATAAAATGTAACTGTCAACTGCACACAACTTTGGAATTGTACATGAAGGTTAATAGCACATTAGTTGTCTGTGTAGTATGGAATACTGATGTAGTCTGGCCAATCACTGGCAGACCACAAAAGGCACAGTTATGAAGTAATGAGAGACTGCCTATGTCCCCGCACAAGGCAACATAAGGGGAATGTCCCATGTATATCTGTGAGTCAGCTGCAAGTAGCTTCCATATCATATATGCCCTCAGCTCACCCTACCATCAGCCACAGGTTTATCACAGGTCATATCCTTGCTGTTGTAAATGAGTACAGTATGACTATGACCCACTTCTGTATGGGAATACCCACAGAATGCAGCATGCTGAAGAGGTGTCCCTTGCAGGTGTGTCCCTAACTGTAAGCAGCACCCTACCTGCATCCAGACCAATGGATTAATATGGACAGGAACTATTGCCATTAATACCTTGCACACTTACCCTGTCACCCCAGGTGAATCCACTGGCTCACAGTCTGGGAATGTAGGAGTGACAGAATATACTGGCCTAATACAGATAGCCTCCATCGCTATCAAATGGCCTACAGTTCTCTGTCAAAGGCCTGTGCCTCACCCATAGTGCCAATGTATGGCATCTCATGAGGTCCCAACTAACAACATAACACAGTCAACAGAACACAAATGCAAGGTCATGTTAACAAATCCCAGTAGCATGCCCACCATGTCCTACTGCATGAACTGTGGACCAACCCCTAAATACTGCTGGGATGAAGGGTCAACTATAGGGATACTTCACAGATATTGCTTGCATAATGTTAGGAAGTGGATAGAATAACAGAGTGGGGGTGTAGAAGCATGGACATCATAGAGTGTGTGAAGTCTGAAACTCTGATGTGTGCCCATACTACCCCTGCCTGCAAACCCAGTAATGGGTGGCTACAAACCTGCTTGTAAACCACAATGTGAAGGGGAACTGACCAGATATATGAGCCCTGCCTCTGGGTAACCTGGGAGAATCTGTACAGCTGAGAGGTATGGCCACAGCAGGATATGGCCATTCTGTTACATCGATATATGTACAAGAAGGGGATCCTCAGCCACCATAGTACCAGGGTGCTGGCCATTTACACAGACCTATCAGCAAGTGTCTGCAGCTACCCCTCCAGAATGGCATGTGTGTGTGCAAGAATATGTAGGCTGCAGACCACAATACTGGACACAGCTTCATTCATCTTGTATTTCCCAGGAAATAACTGTGAGCAAATAAGTATATCTGTCAGTAGTTGATGACATAATACATCACAGTATAAAACAGTACATATGTCTAAATATCTCTGCTAACACCAACCATGTAACACAAGCAGCACAGACAGCAATAGTTACAGTATCCCACTATCTGCCGCCCATTATGGCTCCATATTGTCAACCTATGTGCAGATATCCTGCAGAAACAGTTTGATAGCTATAGGTGTAGAACACCAAACCCTGGACTGGAGTACAACCCTACCTAGAATGGAGTCACACACTCAATACCGAAGGTCATATTGGGCATGCTCCTACACTTAGAGAAATGAAGCCCATGTCTGACAACACAGTGGACTATACATATCTGTCAGTCGGAGATATCTGTGCACACACACTACACTGTACACCATTCATGCTTTGCACACACATTGGATAGGAATACTCACATATATCCAAGGCCAGCACACTACAATATGTCAAACATACACACACAGAGATATAGGGAAGAGAGAGACAGACAGTGACAGAGAGATTTCCATGATGAGGCCTGTCCCATGCACCACACATGCAATTGTCCGATGTCACATGATGTGCTGATGTCAATCACTGTACACATACCTTTTGGTAGCCCTCAGCCCTATAGTGTCTGTGGTGCTTGTGATAACTGTGTAACATGATAGTAAACATCAGTATTCATCTAGCATTTGTATACCCAGTCCTGTCAAATGTAAAGTTGTGTGTGACTGAGTGTGTGTGTCTGTTTCCAGAGGAATTATTTATGGGCCATTCACACACACTGCACTTCCCATTGCCCATGTTAGCACTCCTGCTATCAGTCACCTTGAAATAACCCTCTGACCAAGTCTCAGTCCTATAAGCTACGTGGCACTTGCAATACATTTGTAACACTGTAGTGTAGAAAACTAGTTAGGTAGGAATTGTAATCCCAGACATGGCAACTGTGAAACTGTGTGTGTGTGTGTGTGTGTGTGTGTGTGTGTGTGTGTGTGTGTGTGTGTGTGTGTGTGTGTGTGTGTGTGTGTGTGTGTGTGTGTGTGTGTGTGTAGATGAATGATTTTGAGGCCATTCACACTCTCTACACATCCCCTTGCCCTACTTTTGTAAGCCTGCTGATGTCAGTCACCTTGAAATAACCCTTTGGCCAAGTGCCAGCCCTATACACTTCGTGGCACTTGTGATAACTGTGTAATACTAGAGTGTAGCATACTAGTTAGGTAGGAGTTCTAATCCCAGATATAGCAACTGTGAAACTGTGTGTGTGTTTGTGAGAGAGAGTTTGTGTGTCTTTAATGATACCTGATTTTATGGACATTCACACTTACTACTCTCCCCTTACCCCTCCTTAAGCACTGCTGCTAATGTTACTCACCTTCAAAGATACATTTGGGCAGTTCTCCAACATATAACCTCCATGGCACTTGCAATAAGTGTGTAATACTGTAGTGTAACGTACTAGTTAGGTAGCAGTTCTAATCCCAGATATGGCAACTGTGAAACTGTGTATGTTTGTGTGAGAGAATGTGTGTGTCTTTGATGATACCTGATTTTATGGACATTCACACTTACTACTCTCCCCTTATCCCTCCTTTAGCACTGCTGCTGATGTTAGTCACCTTCAAAGATACCTTTGGACAGCTCTCTAACATATAAGCTCCATGGCGCTTGTGATAACTGCATAATACTATAGTGTAGCATACTAGTTAGGTAGGAGTTTTAATCCCAGACATAGAAACTATGAAACTGTGTGTGTTTGTGGGAGAAAGTGTCTGTATCTTAGATGATATCTGATTTTATGGACATTCACACTTACTACTCTCCTCTTACCCTTCCTTTAGCACTGCTGCTGATGTTGCTCACCTTCAAAGATACATTTGCACAACTCTTCAACATGTAAGCTCCATGACACATGCCATCAATGCAGAACAATTTAGTAGCAATAACTATATAGGTATGGGTTTGAATCTCATCTGTGGAAAGTGTTTGTGTGTGTATACATATGTATGTCCATACCTCAAAGATTGTGGCACCATTTTCATCCAGTACACATCTCAGTGCCTGACTTTAGCAGTCCTTCAGATATCATCCACCTTAGAAGTACCTGTTTCCAACCCTCAACCATGTAAGGTCAGTGGTGCATGTGGTAAATGCATAACATAATGGTCCGAAAAGATTGTTCGATAGAGGTTTGAACCTCACCCCTAGCAAATGTAAATGTGCGTGTGCAGGGCAAAATTATTTTTGGGATTTCTCACCCACTACATCACCCAATGCCACTATTTACAAGGGCTGGCAATGTTCCTCACCTTAGAAGTACATTGGGACAGCATACATCCTATAAGCTTCGTGGCATGTACGATAAATGTGGTACACTGTACTAGCAATGCATAGCTAGGTAGGGATTTGAATCTCAGTACTGCCAAGTGTGTGTGTGTGTGTGTGTGTGTGTGTGTGTGTGTGTGTGTGTGTGTGTGTGTGTGTGTGTGTGTGTGTGTGTGTGTGTGTGTGTGTGTGTGTGTGTGTGTGTGTGTGTGTCATCAGTATCTTGTCTGTGGGTTGCTGTGATTGTGTAATAATAGAATCCATTGTGGGGTGGGTTTTGCTTAATTATTATGTTGAGGACCTAGTATATGTCACAATGTCCACCTTACAAGGCCAACAGATGTCAAACACCAGACAGGTTGGTGTAGACAATCTTGAGCCCTACATGTGACAGTATGGATTAGTGAACAATATAGGCAACCCTTTTGTTACTCAGAGAACACTCTCTACCTACATATCATACACAAACACACTTGGCTAGGCAACAACCACTATATTGGTAGTTCCTTGCATATTGCCTCACAGATAGTAACCACAGTGTGATAGCAGTGGACTACATGCCTGTTGACCACAACAGTACCACTGACATCAGAAAGTATGTTGATGTGTTACATCTCCTGACTGTGTGTTATCCAGCAAGTAAAAGGACATGGCACCCTATTCCATAGGTTCATAGATTCTATCATATTAGATTAGTACTAACACCCTTTACATGCCATTTTTTCCAGCCTAGCCAATTATCCCTTGTGAGACTCAAACCCTGCACCTTGTGTTTGTAAGGCAAACACCTTAACCATTAGGCCACCATCCCATCAGTAGCCAAATAAATGTGTACAGTGGCCCTTTTGCCATGTTCCCCACTGGAAGCCTGCAACAACTTTAGAGTTTGCAAACGTACCGCACAAAGGGAATACCATGCCTTATACACATGCCCTGTATGGACAGGCACCACAAACTCTACTGAATACCCATATCATACTGTCAGTGTAGGTGCAATCATGACCTCAGTTACATAGCCAGGTTTCACCAAATGAGGTCAGGAATGCTACATCAGAAGATAACAATCTGTCCACACAACATGCCCCAAAGACCTCAAGTACACTTCCACACATAAAAGAACATACATGTGGAACATGTGCACAACCCAGACACTGTCCATGTTATGGAATATAGATCACATACATGGGAAGCAGTGCACATCACTGGCCACCCACAATAGAAACCCAGATGAATGGATGGTGAATACAATACCCACACCTGGGGACCACTCCAGAGACTACACCCCTGAGCCACACGGGGCTATTATCATGTGGCCTGATGCCAAAGTATTCCCTTGGCCTAGCCTTGTAGAGCCTTTAGGCCCATTCACCTACTACACACTTGGGAAACAATGAACCTATGTATCTCAATACTGCAAGTGCGTGTGTGTGTGTGTGTGTGTGTGTGTGTGTGTGTGTGTGTGTGTGTGTGTGTGTGTGTGTGTGTGTGTGTGTGTGTGTGTGTGTGTGGAGCTGAATGATTTTGAGGCCATTCACACTCACTACACCTCCCATTGCCCTACTTTAGCATGACGGCTAATGTCATTCACCTTGAAATAACCCTTTAGCTATGTTTCAGCCCTATAAGCTCCATGGCGCTTGCGATAACTGAGTGATACTGTAGTGTAGCAAAGTACTTAGGTAGGAGTTCTAATCTTGGTCCTAGTAACTGTGATAATGTGTGTGTTTGTGTGAGAAAGTGTGTGCGTGTCTTGTCACCTGATTTTGTGGACATTTACACTTACTACAATTCCCTTACCCCTCCTTTAGCACTGCTGCTGATGTCACTCACCTTCAAAGATACCTTTGGACAACTCTCCAACATGTAAGCTCTGTCGCACATGTGATAACTGTGTAACAATGTAATAGCAATACATAGCCAAGTAGGGGGTTGAAACTCAGTACTGGTGTGTGTGTGTGTGTGTGTGTGTGTGTGTGTGTGTGTGTGTGTGTGTGTGTGTGTGTGTGATCAGTGTCCTGTGTCAGTGTTGGGGTGATTGTGTAATGACAGGATCCATTACAGTGTAGGTTTTTCTACATTATTATATTGAGAACCTATATGTCCCCAATGTCCACATTACAAGCCCAGCAGTTGTCAAACACTGTAGAGGTTGTTGGAGACAATGTGACAGTATGGATTAATAAACAATATAGGCAACCATTATAATACCCAGATATCACTCTCCACCCACGGATCATACACAGACGCACTTGGCTCTTTCTCTCTTCTTTTCTTCCTCTTTCTCTGTCTCTATCTCTCTCTCTGGTAGATGTGGAAATATACATCTGCTTTGCATAGGCAGCAGCTTGACTTTTGTAGGTAATGCTCATGATCAGCTAATGGCCTGTGCACGAATTGGAGCCCCCCACTTGCTAATTACATGTGGAACAGCTGTGGTATCATTCCTATAGCCAATTGCATGGAAACACACTCCCATAACTAAGCACTTCATGTGGGTGTTGGCCGTTTTCCTTCACTGTGAGCAGGACTTCATGTGGGTTTCTGGCAAACAGCATCACAGAGGGTAGTTGGAAATACCTCTTACAACAAACACTGTGGAGACAGGCCAACAAACAGGAGGGGGATGTTCCAGACATGGAGACAGAATGTAAGTATTACTGCTCTACATTTGAAGTACTGTTGGTTTAACAGGGTTTGTGTGGATATGGCTGTTCTGCATGATTTAAAGTCTGGCATGACAGTGTTATATGGTTGAGGAAACTCTCACCTATAGGGCTATCTGCAGACTGGCCAGAGTTTGGAGTCTTAGATGTGGTGTGCTACTCACACATTTTCTGTCTTTAGAAATGCAATAGCATACTCTGATGATTGCAGTCAGTAAATGGTGACATCCATGTGTGTTACTGCCTTCATATCACTCAGAAGAGATCTGTCACAACAAACCCTGATACACCAGCAATTTTCTCAGTTTATCACAGCAATATCTCAATATTGGCCCTGTGTTTGTGCCTCTGTCCCCCAAGTCTGTCACCCTTTGTCTTTATGGCATGCAGTAAGAGATACATATGTACAGTATATCATTATTTACTGACATCATTCCTGATAACAAGCCAGTGATACATCAGACTGCCAGACATGTTATGTATAGGAGGCCTTATATTTGAGGACAAAACCTGGACATTCTGTTGTAGTCTGTACAGTAGTGAGGTCTGTGTACTTATGGTGATTGTTGACAGAGTGTCAGTATTGTGTAGCAGTGTATTGTGAATATGTTACTTGGCCTGTGTACAGACTGGGGTGGATGTCAATGTTCTTGGTCCTGTTCCATCTGACATTGCATGCTGCTCCAGTTTCTGGTACCCTGTCAGCGTATATGTTTGTAGGGCCAGACTGAGACATGTCCCATACCACAGTCAGGCGTCAGACTACACTGTGAATTGGGCCAGTATATGTAGGGTTGGTGTGTGAGTGGCAAATATGAGGATGGTTTTGTTCACACAGTCCATATACTGTACTATTAATTAGGCTTACCATAATGTGACTGTGACTGTGTTGAGATTGGTTGTGGGTATGCACTTTCACACTGGTGTCTGTTACTCTGTGCTGTTACATGCCTGTAGTGCCTGCTATATTTGCAATTACATGTGTATTCCCCCATAGGAAGCTTGGGTTAGTGTTGCTGCAATCTTTCTGTAGTTTACACAGTACTTAGTGACATGCCTAGCAGCTCAGTGTATTTACCTAGTGTGATGTTATGTCCAGATGTTTGTCAGATGTATGGTTGCCTGGCCACCATACATGTTGTGTATTTCAGAAATTTCAGTGGGATGCTGTGAAGATGTATATCACTAACTGCTCCTCCATCCTTTTTTTCTCTCCTTTCTCAAAACTTATCCTAGTGACTCCCTTCATTTCATTTCCACTCCCTCTCCCTTTTTCCTTTCTCATAACTCAGGCTAGTGACTCCCTTCATTTCATTTCCTCTCCCTCTCCCTTTCTGCTTTTCTTATAACTCACCCTAGTGACCAGCTTCATTTCATTATCACTCCCTCTCCTTTTTTTCCTTTCTCATATCTCAGCCTATTCACCTTTCACTGTTCTACTCTCTTGCTCTAGTTCTTCTTTCCTCTCACCTCATGAAACTGAGTGCATAAGTGCCTTTACTCCACATTATACTTATGTACTACAAAATGCTTATGTTTTAATTTCATTCAATGCTTTGTTACAACACCTTGCTCAAATGTTATATTTCTGTCTTCTATATTACTGTTTTTAGTAGTTTTGAAAACTGTATTGTATTTAACTTTGTTGATATTAACTTTCTAATAATTATATATGGAGCTTTTCTCCCCGGGCCTCCATTGAAAATGGGTTTATTTTGGCCTAATGAACTTCCCCAGTTAACAAACTGCAAATGAGTAAAGTATGTGGGCTTGGGACCTCTGGTCCTCCAGTTAATACGTGTTAGGATGACAGGAGGGTGTGAATGCATCAACTGTGTGAGCTTATCTACTCCAGTATTTGTGATATAACCCCATTTTCATGGCTGTAAACATCCCCTTTGTCAGGCTTGGTCCACACGTCTTGCAGTAAGGAGTTCTATGTATACCTCTGGACTGACAAGATTGTTTCACTGTCTACGTTTATTGGTTATATTTCTGCTGTATTCCACAGGATAATTACTGTGATTTGTGTGGTACTTCACTATGATGATTTTAGGATGTCTGTCAGTAACTGATGGCATACATGTTAGTTTCAGTAGAGCCTTCTTACACAACATGTCTGTTGACACAACCCCTGTTACTGTAGCAACATTCTACATTTATAAATGCAATACTTACATTACGTTCCCTTGCACTAAGAGGTTGTGAATTATGGTGCTGAGGTATGACTCCACTACATGTTATGGGCATATGTTTTATATATATATATATATATATATATATATATATATATATATATATATATATATATATATATATATAAACTATATGGGTTACTATTAAAAATTCGATGCACTATTGTACGCCTGTGAAGTATTCGAACGACATATGTTCAAATACTTCATATGTGTGAAGGCTACAATTTCGAATGTTATATTTGCGAATGTACTGAGCATTCACAACTATGAACGTTCCAAGGGATGTACAGGGATCGCAGTACAGTGCGGTTAGGGAAATACATCCCTTTCCTCACTGTAGTGCAATCTCAGAGTTGGAATATATAGTTGGGGGGTGTGGGGACGTCCCCCCGCAGCCCCCCTGCATAAATGGGATGTTAGCTGTAGTACTTAGGGAGTTATGGCAAGGATGGTATTGATGTTAATTGCTGTAAAATGTCATATTCGCCATTTTTGACATTAACAGCTGATTTTTTACATTAGGACCATTCGGTAATGTGTACTTCTGGATTTATAGTTCGCTGTTTAGTACTGTTTTTATTTTGACTTTCAATATTATAATAGTAAACCTAAATATATATATATATATATATATATATATATATATATATATATATATATGTGTGTGTGTGTGTGTGCATGTACATGTATACATATATCTACATATGTATATATATATATATATATATATATATATATATTCTTGTTACGTGTAAACAGGAGTGTTGTATATACCTTCTCAGATGTATCCCACCATATTTATCTGATATGTGTATATTTAGATATAAAAACATGAGTGATTCAACACTATTTTCACTAACAAGTAGTAAACAATTGTAGTAGTCAAAGCAGTTGTTCACTACTATTGTACTGAATCATATATTTGAAAAAGCAACAGACACTTTTACAGCTCAGATGGCTTAGTGGTTATGGGCTGTGACTATAGTCTAGAGGGTCCTGGGTTTGAGACCTGCAAGGGCTGCTTATTTTGTTGCTAGGCAGAACAAGGACTGTTGGATGCAGAGTGGTTAAGGCAGTTTTGAGCAGCTTTAAGTGGGTTTGCGCGGGATTGCGCAAAGTTAAGCGGTGCTAATGTATGGTTAAACGAAAAGGTCCTCACAATATGTAGGCTTCGCTTACCAGTGTGCAAATCTGCTTAGCATTTACATTTAAGCAATGCTTACGCCTGCTAAGCATAGTTCAGCCCTGGTAACCAGTTATCACATACCAGTCTGATAAAATAGCAGGATAATGACATCTTTAATAAGTGTATTTAATTACATGTACATAACATGCTTCTGTGTGCTGTCATTACAGTAGCAAGGGTTGTGAGTATACTGTATGGGACACCTGAGTATACATGGCTAGTACCACAATCTTTTCTCTTTGTATGTGTTTCATACATGGGTAGTATCCTAGGTTATATGCAGTCACACTTGCATGTATTGTATAATTACGGTACTACTTTTAACAGTGCTTTTCCAAGTAAGAGTAGATTGCAGATTCTAGTATTGGAAACATACACCCCTGGATGCAAAGCTGGACTCTGCGTACTGACTATCGTGTTCTTGGTGTGTGAGCTGTATGTTTTTAAGTATCTCCTATTGGATATTGATCTGATATTTTGATAATAACTGTAGACTACTATGTGTTTAGGACATGTCATTGAGGACTGTTGTCATATAGTAATGACATACCTATCAGTGTCAGACGTCTAGCTGTCAAAACATTCATCCTAATGCATAACCTGTTGGCTAGCTAATTTCTGTCTGTCCTCTGTACAGATGTGCAGATGTCAGGTGTCCCTCTTGGCTGCTTACAGGCAATCTCTGATTGACTGACACTGACATGTCTGCCCAGCTGTGTTATGAATGCCACAGCTAGGAACCCCCACCCTGTATGCACCACATGCCATGGATAACTCAACCAGACTACCAAAGTAAACAGAACATGTTTGGGTACAGGACTCTAACTCAGACACTGGCCATGTTATGTAATATATGTTGCATACATGTCAGTTGGAGCACCTCACTGGCCCTCTGCAAGAGAAAACCAGATGATTGGATGTTGAATTTAACTGTCACCCTTGGGATCACTCAAGTGGCATTGGATGATAGATGGCCTGCTGACAAATGTCAGGTGGCATGATACCAGTGTATCCACATGCCCTACTCTTCTCGTCTTTCCATGGACATTAGCCTGGTACACACCTAGGAACACCAGCACCTATGGACCTCAGTACTGACAAATGTGTCAGTATGCATTACTGAGAATAACAGTGTCTGTGTGTTTGTAAACTTGTAGTTGAAAATTCTCTGAGGGCCTTCTCACCCACTACACTCCCCACTGCTATACTTGGAAATGGCTGCTGCTGTAACTGTCATTAAATGTACCTTGTTACACTCTTCACCCTGTGGGCTACCAGGAGCTTTCAGTACCAGCATAATGCTGTTCTACAAATGGGTAGATAGGTTTGGGTTACCCTCTGAGTCCTGACAGATGTGAGTATATGTGTGTGTATGTGTGTGCAATTGTGTGTGAGTGTGCATATTTGTAGGAGATGGCATTCTGAGGCCACATTCTCCAAATACAATAAACCTTGCCATGTATTATAAGGGATGGTGATGTTGCTGACATTAGGAGAGCCATAATAAATCCTCACCCTACTATCTCTATGGCATGTGCAATAAATGCATATCCCTGTAGTAGCACTGATTAGATAGGCAAGGGTTTGTATTGCAGTACTGGTCAGTGTGTGACTGTGGGTATGTCAGAACATTATCATGGGTTTCAGTGAGTACAATATCCAATGTGGGGTGTGTGTGCTGGGTATACTGCCTTTACACCATGGTACCACCAGTACATGTCCCAAGGTCCACTGTATTAGGACCGCTGTCACCATCAACCATACAGGTAACTGATTACACTATCCAGCCCAATAATGCATGTGCTGTGTGCAAAATCTCTGTAACAGTATGGACTCACTGACAAGGTAGTTAGCACTGCTAAACCCAGGTCTGTTAAATGTGTATATGACTGCATGTGTTTGTCAATGTGTATATGACAGTATGTCATACTATATATTGTTCATGAACACCCAGTACATCCCCCATTACCATACTGTACAAGGCCTGGTGATATTTTTCACGTAACAGGAAACTCGGGACACACATCACCCTAAAAGCTCTGTGGTGTGTGCAACTAGGGCCAAACACATCAGTAGCAATAAGTACCGAGGTAGGGGTTCTACTCTCAGTGTTGCCAAGTAAGTGTGTGTGTATGTGAAGGGATCTACTTCAGTTTGCAGAAAATATATGTCCCAGGAAATCATTTGTCAGAGAACTAACTGGCAAAAGGTAACATTTCAAAGCGATTATCTTGTGGAAATTCATTCCATCAAAACTAGTAGTGGATATGTAAATGCCCTCTTCCCCACTGTACAGCTGTACAGTGATACTGGAGTTAGTATATATAGTTGGGAGTGTTTGTTGTGGGCACAGCCACCTACATTGGGGTTATTGTTGTGCGTATCCCCCCGCTTAGTGTGCTGTTATACTGTACAGTTTATGTTAACAGGTTAAATAGTTGTTAATCACACTATGTGTGGTTCTACGCCACCCTACACCTTCCAAAGTACGGGGCTGTGCCACCCACATCAGCATATCTATGTTTACCAACTCCAGGATTGCACTACATTGGGGAAGAGGACATATACCCTGCTAGTACCATTGTCAATGACATTAAACTGGTGGACTGATTATTTACTGATGTGATGTTTTGGCAATTTGGTCTTGGTGGAATTACATAGGCCAAAATGAATTCACTGCAAAATGAAGTACACCCATGTGAACAGTATTTTCTGTGTATTGCATCAACACCAAAGCCTCTGTGTGTGTATGTTGTTCACAAACATTTGGTGTGCGCCACCCAGTACACTTACCATTGCCCACTGTAGAAGAGCTGCTTACATCAGCCACCATGCACTCACCTGTATACACCCCTCAGACCTATCAGTCATGTGGCACATGCAGTAACTGTTATACAGACCTGTTACTTGTGTTTATCTGTACCCGGGATATAACACAGTCAATGTGTTACCACACTGCCACACCCCTTGTAGGAAAGGACAGCAGACCAACATCCTGCTGACACATAGACACCAAGAACACAAACAGAATACATTATGGAGACCACAATCAGTCAGTGTTAATAACAGTTATAATGCATCATGGCTGGACAGCTACACACCCTAATGTGTAAGCATTAATCATTCCAGCTGAAAACACATTAAACAACATTACATTGCTAAACCTTAGTACATTCATCCTGTGCATCAGAACCATATTAGCATGTCCCTGCATCGATGGTATGAATGACAGGGATGTGGCACAGGTATCTTATGCACAGGGTGTGTTGTTGGCTTGCCAGAGGCCTAGGCTGAGACATTTGGTTGACATCTTGTGTGTGGGTTAGGGGGTTCTTTATTAAATGGACTGTGCAGACGTGGTGTGTGTAGGTATGGAGGTGCCCTAGGTGTGTTGGTGATGTGTGTGTGTATGTATGCACACATTTCTGCCATGTGGCTGCCCTATACAGGAATTTGTTGGACAGCTGCAGACTGTACATGGTAGGGTGTACAGTTCACTGTGTCCGGCCATGGACATGGGAACTGTGCCTGCCAGGGGTTCCATGGGCACTACCAGGCAGAAGCCCAGTTATAGTACTTTCCGCTGATGACACTTGTCCACTGGATCCGTGTCCCTGCTGGGACTGGCCAAGACCACGTGCATATGGCCTGGTGCATTGTGGTGTGGACAGCACCCCCTCCTGCAGTGCTGTTGCTGGTACTGCCACTATGATAGCAGCTGTGAGTTGTTGCACATCCATTTAGACCTCCACCTGTTGGTGTTGCTGACCTACATCCACATGGTTGATGCCCTACTCCCACAGACACCAGATGGTCAAGGATTCCCACCATCTTACCCTACCATCTATCCATGATCTCTGCAAAATAATGGTGGGCACCTGCAAGATCACGGATGTTGTCACATACAGCAGAAAGATTAGCCCTCTGGAGCCTCAGACTATCTCTGGTGTAACATTCCATACGTGCGTGTGCCTCCATAATGGCTCAAAACATGCGTCTGATGACACCTGCTGTGGCACTTCTACCAGGGGCATGATGGTCAGCAGCTCTCCTATGAGCACCCCTGTACATCTGCCTGTGTGGTATCTCACCAGTCATCATGCTATGACTGCTGTGTACAGACACACTTGCCATAGTCATCACACTTTCCTGTCCCATGCCACCACCCGTAAAACTGTCCATCATCTATGGCCACTGGTGATGGGTTATGTATGGGCATTGTGACTGTGTGTGGGGATGGGGTGGATAAAAGTGGGATGTCAACCAGTGGCACAGATTCAGCCCCTGACAGCCCTGCCTGTGCCTCACTATGACTATCATGATTGTCAGAGTCTGTATGGACACTAACATCAGTTTGCCTGCGGGACCCTGACCCACCTCGTCACGGGTGAGGGCAGACAAGAAATGCAAATTAAGACCTGTACATTATGGTTTACTTCTACACACACACACACACACACACACACACACACACACACACACACACACACACACACACATACTCGGTCCTTGTTGCCAACATTATACATTATATTATACATATATATACATATACATTATATGTGATGCATGAGTTGTGTTAGTAGGTGATGCCCCTTCTCCTGGAACACACTGCACCCATGTACACAGTATTGCTCTGCACCTGTACAACACACTGTCATGTACTGTGCACCATACCTCACAAGTGTACACACCATTGCTGAATGTGTATATGTGTGGCAGTTATGTTTGCTCTGTTGCTCACAGCCCCTATGTGTTTGTCTGACATATACTTTGGATGCTATGAGGACTGATGTCAGTAATTAATCCCTGTCCTTTGATTTGCAGATCTCATCATCAGCAGTGCATATATGTGCAATAAAATCCAGTTATGCTGACAACCTTCAAAACTTAATGTGGATATGAGGAGTGTACACACCCTTGTTGACATGCCAGCCTCTTCTATGATATGCAATGCGGCCACAATACTGCATTTGTTAACATTACACACACCTGATATGTGACATATCACCTGTGCAGTCCAGTTCAGTATCAAACAAATGTGTTAGTCATGCAGATGCTGAATGAGATGCATACAATATGTGGTTTGCATAAGTGTGCACACCCTTAACACAATGGTTTGTTGAAGCACCTGTTAAGTGAACTACAGAATTCACTATTCCTAGAAGGAGTATACTAGCATGGCCCATCTTCACTTGCCATTATTTGGTCACTCTGCCCTACAAATGTCCCCCAACTCTGCCAAATTGCAAGGTCAGCTCATGTGCACAGCCCTTGGAGGTCACACAGTGGCTTCACTATTGCTGTAGAATCAGGGTTATGTCTGGCACAATTCATGACCTTCACTGTATTCGGATACAGCCATTCTTAGCAAGCTTTGGATGTATGCTTCAGTCCACTGTTGTGTTTCAAGCTGACACCTCTCCTCATCCTCGGCCTTATTGCAGATGCTTGACAACTATGGGCCACACATGGCTGTTATTTTGCAGTGTTCCAAATTCCAAACACCATGTCTACCGGCCTAGTTCCAGGTAATGAACAGCAAACCTAAAGGTGTACACTGGCACCACCAAGCTAAATATTGGGGATGGTGGCCTTGAGGTGGAGTGAGGTATTGCTTGCTCGCCACACGTATCTTTATGAATACTGTCTGTAGGTTTGAGTCTTGGTCTGATGACATTACACATTGCAACACATGCCTTTGGGAGTTGATATTATGCTTATGCTACCTGTAGAAAGCCTTGGATGATGTATCATGTGGGACAACTCTTCCTTCTGATTACCCTAATCCATGGGCCACACCTATGCAGAATCCAGGCAATTGTTGACACAGGTACTGCACAGGCAGTACTTGCTAGACATTCCTGCAAGTCCCTCAGTGTTGCTGCATGTTTCTGGGCAGCCTCCATGACCAGTTTGCAACATGTTTTGTCATCTGTTTTGGATGGGCATCTATTTATTTTCTACATCAATGTTGTCCAATACTTCATACACACATACATGTCTGTCTGCACTGTTTGCCATGGTATATGCAATGGTGAGGTAAGGCTACTTTTCCCAGTCTTGAGTGCTACCTTTTGGATATGGGATCCATTTCACGGTTTGTAAGATGTGTGCAAGCAACGGCTGCCTCTGTTGCATGTGAGTGGGCAAATGTCATGGACATACTTCTTGGACAGCAGACCATTACTTGGTGTAACATTGAGGCCCTGTACTTGATGGAAGTTGTGTAATCAAGAAGAGTGAATGCTGTCAGTACATCACAAGCGGCTTTCACAATATGTTATTTGGAGTGTGTGCACACATATGCTTCCAGTGTTTGTTAAGGTATGTATTCCCCATATTTGTTATCGTAATATAGGATTCCATATTACACATTCATTGCTTATGTTAGGATCACATTACAGGTTGTAAAAGGTGTGGAATGTGGAATTGTGATTTGTTATTTATATCAGGAACAGTTGCCATTGTAATAGTGCTGTATACACTGTTGTAGCCACTGTATAAGGGTAATGTTTCAGACATGTCCCAACTGTAGGCCATTTGTCCCACCATTATGTTCATCTCTGTCCACACATCTTGCACTGACAGGTTGTTAGGTATACTGTAGCACTATTACAAATACATACCCCTCAGATATGCCACCATGGTGACCACTGTGATGCAGTGCAGTTAACACCAGCAATAAGTGAACATGTACAGCATGCATTATAGGTAGGTGTGTTAAATGTGTGCATGGCAAATAGCATGCCCATAACATGACCGGTGTATTGGCAAACCTGAACAAAACAACTCCATACTCACCAGATACAGGCTGCTGCCCAAGTTGTATACCAGAGGGACCTAAATAGTTGTGTGAGAGAAGTAATGTCAGTAGCCACATCTGTGGCGTTGGTACAGGGTGGGAGCAGCATTTCAGCACATCGACAGTATAAACCCACAATACTAGAGATTATGCACATCTGTTCATTACTACACTGCAGCAAAAGACTATCTTATCTGACATATGCATGTAGATACTTTACAGATGAAAATAGATAAGCAGCAGTAGTCTAGTAATGTGCCCTGGGGCCTTACCTGCATGCTCGCCATCCATTGTGTGGGTGGCACCCACCTCCACAATGCTGTCTTCAGCCTGCTGGCTTGGCTGGCGGGCGGGTGCCCCAAGGCTGGCAAGGAGCTCCTCAGCATGTGTCAGTGGGGTCTGGATGGCATGACCCCCACCTGTGGCTAGCTGGTCCCTGCTAACTGCAGCAGCATGCTGACGGGTGTGGCAGATCAGATCTGTGCAGGGATCCCGCACCTGCTCATAATTTTGGTTGTGCAGGCCGACATCATTTACCCTGCAGATTATCTCATTCCACAGGGCAGTCCTGTCCTGCAGATCATGGGCCCTGCAGCCGAAGAGGATGGCATGATGCATAATGAGGTATTGTATGCTTGCATCGTTTTCCAGGTTTGTGAATGCGGGCAGATGTTCCCTGGACATTGTACCTGGAAAACATAAACAGGAAAAAAGGTCACAGGACCTCATACGGTTGTCCACATGCACATCAACAGTGGATATTACTTGCAAATAATCCAGACTATACCATAACACTGTAAGCTATCATGGCTTTGACATCTTGCATTACACTCCTGGCCCTGACCTGTCTGGTTCCCTCAATTTTGGACACTTAATGGCATAATCCACTATTCACCATTCATTTCTGTGTAGAGGGATGACAGTGGCCATCTTCCATGTGGATGGTATGTGGATGGTGGCATGTGTGTGTTTGACTGTAGTGTGTGATGGAACTGTGAGCACATGCCTGTTTTCATGTAGGAGACAAACTGTGATGTTCTCATGGCCCATGGAGACTTGCTGTTGTTGCCATCAGTCGGCATTATGTCCATACTCACCATTGATGCGGGCAGGAGTGTAGTTGATGTGCATATCATCTCTACTAATGTTGTAGACAGGTGGCCACTGTTCCCACCTATCCTGTCTGATGCAGGTTGCCTATATCCATGGCATGTGTGTATGAGGTGTGCTTTACCCCCAATACAAGTTGACTTGTGTTACTGGCTCTGAGACTGCATACATATGTGTAGACATGGTTGCAATTGGCCTTGGTGGTTTGGATATGTCTGATTTCTAGTCATAGTCAGCCTTACAGGAAGTCACCTGTGAACCTACATGCTTGCTCATATAGAGGTGCACTTGCTTCCAAGTTGTGGTCTGCACCTATGTGTCCCTGTACAGCCACTATAGCAACCTATTATGTGCTTTGTGTCTTGGTGCTGTCCACCAAGGGGGATTACTCTATCATTGGTGGAGGATGGTTGTACAGGTAAGGTACTGCTGATTCCATATAGCTACAGTGGATATGAAGTGTACACACCCCTGTTACAATGCATGGTACTTGTGCAATTGGAACATGACCCCACAAAAGCACGTCAACACAATCACTACCTGTGATGTGTCCTATAGCCTGCTCAGTTCAATAGAGAACATAACCTGTCCTGTGGAAACATATGGGAATTAATAATCAGTGCAGTAAGGCAGGTAAATGTGTGTGCACACCCTTACACTGATATGTTGTGTAATCACCTGCTGAGATGATTACAGCATCCATTTGTCTTGGTTTGTACCCTAACGTCATATCACATCTTCACTTTGCAATGGTCACTCACCTTCCATGAAACAGCTTTGTTTCTTTTTCAATAGAATTGTCCAGGTTATGGGTCCCATTTGAGGTGAGAAATGTTTGACATGACTTTCTGTGGTCTCATTGGCATACAGCACACAGACCTGGCATTCCAACAGGGGTGTGTACACTTTGATATCCAGTGTATATGGGTGTTGATATAGCTGTTAGTGGTAGGCATGGACAGTGGGTCATAACACAGTTGTACACTTCTCTGATTACTATGTGATAAGCATGCCTAGTGTAGTACCCATATCAGTGTCACGGCAATGCAACAGACAGTAGCAGTACACATTTTTGTTTTGTTGTATGGAGTGACAGTGATATTACACACATGTGCAACATGCACATCCTATTTTCCGGACTGCTTGTGACCCATGTTATTAGTTCTATGCCTTTCAGCTGCACATACCATACATACATATGCTCAGGGGATACCTGGTATACATTTGTGTTCTGTGTCATTATGACACACTGTATTTATAGTCTTGCAGCTCATACGTCTCAACCTGTTATACCAGGACTTCTGGTCATTGGTCCACATCACTGGGTGACAAAACAGGGAAGTCAATTTTGATAAAGTATTAATATAGCTGCCGTAACACAAGTATATGTGTAAGTGACTACAGAAATCTGTCACAACTGTGAACATTGTCCAGAAGAACACTGTACAGTTGAATGCTATTAATTCAATATATCACACGCAGTTTAACACACACATCTGCAACAGTGTTCATGTTTACTATGCTCATGCCCTATATAGGTATCCTAGAGTTACAATACAAACATGTATAATACTCATATTCACAGGTAACATATGGATATGGGCAACATCCCATTAACTGGCCTAGCAGTGACACAGACATGACTGTTTGACAGACACTCTAGTGGTTGCCATATGTGAGCTGTCCTTTCCCAGAGTGTGCCAGGTCCTCAGCTGTGACCCAACCTATCCACCTCTTAGAGCATCACATGTAGAAAGAGCTTAACATTAGGGGGGTATATGGGGACAGATCGTAGATATGCGTATTACAAACCTATGAAGTTCGTAGCATGATACATTTCATATTACCATGACTGTTCTGAAGGTGGTGGGTTCTGAAACTCATGTGTCTGTCATGACTTCATTACTTTCATCTCCAGCTATTTGCCAGACTAGTATAGATGTTTGGGGGACCAGAACAAACACTATGATGGCTAGATCTTGACATTCTGTGAAGATCTGCACAGTCGACAGGTATGGCCCACTGCAGACAGAGACAGATGCTATGTCCATAGCATTTGTTCAGCAGGACATCATTACAGCAAGTATTGATGGCACATATACATCTTTCATAATCATCTATCCCATTATTACAAACCTACATTCAATTATATGGTTACATGTTTCACATACCTGGTTTATCTTCAGGTTCCTTCTGTGTACTAGATGTCTTCTTGTTTCTTATTTTGAAGTTTTGTTTGTTTTTTTTTTGGTGTGTGTCTCTCTCTCTCTGTCTCCACTACTGGGATTGAGCTTGTTTGAATAGGTTGAAGCATGGCTTTTGTAGGTTATGCTCATGTTCAGGTGATGGCATCTGCACCAATTGCCATTCCCCACTTACTAATTGCATGCAGGCAGCTGTGTAGTTCTTCCAATAGCCAATGTCATAGCAACCCACTACTATAAATAACTACATCATGTGGGCGTTGTCCCTTTACCTTTCCTGTATGGAAGACATCCTTCATGTGTGGGGGCAGCAGTATTACAGACAGCAGGTAGGAATACCTCTTACAACAGGACTTGTGGACACAGGCCAACTACATGTTTGTATAAGGTTCCAGACCTAGGGACAGTGTGCGAGTATTGCTGTTATATGCATTGCATACTGCTTGTTTTACAGGGTTTGTGTGTACATGCTAGTTTTGCAGGGAATGCAGTTTATCTGCATAGCTCTCAACTGTGGGTCTATCCACATGATGGCCAGAGGATTGGCTGTTATGTTTTGTCTGTTCCCCACACAGGTCTTGTCCCTGACGTATCAGTGGCATTTTCTCCATTGATTGTGATCAGTACATGACAACATCCATTTGTGTTTCTGACTTCATGTTCCTGAGTAAGGGTTGTTGTTTGTCTTTCGGCTTTTCCCGGTTAGGGGTCGCCACAGCGTAACACTGGTCCACTAATGATTGGCAGTAGATTTTTATGTGCCGAGTTGCCAGCCCTGACACACAACCTTCAACGAAGGTACGCCCATTCATGCATGTCTCCACACAGAAGACGCTTTAGCTGAGAATTGAACAGGACAACGTCTTACTATGAGGCGACAACACTACCGCAGTACCATTATAGGGTATGTTGCAACTAATCCTGTAACATCAGCAACTTTCACAGTGTATAACAGTAATATTTCAAATATGGATTGTGTTTCAGCCTCTGTCCTTCACCTATATACCAGGCTTTGTCCAGATGTCATGCAGTAAGAGGTTGATAGGTACGCTGTATCATTATTTAGTGCTAACATTCGTGCTATCATTTCAGTGATGCTGTGGACTCCCACACAAGTTGTGGAGTAGGGTCCATATATATGAGGGCTACAGCTGGACAAAACATGTATGACCCTGTACAGTCTGAAGGTCAGTGTATAGAGAACACTGTTATATGCCCTTGTAAGACATTTTATGGGGGACGGGTATTAAATGTTTTAACCTAGGCTATTACAACATGTGAGGAATATCAGTAATAAGAAACATAAAGGTATATGAGTGTACATTTTCATATGTTTCACCATGGTCACAGTGGTGAGATAGAGCTTACTGTCTTGCACACATTTCTTTTTGTCAGTGTGATAGCAACATTTTAAGTTAAGCACTGTTATTTAACAGATATATTTACATTATGACAACTGATACTTCTCCCTAGGGGGCTGACTACAGAGTGTAATTGGTGGCTGTTGAGCTACATCTGTAATTAAGTGTTGATTGATTCTTATCTTCAAGGCAAGTGTGTTTTTACTGTTGTACTACTTGAAGGCTTTAGTCTAGACAGCAAAGTATGTTATGTTTAGCAGATTACTGTATCATATGTTTTCTTTGAGAGTTGCATTAATCAGTTATTATGCATTTCAAACAAATAAATGCTATAAGAAATGGCATAAACAACTGAAATAGTACACAAATAAACATTCATATGTATGCAGACTGTGTGTGGTGTCATGTCCTTTGCATTGTGTGTGGGTATATGTTTTATGCAATAATTCTCATTTGTTGGAAAGAATCAGACACTGGCCATTTGAAAAGGTGGCAACTGTAGGAATAATGGCTGTTTGATATTCCGTGCACGCTCTATATATACTATCTTTATATATATCAATAAGTATTTATATATTTATATATGTATGTGTGTGTGTATATATATATATATATATATATATATATATATATATATATATATATATATACATATGTGTGTGTGTGTGTGTGTGTGTGTGTATGTGTGTGTGTATGTGTATGCATCATTAGAGAGTTTAGTGCTTCCACATTGTACATTCCCTATGGTACTAAACCAGCACAGCTGTTGATGCCAAACAGCAGGACTAAACGCGTCCCAAACACACGTATGCTTGTTCTGGAAGTCAAAGGCAAAAACAACAAGCTGCTACTAAGCCAACACAGTTCCTAATCCCAAGCAGCAGAACTAAACACCTCCAATAAGCACAGTCAGAGAGGTGAAACTCATCAAAGATAAACTCAGCCAGATAGCCAAACTCACTGAAGCAAGTCTTTTTAAATTCCAAACAGATAAGCAAACAAGACGCCAATAAATGAACAACTTCAATTTTATTAAGCACCACGATACTGCTTTTCATCGGCGCCCTGCACCAACTTCTTCAGACTTTGAAAAATAACAGTTCACACTTAAGTGCTGCTACATTTAAAGCCATTGCAAGCAAAGTCTATTACAAAACACACCCTCCAATTACCTTAAAGGAATAGGTACAAGTAGCTTCAGTCTAACTAAAATGTTCCTATCCCATAAACACACAATATAAAAAGCATACGTGTGTTTGGGTGGCGTTTAGTCCTGCTGTTTGGCATCAGGAGCTGTGCTGGTTTAGTAGCAGTTTGTTTTTACATTCCCTATGGAGATTGACTATTCTGCATGATATGTTAGCTCATTCACTCGAGTGGAGCTCAGGAAGTTTGCATTGTTAACTTCCAATGGGCGGAGCCTAAGCCATTTGACAGAATAAAATTATGGTCTCGTATTTCAAACAAATGTTCTTATCTCTGGAACCATAAAGGTTATGAAAGAGGTCTAAATGGCAAACCCTTCAGCACAACCTATTTATATAGTGGTAGTACTTTTTAGGTTCTATGTCTTAAACTGAATTTTATAAATTATAGTAAACACAGTAACTATTATGTTTGTAATATTTTATAAACAACTTACAATATCTAAGCAACCACTCAAGTTACACACATGCTGTCAGCAGCATTTTATTCATCTAGCTTAGAGCTTTCGTATGAGGCTAAGGGGTGCTGTCTGTATTAGTTGTTTGTAGAGATATTTAGATAAATGTGAAAATATATATATATAAATTATCATTAAAACCACAGTTAATATCTTTTCACTAGACAGAGGTCAAATATTAATGCAGTTGAGTTTGCCATTGTAGAAGCTTAAGATGAAATCTTTTAAAACCTCATACATAGCATAGTTTTGGAATTATTAATGGAAATATTAACAAGCAATATTTGACGCCTAGAGGCGTCAGTAGGAGTTAACTGCAGATGCACCTGGAGGTGTCACTCAGATGTAATGAGTTAATGAAATCATCTCAACACCTTACAGCTCCGATGGTTTAGTGGTAACTTGCTGTGGCTATGTTGAGCAGGGTCCTGGGTTCAAGACTTGCAATGGCTGGTTATTGTGTTGCAAGGCAGAACAGTTCAGCTGTGGAGGATGTGATAATGGCAATAATTACAAGAGATCCCTATTTTGGGCCCCTTCACCCCCATTTACAGTGGTCAGATGTTTCGCAGTGAGAGGTTCAAAGTGTGGATCTGATGTCCGAATGCACTACATATATATATATATATATATATATATATATATATATATATGTCTACATATATATATATATATATATATATATATATATATATAGGGATATATACATATATAAATACATTTTCCCTGCTGTTGAATGACTGTGCTGCATGATATGTTTGAGAAAACATCACACATATCTATAGCTCAGATGGCTTAATGGTAACTTGCTGTGACAATGGTGTACAGGGGCCTGGGTTCGAGACTTGCAAGGGCTGATTATTTTATTGTTGGGCAGAACAAGGGCTGTTGGATACAGAGTGAGTAAGGCACTTTTAAGCAGTTGTAAGTGGGTTTGCACAGGTTTGCATGGCAGTAAGCAATGCTAACTTCCGGTTAAATATGCTTGCAAACAATTAGCCTTAAAAGTGCTTAATCTGTATAGGCATTGCTTACTGCTGCACAAACAGGCTTAATCCTGCTTACTACTGCTTAAAAGTGCTTACTCCCGCTTACCCCCATGCTAATTTCTTTAAAAGACAAGAAAAAAGGGGTGATAGGACACGTGGTAAAAAAAGGGGGCATGCAGAGGGAAAGACAAAAGGGAAAGTAGCTAGGGATGTGCAGGACGGGTGTAGGGATGCTCCATAGCTGTCCATTTCTTCTACAGCAACAGCTGTGCATATATACTGAATTTGGAGGTATATTTGGACACTCAAACCCCTGAGAGAGGGATGAGGACAACAATAATGTGTTGTAAAGCCAACTAGACCAGATTACATGTGTCCAGTGGACACGCATGTGAAATGGACAGCTATGTATGGGGCGAAATTTTTTTTGGGGGGGGCAGATTGCTCTTTTTTTAAGGTGAGAGTTGGATGTTGGGGAAGGGTAGTACTTATATTTGGGGAGGTAGGTTGGGTAGGAAGACAGACAAGACAGGCAAGACAGCATACAGGGGTGGTATATGACACATGTGGGGGTAAACACCTTGGGTGGGGAGGGGTGTTTGGAAATTTGAAGCCCATGAGCCCCCAAATGGAAATAGTGGGACTGAGGTCCCCACCCATGCTTAGTCACCACGGCACCTTCACATCTCCAAAGGTGGCTGTGCTGGGGGCTGAGCAGGAAGGTCAGGCTGACTCACTAATTGTACCATGCAGACCTCAAGCTGGTGTAGCAGATCTCCAAACTCCTTTTGGAGCTCGCTATGCACCAAACCCTAGACCTGGCTTCGAGTGACAGGATCCTGTCAGCACCCACTCCCGGGGGGACAAGCCCCATCCCCTGACGCAGTTCCATCCAAAGGTGGTGGAGGACCAGTGGAAAACGGGGTCCTGGGGTGGGTCCCAGATGTGCTGGGGCCCGGTGCCATGGCCAGATGAGGTGGGAGAGGTGGGTTCGCTGGGACCGGCCTTCCCAGATGTGCTATGGTGTTACAGTTTTAGAACATATGTGGGTTAGTAATAGTCAACACAATCCATGATTAGTTATAACAGCATGCATAGATATTCCCATTAACCCAAAACGACAGATTTGGAACAGTTGCACAGCAAACAGAACACATGCATATATGAAACCACAGTGGCCATTACAATGACATGCAGGTTACATTGATAGCAACAGGCCACCAATGGTAGTATTTCAACATGGAACATTAATAGAAACACATTTCAATATTTGTTGAACAATAGGACATATGTCCCAACAGTAGGTTTGGTGTAAAACATACCCATTGATTTGTATGTTTAGATTATTGTTGCATATATAGTGGGGGGAGAGAGAGATGTCAATTAACAACTTATATGGCCTTGCAGTACTCACAACTGTAATGATCATTGCTGTAATCATTACTCTACAGGTATTATTACAATACCCTATGGTCTTGCTTTGGACAGTGGTATGTTTGTACACAGTGTATACTTCAACTGTCTTATAGTTAAATTATACTTCTCTTACCTGGTAGACCTGTGGAGGGAATGTTTGTTAACACTACCTGACTGTTTCTACCCATATTCCTGGATTCCTATTTATAATTCTGGACATACCTCTCAACCTGTTAATGCAAACAATTTGTACAAAGCTTGACAAACTGGGGGTACAAATAGGGACATATTTTAAATATTGCTCTTATCAAAGTTTAGAAAGTTGCTAGAGTAACAGGATTTGTTTTAATATACATTTTCTGAAGGATCTGAAGTCTGAAACTCAAATGTATGTCATTATTTAGTGCCTACAGTCCTGAGATGATCCCAGTGATTTGCCAGGAAAATTAAGGAACAGTCCAAAGCATATGAGGCAAAAATCTGGACATTCTGCAGAAATCTGTACAGTTGAGAGGTATGATTATGCATATAGCTTTCTATCACTCCCGGGATTCGAACCAAGGCTGTGTGTGCTAAAAATACAACAATTTGTGTTTCATCAGAGTGAGCTATTTAGAAAGTGCTGTCTCTTCCTTTACTGTTTTCTGTCTAAGTCTCTCTTGGTTGTACAATCTGAACTTGTACTTACAACATTCTTATACAGACATTCCTATACATATTTTTATGTAGCACAGTGTCAGAAACAGTTGACACAACAGTACTATTCATATGCCAGATCTTGGTGAATGTAACATGTGAGGCCATACAATACCAGAGTAAACACAAGCAGTCTAGGATTTAGAACTTTATTGACAGGCAGTTACACTTTTATTTAAATATAACCTATGTTGGACTGTTACTATCATATTTTCTGGTTTATTCAGTGGAAACCATACACATTTTTTATAGTAACAATTGACATTTTACTCCTATATATTTATTTGGTATGACTACTACAAGCAAGATTGTTGCTCACCAGCCTTGCGACGCAGCCTTTGCAACCTGCTGGCATGAGCTTCCTGGTTCACAGCCCGCCCAGCTGCAGCTGTAATGAAAATAGAGAAACATTTATGCCTACCTATCCCTCACATACACAGGCTGGACTTCGGTAAACAATTGTTGGTATGAATACTTACTTACACACTGCTGAGACATCTCCCCTGTCTCTTGCTTCTTGGACCCACTGTCCCAAGAGCTCCCTCTTCTTGCTTTTCAAGTCAGCATAGTGGTGCTAGACCTGCTCACCAGTCCGAGGGATACCAATGGCACTTGTGAGATCATGGGTGAGACTTTCCCAGGCTTCTGCTTTATATTGGGAGCCCTGGTACTGGTCCTGCAGCAGTCTCATGTCATGTTGTTTTACCAGGAGTCCTACCATGAACTTGGACTCTTGTATGCCCCAGTGCTGCACCCGGAAGTGCATTCCCTCTCCAACACCTGCCATACTGCCTACAGTGGAGAGCTCCAACCAGTTATGAGCTGTATTCCCACCTGTGGGGTTTAAATACGGCCGATTTCCCACCCTTTGCCATGATTGGACAGTTTTGAAAATGCTGAGCTAAGCTAAGCTATGGGCAAACCTGCTTAGCAAAGGTTGGCAGTGCTTAAAGGGGCAGGTTCAGCATTGCTTATTAATGGGCAAATCCACTTAGCTGGGCTATCCATTGCTTAGTATTCATATGTACACAGTGCTTACACCCGGTCAACATAGCTGTGCAATGCTTAGCATTGCTTATGTTTTATTATATTGGTCTTCCACCTGTATGAGATTGATTCATCATTCATTACATAATATAGATTTATTTACCTTCCCTGACATCCCCCAATGTGCTGTGATTAATTTATTCTTGTGTGACTATACTGAATGGGACACTTGTGTTTATATGGGGGTTTCACTACTTTATTACACTGACATCTCACATTTGGGCCTAATACACTACTCTGGTTGAGAAAAATCAGTTACTTCTTACATACATATGCAAAAAATTAAATTTTAAAGTTTACACATACAAAATGGAAATGGCTTTAGTGAAGGTTGAATGGTGAATGACTACATGCAACGTGTACACTCTAACTGCTACGCTATTGCACTTATGCTTATGCTGGATGTCTATTGCTTTTTAACTTATCGTGCCATTTCAGCCGGGCTAAGCATAGCTAAGCAACGGGCACATCTGCGCAGCTACGCTTAAACTTTATTGCATATATAAAAACAAATTTATTTGTTGTGTTTTTTTATTTGTACCCTTCAGAATATCCATGCTAATGCTAAACCTGTTATTCCATCAACTTTCTGCTTTGTGGGACGATTGTCCCTTATGGCTTTGTTCACATTCCTAATCTGGATGGTCGGGAGGTGTGCGCTATGTGCTTATGCTAAATCTGTTATTCTATCAGCTTTTGGCTTGGTAGGGATGATTGTCCCTTATGGCTTTGTCCAGATTTCTTACTCTGATGGGTTGGGGGTGCTCTGAGACACACCCCCTGCACTCGTACATGGAACCCTGTCCATTTTACAGCACGGCAGCGCACCTTCATACATATGCATGGCGCGCTGCTGTGCTGAACAGGAACGGTCCCTGCCATGCAGGAATAACTTATTCCTGCATGGCTACTTGCTGAATCCAGGGGATAGTAAATTGCTTTTTGAACTAAATGTTGTAGCATATTCTTCCATCTGTAAATATGTATATATATTTGTTTTTAACAAATCCTTGTATTTGTAAATATGTTTTTTTTTTATTTCTTATGTGATCCTAATCAGTAGGGTTGTGCCTGCAAATGGTCTACTGAAATCAGTGTATCACCTTAGTCAACAAATATAAATAAACAAAATGAAAATATTGCTTCAGTAATACCTAGATAAAAGAGCAGGAAACAAAGAGAAAAGTGGACACTCAAAAAGAGAATGATTTATGGGAAGACCTACTTGATTTAATAGAAATGGAGACACATATTAAGATAGATGAGAGAAAGAGACTACAGAAAGTGAATAAGACCTAGTGTGTTAAATGACTGATAAAACAAATGATTACATTAATTTAGAACATTAAGGGAGCGTCATGTGACATTTCAGAAATATATAGAATATAGTACTGTGTAGCTAAACTAATAGCAGATAACGTGATAAGCACAATCAATGCTGAATAATAAAGGAAAGGAGCAAGTAGAAATGCCATAGTGGAAACATCAAATAGAGATAACTATAAATCAGGTAGGACAAGAAGTATTGCTATTGGGAAAAATAGAAAAGGGAATAAGATCATCAAAAAAATCTCAGAAAAACAGATGCAATAAAAGCAACACACAACATCAAACCAGATACAATCTCTGATAATAAACTCAAACATTCAACACAAACAGAAAATCTTAGAAGATATATAGAAAAATAAAAAATAAAAGTAAGTAACAAAAAATTCAGTGATGAAACAAAACAGTTTTATAGAGAAGTGGGGGAAAACAGCATTAGGAGCACAATGTGAATAAGAAACCAATAGGTACATTTTGGAAAAGTGTCTGTGAAAATCCTATTGGACATAACAAATGCACCGAATGGATAGCAGATGTAAAAGAAACATTAACATTTGCTAACATAGAGTATGTAAAATTGAATTATGCAACAGCCAGATAAATTGAGACAAAGTTAAGACTCCTCACTGGAAGAATCAAGGTCTGGATGCAGTACCCGACTTATCTAATAGTATTAACATCTTTGTATAATTGGTTAGCCTTGAGTAAAAATTACTTATATGCACATCCCAAACTGACAGCAGTATAGTTAGCAATAGTAAAACAATACTTCTCTTAAAAGTGAATATGTAAATCCTACTAAGAGCTATAGACAATTAATTTGCTTTCCAGCAGTATATAAGCTGTATAACAGAAATAATGCAGAGTTTGCAATCATGTTGAAACAACTTAAATCATGACATTAAAACAGAAAGATAATAAAAGAAAATCATATGGAACAAAAAAATCATCTGTTACTAAATAAAGCCATAACAGAGAGCTGCAAAAGGGTACACAACCTAAGTATGGTAGGGCTTGATTACAAAAAAACATTTGACAGAATTCTGCATTCCTATGCTCCTCCCTTATCTAGTCTTCTAGATACTTGAGCACATTCCTAAATATAGTCCAAGGCTCACAGCAGAATTTCCACTTAATGTGCCAACAAGTTAGAATGTTAACCTATTAGTTGTCATTGTGTTCTTCGTTGTGCAAGAATATATGAAAGCACTGTAAAATAAAGCTATATATAAACAATAAGATTTTTAAAGTAAAATAAAATAAGACTTAAATAATCCAACTAAGCAAGAAAAGGAATGAGAAAGAAAATTTTTCAGGAGCTGGTGAATGCTAAAGCCATATAATGCGAAGAAAAATGCATTACAAGAATGGCACTATACAGTCTTAATTCGTACAGTGCAGTTGTTCATATCTCACCCAAAACAGAAATCTCTCTACCTTTACACTACCCGAAAAGAAACAAAAAAGCAAATACAATGCTGCCAAAATACACAGGAAAAAAAAAATAAAACAAAAGTCAAGAAAGCAAAAAGCAAGTAGCCAAAACTGCAGTAGGTGTAATAGTATTCATGTGTGACATATTACCAATACAGGTTTACAAGAACAGGTGCATTTTGTCTTGATAGGATTAATGGTTATAAAGCGGCAGATTTAATAAAGGAGTAAAAGAGCAGAAGTAAGCAAAGGTTGAGGTGCAACAGTTGCACAATGAAGGATCAATGATATGATCTGGGATTGATGGATGGGATAGGCTGGCTGGGTATGCATAATGTGGTTCAAGTATTGCAGGAACTGGATAAAAGTTCTTCCTTGTTAGAGATGGGCTCTGATTTTAGCCAAGTCAGAATATGAGATGGTGCTCATATTTATTTTATATTATACAATGACCGGCCAGTAATACTCAAAAAGGAGAATGCTGATTGGTCAGCCCAACCACCGTACCTGTTGTAAATCCAAGAATATACCAATGGAAAAAGGTCTGGTTGCGCAACCTTTTTTCCATTAGTATATCCCACAAAATTTTTACTTTTCCTTCTTTTTTTTTAAATAAAATCAATTTCAAACACAAACACAGGAAAACTCATCGGCAGAGCAATGCAGTCCACATATACGATTCCCAAGAATTTCCAGTAACAATATAAGGCAGTATTCACTTCACCATAGGCAACAACAGACTCCAGATACGAAAAACTTCTATTTATTGATCCAAACGCAAACTTGGCAAGCGCTTTCACCCTAATGGGCTTCTTCAAGCCAAACAAGACCCAAATTCAAAGCATCCAATAAATACTTTCTTAGTAATTACATCACATCCTATGAGTTAATTAACTAATTAGTTTGAATCTGAATGTTTAAAAACATCACTTAAAGATAACATCAAAACTAATACAATATACATATTGCTCAAAAAGCTAATTACATTTAGTATGCATAGCATCACTACTCACTTATAAAACTTGCAAAAATGTTTAAAACTTCATATACATAACACTACCTAACTAAATATATACACATAAAAAATAAATAAAATGCATACATAATAAAATAGGCTAAATATTTAATAATGACAGTTCATCGGGGTCACACCACACTATACCCTCAGTCTTCTTCCCTTCAGCATGGGTTTCAGGGGCACCCTATCATTCAATCCGGGGGCCCGATCTGCTCTCATCCTAATAATCCATTTAGTTTCGGTCTGTTCAGTATGATTCATCACATCACTTCTCCTAATTGTAGGTCTAATGACTTGTACTACTAAAAAATTAAAAATATGTTCAACAGATGTTTCTATCACATGTCTCGATAGAGCATTTCTGACAGATTTGATCCGAATGTTATACTGATGTTCCCTGATCCTGTCTTTTAATCTTCTGTCGGTCTTGCCTACATAGAAGGCTGAACACAACCTACAGGTGGCAAGATAGACAATGTGTTTAGTTTCATAATTTGCCCTAGGATAAAAATAGAAACAGCGCTGCGTGACAGGATGAACAAACATAGCTGTACTATCTGTCAGTGAACAATAGTTACATTTACGACAGGGCTGGGTAGTGCCAGCTGTGGAGCTCAACATACAGTGGTTCTTAACTCTATCTGAGCTACACAAAATCCTCTGTAAATTAAGATGATTCTTGTATGTGAACCTTGGCATATGGCCCACTATGTCATGAATGTTAGGATCAACTGTTAATAGGTCCCAATGTTTGGAATAAATGTCCTTAATAGCTCTCACATCCTGAGTATAATAAATGTAAACTCTAGTTTCCCAATTAGGGATAACAGGCTCATCTGTCATATCATTCCCTACATAATTAGTCTCATCCTTGGCCATAAAATATGGTAGTGCCCTGTCCCTCCTAAGGACATCGACCCCCAAAAAACCTTTCTCAATCTCCTGTAAACTATAGGACCTATCATATAGTTGTTGCTGTAAGTTGGATAACTCATTATGAAAACCCAATTCTGTGGAGTTGAGGAGTGAAACACGCATAGCCTGTCCTCTTGCAATATTATTGAATACAAATCTGGGGTGCATGCTGGTTCTGTGTAAAAGGGAGTTCATATAACAGGACTTCCTATATACCCCTGTATTCAATAACCCATTAGGAAGTCTTTCAACAAACACATCCAGATAGAGGACCATGGTCTCCGATGCTGTCATAGTAAATTTCAAATAGGAGGTCAGAGAGTTGATCTGCTCCAAAAAATTGGAGAGGTCATCTGCACTTGCAGTCCAAATCAAAAAAAGATCGTCCACGAAAAGTGTGTAAAACACAACAGATCTCTTAAAATATTCCATTGCAAAGAGACTACGTCTCTCCCAATCAGCCATAACCAGGTTGCCGTAGCTATTGGCACACGAGGTGCCCATAGCCACGCCATCGTTCTGACTATAAATTTTATTATTAAACGTAAAGATGTTATTGGTTAATACAAGTCGTAATAACTCACATGGTGTGTCAGTGGATACTTCAAGAGGTCCTTGGTTATTTGGTAAACATCTCCGGACACATTCTATGCTATAATCATTCGGAATGATGGTAAACAGGGACTGAACATCCAGTGTAACTAACCAGTATGGTAAATCAGAAGGTAATGTCGACATCTTATCATATAACATCAACAAAAATTGTTTAGTATCTTTCAATATGTGTGTATAAGTATTAACTATTGGCCTAAGCCTAGATTCTAAATACAAAGAGACAGGTTCTGTAATCCAGCCCCTCACAGCGACAATGGGTCTCATAGGTGGACAGATTGGGTGTTTATGTATTTTGGGCATAGCTTGTATACTAGGTATCAATGGATTATTAACTAAGAAAAAAATATACAGTTGGTCAGTGATCAAGCTTCTATTTAAAAGGCTTAATAATACAACTGATACTCTATTAATTATTCTCTCAACTTGACTGGGGTTAATGCAACAGTAAAATTGAATGTCACTAAGCATATCCTCCATACTAGTTACATAACCACTTCTATCCATAATAACAACAGGACCCCCCTTGTCTGCTGGTCTAATGATAACATTAGAGTCATTCCTAAGTGCTTTCAATGCTGCTCTTTGTTTGGGAATTCCCATGCCATTTCCTATGTTTATTATTCATATCGTGCTTATGTAAGTCTTCCTCTACTAATTTTGAAAAAGCATCTATCAAAGGATGCAAATTGGGTACATACGTACTAGGTTTACTAAAATTCTGTCTTGACCTATTAGATGTAATATTACCAAAGTCCAACTTCAGTTGTAAGTTACGGGCAAAAAGTTTTACATCCATAACTGTGTCAGTTATATCACTCTTAGCAGAGGGTATAAAAGTGAGTCCCTTCTCTAAAACATCAATTTCATCCTGAGTTAACTGTCTATTGGAAATATTCCATACTAACAACTGGTTGTTTTCTCCCACATTTTCTTTAATGTTGGACCCACATAATCCTTGTCTGTCATCCTCCTTTTCTGTCTGCCCCTGCTCATGGATCTGTCCCTCCCTCCTCTCCGAAATGCTGAAATGGGGAAAGGGATAGGGCTAGCTGGTCCAGCAAGACCAGACTCTAAATCACTCCTAGTCTTCCTTCTAACCGATACATCACCTGTAGCCAAACTATCAGAGACATGTAAATGCTGTTTAGAACCTATAGTTACATCTGTCTGTGGAATATCAGGATTCCCAATGTCATTCCCTACATTAGGGATGGCAATAGGTGTTTGCAAAGTATCATTCTCTCCATCTTCATGGTGTACAATAGCCTTTGTAACAATAACATTACTACTCAAATGATCATTCCTTCTAATGGACTTAACATGACAGTTATTTCCTTCATTGCATATAACTTGTGTATCTTCCCTTGCTTTGGAGGTATTGTGAACTGCCCTCCCCTGTCCATTCTTCTCAAATATAGTCCTAGGCCAAGTGAACACTTGACCATTTTTAAAGTCCATAGTGTCTTTACGGATCTTACTCTGTTTCTGCTCCATCAGCTTTTTTTCAAATAGATACACATTGTCCAACAGTCTCTCAATACTTTTATCAACTACCACTGCTGGATAGGTCTCAGTTAAAAAACATTGCTGTTCTTTCATGCGTACTCGTAAAACTTCTTCCTCAGGACGGAAGTATTCATTTAGCAATGTCATATATTGAAGGCTACTGTTAATGTTAATCTGTTGCCATCTATATAAAAGATCAGGAAACAATGTACCTGTAGTTGGCATCTTTAAAACTCGCAAACCCCTCGGTATAATCCTGTGAGCGATACAGACCTCGAAATGCTGGCATTGAAGTTGCATTCTCTTTAACTTAATAAAGTCCATTTCCAGTTGGTTCATTAGTGTATACAAGCCACTACAGCTCGCCTCAACGTTCTATTCATCAGTTGAATGACGTACCGCATCGTACATAAGTAGTGGGTTTTCCTTTCTGGAAACACAACTCTGAAACCTATTAAGGTCCCGACCATTCTGAGGGTTATAAGGTAATTCAACATTCTGTGTAACTGGCTCCGCCATGACTATCGGGCAGCAAACAACTAGATAAATCAATGAAAAGTCAAAATTTGCCGCCCAAAAGTCTAAGTTCCTGCGTATACAGATAAATAAAATCAATTTCAAACACAAACACAGGAAAACTTGTCGGCAGAGCAATACAGTCCACATATACGATTCCCAAGAATTTCCAGCAACAATATAAGGCAGTATTCACTTCACCATAGGCAACAGCAGACTCCAGATACGAAAAACTTCTATTTATTGATCCAAACACAAACTTGGCAAGCGCTTTTACCCGAATGGGCTTCTTCAAGCCAAACAAGACACAAATTCAAAGCATCCACTAAATACTTTCTTAGTAATTACATCACATCCTATGAGTTAATTAACTAATTAGTTTGAATCTGAATGTTTAAAAACATCACTTAAAGATAACATCAAAACTAAAACAACATACATATTACTCTGTTGAACATATTTTTAATTTTTTAGTAGTACAAGTCATTAGACCTATAATTAGGAGAGCTAATGTGATGAATCATACTGAACAGACCGAAACTAAATGGATTATTAGGTTGAGAGCAGATCGGGCCCCCGGATTGAATGATAGGGTGCCCCTGAAACCCATGCTGAAGGGAAGAAGACTGAGGGTATAGTGTGGTGTGACCCCAATGAACTGTCATTATTAAATATTTAGCCTATTTTATTATGTATGCATTTTATTCATTTTTTATGTGTATATATTTAGTTAGGTAGTGTAATGTATATGAAGTTTTAAACATTTTTGCAAGTTTTATAAGTGAGTAGTGATGCTATGCGTACTAAATGTAATGAGCTTTTTGAGTAATATGTATATTGTTTTAGTTTTGATGTTATCTTTAAGTGATGTTTTTAAACATTTGGATTCAAACTTTTTAGTTAATTAACTCATAGGATGTGATGTAATTACTAAGAAAGTATTTATTGGATGCTTTGAATTTGAGTCTTGTTTGGCTTGAAGAAGCCCATTCGGGTGAAAGCGCTTGCCAAGTTTGTTTTTGGATCAATAAATAGAAGTTTTTCGTATCTGGAGTCTGTTGTTGCCTATGGTGAAGTGAATACTGCCTTATATTGTTGCTGGAAATTCTTGAGAATTGTATATGTGGACTGTATTGCTCTGCCAACGAGTTTTCCTGTGTTTGTGTTTGAAATTGATTTTATTTATCTGTATACGCAGGAACTTAGACTTTTGGGCGGCAATTTTTGACTTTGCATGGATTTATCTATTTGTTTGCTGCCTGATAGTCATGGCGGAGCCAGTTACACAGAATGTTGAATTACCTTATAACACTCAGAATGATCGGAACCTTAATAGGTTTGAGAGTTGTGTTTCCGGAAAGGAAAACCTGCTACTTACGTACGATGCAGTACGTCATTCAACTGATGAACAGAACGTTGAGGCGAGCTGTAGTGGCTTGTCTACACTGATGAACCAACTGGAAATGGACTTTATTAAGTTAAAGAGAATGCAACTCCAATGCTAGAATTTCGAGGTCTGTATCGCTCGCAGGATTATACCGAGGGGTTTGTGAGTTAAGATGCCAACTACAGGTACATTGTTTCCTGACCTTTTATATAGATGGCCACAGATTAACATTAACACTAGCCTTCAATATATGACATTACTAAATGAATACTTCCACCCTGAGGAAGAAGTTTTACGCGTACGCATTAAAGAACAGCAATGTTTTTTAACTGAGACCTATCCAGCAGTGGTAGTTGATAAAAGTATTGAGAGACTGTTGGACAATGTGTATCTATTTGAAAAAAAGCTGATGGAGCAGAAACAGAGTAAGATCCGTAGAGACACTATGGACTTTAAAAATGGTCAAGTGTTCACTTGGCCTAGGACTATATTTGAGAAGAATGGACAGGGGAGGGCAGTTCACAATACCTCCAAAGCAAGGGATGATACACAAGTTATATGCAATGAAGGAAATAACTGTCATGTTAAGTCCATTAGAAGGAATGATCATTTGAGTAGTAATGTTATTGTTACAAAGGCTATTGTACACCATGAAGATGGAGAGAATGATACTTTGAAAACACCTATTGCCATCCCTAATATAGGGAATGACATTGGGAATCCTGATATTCCACAGACAGATGTAACTATAGGTTCTAAACAGCATTTACATGTCTCTGATAGTTTGGCTACAGGTGATGTATCGGTTAGAAGGAAGGCTAGGAGTGATTTAGAGTCTGGTCTTGCTGGACCAGCTAGCTCTACCCCTTTCCCCATTTCAGCATTTCGGAGAGGAGGGAGGGACAGATCCATGAGCAGGGGGAGACAGAAAAGGAGGATGACAGATGAGGATTGTGTGAGTCCAACATTAAAGAAAATGTGGGAGAAAACAACCAGTCATTAGTATGGAATATTTCCAATAGACAGTTAACTCAGGATGAAATTGATGTTTTAGAGAAGGGACTCACTTTTATACCCTCTGCTAAGAGTGATATAACTGACACAGTTATGGATGTAAAACTTTTTGCCCGTAACTTACAACTAAAGTTGGACTTTGGTAATATTACATCTAATAGGTCAAGACAGAATTTTAGTAAACCTAGTACGTATGTACCCAATTTGCATCCTTTGATAGATTCTTTTTCAAAATTAGTAGAGGAAGACTTACATAAGCACGATATGAATAATAAACATAGGAAATGGCATGGGAATTCCCAAACAAAGAGCAACATTGAAAGCACTTAGGAATGACCCTAATGTTATTATTAGACCAGCAGACAGGGGGGGGGGGTCCTGTTGTTATTATGGATAGAAGTGGTTATGTAACTAGCATGGAGGATATGCTTAGTGACATTCAGTTTTACCATTGCATTAACCCCCAGTCAGGTTGAGAGAATAATTAATGGAGTATCAGTTGTATTATTAAGCCTTTTAAATAGAAGCTTGATCACTGACCAGTTGTATAATTTTTTCTTAGTTAATAATCCATTGATAGCTAGTATACAAGGTATGCCCAAAATACATAAACACCCAACCTGTCCACCTATGAGACCCATTGTCGCTGGAGAGGCTGGATTACAGAACCTGTCTCTTTGTATTTAGAATCTAGGCTTAGGCCAATAGTTAATACTTATACACACATATTGAAAGATACTAAACAATTCTTGTTGATGTTATATGATAAGATGTCGACATTACCTTCTGATTTACCATACTGGTTAGTCAAATTGGACGTTCAGTCCCTGTTTACCATCATTCCGAATGATGATGGCATAGAATGTGTCCAGAGATATTTACAAAATAACCAAGGCCCTCTTGAAGTGTCCATTGACACTACGTGTGAGTTACTACGACTTGTATTTGCCAATAACATCTTTATGTTTAATAAGAAAATTTATAGTCAGAAGGATGGCGTGGCTATGGGCACCTCATGTGCCAATACCTACGCTAACCTGGTTATGACTGACTGGGAGAGACGTAGTCTCTTTTCAATGGAATATTTTAAGAGATCTGTTGTGTTTTACGCATGTTTCGTGGACAATCTTTTTTTGATTTGGACTGCAAGTGCAGATGACTTCTCCAATTTTTTTGGAGCAGATCAACTCTCTGACCTCCTATTTGAAATTTACTATGACAGCATCGGAGACCATGGTCCCCTATCTGGATGTATTTGTTGAAAGACTTCCTAATGGGTTATTGAATACAGGGGTATATAGGAAGTCCTGTTATAGGAACTCCCTTTTACACAGAACCAGCATGCACCCCAGATTTGTATTCAGTAATATTGTAAGAGGACATGCGTGTTTCACACCTCAACTCCACAGAATTGGGTTTTCATAATGAGTTATCCAACTTACAGCAACAACTATATGATAGGTCCTATAGTTTACAGGAGATAGAGAAAGGTTTTTTGGGGGTCGATGTCCTTAGGAGGGAAAGGGCACTACCATATTTTATGGCCAGGGATGAGACTAATTATGTAGGGAATGATATGACAGATGGGCCTGTTATCCGTAATTGGGAAACTAGAGTTTACATTTATTATACTCAGGATGTGAGAGCTATTAAGGACATTTATTCCAAGCATTGGGACCTAATAACAGTTGATCCTAACATTCATGGCATAGTGGGCCATATGCCAAGGTTCACATACAAGAATCATCTTAATTTACAGAGGATTTTGTGTAGCTCAGATAGAGTTAAGAACCACTGTATGTTGAGCTCCACAGCTGGCACTACCCAGCCCTGTCGTAAATGTAACTATTGTTCACTGATAGATAATACAGCTATGTTTGTTCATCCTGTCACGCAACGCTGTTTCTATTTTTATCCTAGGGCAAATTGTGAAACTAAACACATTGTCTATCTTGCCACCTGTAGGTTGTGTTCAGCCTTCTATGTAGGCAAGACCGACAGAAGATTAAAAGACAGGATCAGGGAACATCAGTATAACATTTGGATCAAATCTGTCAGAAATGCTCTATCAAGACGTGATAGAAACATCTGTTGAACATATTTTTAATTTTTTAGTAGTACAAGTCATTAAACCTACAATTAGGAGAGCTAATGTGATGAATCATATTGAACAGACCAAATTAAATGGATTATTAGGTTGAAAGCAGATCGGGCCCCCGGATTGAATGATAGGGTGCCCCTGAAACCCATGCTGAAGGGAAGAAGACTGAGGGTATAGTGTGGTGTGACCCCGATGAACTGTCATTATTAAATATTTAGCCTATTTTATTATGTATGCATTTTATTTATTTTTTATGTGTATATATTTAGTTAGGTAGTGTTATGTATATGAAGTTTTAAACATTTTTGTAAGTTTTATAAGTGAGTATTTAGTGATGCTATGCATATTAAATGTAATGAGCTTTTTGAGTAATATGTATATTGTTTTAGTTTTGATGTTATCTTTAAGTGATGTTTTTAAACATTCAGATTCAAACTAATTAGTTAATTAACTCATAGGATGTGATGTAATTACTAAGAAAGTATTTATTGGATGCTTTGAATTTGTGTCTTGTTTGGCTTGAAGAAGCCCATTAGGGTGAAAGCGCTTGCCAAGTTTGCGTTTGGATCAATAAATAGAAGTTTTTCATATCTGGAGTCTGTTGTTGCCTATGGTGAAGTGAATACTGCCTTATATTGTTGCTGGAAATTCTTGGGAATCGTATATGTGGACTGTATTGCTCAGCCGACGAGTTTTCCTGTGTTTGTGTTTGAAATTGATTTTATTTATCTGTATACGCAGGAACTTAGACTTTTGGGTGGCAATTTTTGACTTTTCATTTTTTTTAAATAAGTTTACAAAACCAAAGACCTCAAATGAACAGGGGAGATGGGACAGAGAAAAATAAGAGGATAATGAAGTACATTCTGCAAAACTAAAAAGATGTACCTGATTATCTTTTTATTTTCCTGTCTTGTCTCGCCCAAACATTACAAGTCTCCTGGTTTCTTTTTTCTTAATAAATAAAAATAAAATAAAGTAAAAAAGCAACAGAGGTCTTCCTTTCTCCATTGCTTCCTTTACACAGCACTGATATACTGTGTAATCAAGGGAATGCAACTCCCAGACACATGTGCCGTACATCAGGAAGCCCCTAGGATACTGGAGGCATTATACAAAGACATTATTTAAGAAAAGTTAGTATTTATTTTCTTAAATAATGTGTCATTGTATAATAGCAATTACTGACTCCGAGGCGTGGTATATTGAAGATTTACCCATGGTTGGCTTTATTTAATCACTCGGGGTCTGCCCTCATAATTAAACCACACCAACTGTGGGTAAACCTTCAATATACCAAACCAGCATTGTCGGTTATTGCTATATTATTTTATTTAAATTTCTTGGTTAGGGTGTTGTGCTGATCCATAAGGACCTATGTTAGGCTCAGGCCAAGTGTGAAACACAAGACATTAAAATAATACAAACAATGCAGCAGAGTCAAAGATACAGTTTTTATACTAATAAACTACATCAGAGGAAACATGTTGTTATATTTCAATGTATACCAGAGATAATACAAATTGTATTAGTGGTAATAGTTTGAATCAGCTCGTCTTTAGTGGTTTGTCTTATTTCATAGCTACTGAGGCATAGACATTGTGCTTCCTTAGGTGGAATTTGAGGGGTTTCTGATATATAGTAGACTGGGGAAGCTTCTAATGGAGAATAGTATGGCTTGACAAACTATTTGGTCCGGAACAGAGAAGCTGTATTTGTCTGAGGAGTGGAATGGAGATCAGGGGCATGCATAGGTTGAAACTTGTGGATGTAAGTCCTTTCTCTTATAATACATTTGTCGGCAAGGTAGGTGAAGATGTTTTGGTTCACCTTGAATACAAGGTAGCTGAAAAGAAGTTGGGCCCACTTTTGAACCTAGAGACAGTTAGCTTTTTTAATGAATGAGCAATTGTCATCAGATCTAGATGCCAGGGAAACATATTGACACATTTTACTGGCAGTAGTTTGTAAGACTGCTAGATTTTTCTTTGAGGCAGGGATGATTACTGGAAGAGCATAATAAAGCTGAGTAAGGAGTAGACTCAATATCTTATGTAAATGTCAAGATCAAAGTCTTAGTGGGCAGAACTTTAGGGTCAGTCAGCCATAAGTTGGTTAATTAATATTTTGTTACTGATTTTCTATTGTAATAATCATTTTTTTATGTTTTACGATTTATTAGTGATTTTAGAACCTCTATACTAGTGTTTTTCATACATAAAAACAAAATGGAAATGTTCACTTAATTCCACCTTTGTGATTAGTTAATGAATCAATGAACTAGTCAAATAATTGATCAGTTAATAAATTAATTAACTAATCAACTAATTGTTTTCACAAGTACTCTTTCTCCTATTCCATCCTCCAAAACCCTACCTTTTTAATCCTACCCACACACATCCTACCTCTGAAGTTCAATCAGAAAGTTCCCATGTGTGATGAAGATGGTGTTTCAAGAACAACAGTGGTAGTAGTATTATTATATTCATGTATTTATTTTTCATTTTTAAACAGAACAGTTTAGCTATTGAATAGGTTTGAAAATGAAATAAAAATGGCAACACCTCATATCCAAATTAATTTATCTGATTGAGAGTAAAGAGAAATAAACATATTTGCCTATAATATACTAGAATCAGCAGAGTTTATCTGTCTCCTGCTTTCCTACACCCAGCAGTTCTGCTTATAGTCACTTGAATGATTTATAGTCACTTGAATGAGTAATGTATTGCCCCATCCTCACTATGCCTGCTAAAGTCATTGCTAGCTGCCATTCTAAGAAAAAAGAACTGTGTAGAATACAGTTCCAGTAATTACTGGGATAGTAAAGGGTTATTTAAAACACAAAACAAAATTTGTTTCCTCAAAACTTAATTTCATTAAATGAGGAGTTCAAAATCAAACATTTTTTGCAAGGCAATATGAAATGCTAGATGTTACATATAACACACTAGATTATTTTGAGGCTTTAACCCCAGAAGCTCTCCCAAATAAATGCACTATTTCTGCACTAATTCTGAAGCTATTGTAGCTTAGGGCAAGTTACGCTTAGTTTCCTGAAGAAATCTGATCTGCTGTTTGTTGAGACTCAAATGATGGCTTTCAAATGCCTGGTCCTAGGAAATTTGGTTTCAAAACTCTGGGCATTTTTACATTCGCACTGCATCCAAAAGAGAATTCTGTAGGTATTTTACTTGTGCAAGTAGTAATATATGCATGTGTTGGTCCCCAGCAAGTTTTTTTGTTAATGACTTCTTGTATGTGAGGGGAAATTTAGCAATAAACTATATGTGGGATTCTGAAAGCCTTACTTCAGTGTAACTACTATCCACAAAATAGCCTTATACCAGAGTATCGTGTGAAAAGTTTTTGTAAATTTATCAGAATCCCACCATATGTATCCTATGCTGATACTGCAAATGTATAAAATAGGTCTACATTCTTCCAGTCAGTAATTACACCTATTAACAAATAACCAACCAGCAGGTAACTTTTTTTACTTATTTCAAAGATGACTATCTGAACAGAAAAGTCAGTCTTCAGAATAATAAATTTGTATTTATAGGCAAACCCATATGTGCCTAATATAATATTTTGTAGTTGATAGAATTACATTTTCAGTATATCCTTATGGACTGATCTTATATTTGAATTACTTGAAAATTATGGCATTCATTTCACAGCTTTCATACATGGATGTCTGCTATGTGAAATGATTGAATATGATTGCATGCACTTTGATGCCATAGACTTGTCATTCCAGTGTCACTGACATCCAGCGGAATGCCTTCTGTACAGTGTTGCCATGCACATTTGTAATTCTGTGATTCTGCTCAGTATGATCCTGAGAGAACACTTTTCTTTCTAAATCATTATATATGTGTATCTTCCTTTGCAAGAGAAGAACCTAATAATCTTACCTGCAATTATTTACAATGATTTTTTTCCCTAGAATGATTGAAATAAATTGAAGTATGTCCATGTTTAAGAATGCATGAACATGAAATGAAATTATTTCACTATATACGGGTGACTTGTCACTTTGCATATTTGAATTACTTGACTGTATTGTCTGATAATTCTGCCATCTCAAGCATTCTCCAGACAATAACCCACCCCAGCCAAGCTATCTTCTTCTATCACATTAACTAGGCCTTCGATTTAATGAAGATAATGATTATTTTTGTTAAAGATCCCTCAGGTGTACATCTACAGCAAAAATATGAAGTACAGAACACCTGCCATGAGACATGTATATGTATATTAATAGAGCAGAGCAGAAGGCAGAACAGTAATAGGAAACTATATTGGTAGCCTTCATTGTATACAATAGGTAGAATACAGACTGTATGGGTCTTTGGCTGTAATCTTTTTCATATTTTACTTATGGTATAGAGTGAAATACTAAATAGTAATATAATTCCATTGCTTATCCCAGGCAAAATGCTTTATTACTTCACTTTCATGCTTCTTGGACTGTCCAGCATAGCAGCGTCACAAGCTCTTCTTATTTATATCTTCAGATACTGAGTACACTTTTGTAGGGGTTTCTTAGATTTTTTGGGGGGTGGTTCTATTGTTTAGCAGGTTTACCCTTTTCACCTCACTTTGTACAAGTATCTGATTTAAAATGAGTCCAAACAGAACTACTGAGGTCTTCATCTTGCATCTTGAGCCTGGTAATAAAGGTCAGGAACCCATGGAGTCCAATTCCTATTACAAATTCCTGGTCATTTACAGTGATGATGGATGATGTTTTACATTTATCAGATGGCTTTGCAAGTCAGCAGGGAGCTGCAGCCTGACAGTATAATGCATTTGTTTAATCAGAAAAGCAATTATTTATCCATTAGGTAGAGCTACATTTTTAGGTCATATCCTCATTTTATAGTCATTGTCAGTTTGTGACTGGACAAAGAGACCTACCTATGAGCCTTCTACTGGATATAAAGCACAGCCTCCTAGTTTTACTTGTGTCATAGTATACGGAGTGTCTGTCATATGGAATACATTGTTTTCAATAAGAAACATGTGTACTTAAAAAGCTATAACATTCTGTGAAAAAAATGCATGCCTACTTACATGGAAGCAACTGTGTTTTCATTTCTTTTCTGATATATTTTAACAAAAACAAAACAAAAAAAAAAACATATTTCCTCTCCTTCCCTTGTTCATACTGAAAATTATATGTGGGAAAATGTATAAGCAATATGTGCAAATCAGGTACACTAAAGCCTTAGATAACCATAGTGTGACACTTGAAAAATAACATACACCGATTTTTCTGAGAATGATTTAAAAGATTTATGATGCACAAGTCTTTTTATTTGGATCACACCATCTAAGGAAAACTAAAAAAGCAATAGCAAGAGAGTTAGAAATTTGAGTGGCTAGATAACTTTCTAGTAAGAGCACATAGCCAGAAAAACTGAGCTACATGTTCAAATCTCACCAGAGTCACTGTGCATTTTCTATTGTGTTTAGGTGCACTGAGCTGTAAAGATTATCAAAAAGGCAAACCTACTGAATTCAGTCCATTGAACCTAAGTTGGGCTATTTAGAGTTAAATAAAATGATGGATTAAATACAAACTAATCCATTACTGGAAATCTTCAAGACACTGTTGAAAATGTTGTCATTCTTTGACATTTAATTCTTCAAATCACCAGCATCTTCTCTGATTACTTAATTATAATGCTGATTATTAGAAACAGTTGATGGGCCTAAATTTTCCTTTACAACAGTACGTTGTAAATCAACTCAAGGTTGATTAATAAAGTACTGGACTTTACAATAGTGCCAAGG